>NW_026534344.1:5398799-5543440 GCF_026225885.1 Hylaeus anthracinus | reverse complement strand
TCTCTCTCTCTCTCTCTCTCTCTCTCTCTCTCTCTCTCTCTCTCTCTCTCTCTCTCTCTCTCTCTCTCTCTCTCTCTCTCTCTCTCTCTCTCTCTCTCTTGCCCTCTTTCTGGTTTTTTCTCTCTTATATTTGGTCTCTTGCTTCGATCGTAAATCTCGTTGTTTCGTAAGTTCTCGTTTCGATTTATGAAAGTTATTTAAATAATCAGAAACTTTCAATGTTAAATGTACATTTAGTTCATAGTTCGATTTAACCATCAGACGACCACGCTGGGTTCATCAGGATCTCCAGCCTCGTTATTTCTGAATTCTGAATAAAACGGACAGATATGTCTTGGACCATTTAATTTCTTGAATATTATAAACTCGAGTGGTCGTGTAAGGGTTAGAGATTATATCAGCGACTCAATTTAACCTTTTCAGGGATATATTGTTCCATTCGAAGTACAAAATTATTTTAGTATTATAATGTTTAAAATAATTTCGTATTCGAAAGCACACGCGCGTGCTAATATCCTCGAAGAGGTTAAGAACGTCAATTAACCCTTTCGTACAGTTTGTTGGACGTTATTGTAGCTTTCTACGCGTTGCACTGTCTCTCGAGGAAGATATAGGAATTTATTAGCACAATTTCGATTTTTAAATCGTACGTACGTTTGCGTTGTTGCTTCTCAAACTATTCTTTAGGCAAACGAATGCTTCAAAAAGATGCAGCTTATCAGTAGTTTTGCTTAAAGTGTTTAAATTACACACCTGATACTTCCCGGAAACGAATGTATTGCTTTATATTTAATTTCACAGCATTTGATGTCTTTAAACAAGAATGTTAAAAAAGTTCGTATATATACATATATATATAGCTTCTAACAGACCATTTTAAAATGCATACGACGACCTATGATACAGGGGGTATTCCAGACCGTCAAAGGTCGGTTAAGAAGGAAAATACAGTATTTAGTACGTAACACTTTGTTCATTTCCATATGACGCATTGTCAAAATTACAATAAATTTGTAAAACTGCACTTCCGTCATGTCATATCACTGGCCAATATTATGCAATATTCATGAATGCAAAACGGTATTATTAGTCGGAGAAGATACGAAAGTGTTCGATCTGCACCTCTCATCTATTCCAGGTCAAATACATGCTTGTTCCACACGGTTTAGCAAGTGTAAAGCATTCTTCGAGACTCGAATGATTACTCGTTTACCTTATACAGCGTTTGGCTTGCGTCTCGCTTCTAGAATGATTATTTTAACCTCTTTAAGTCCATGACGTGGTCACGTATCTCGCATCAACTGGAATTAAACAATTTAGAAAGGGGGTCTAAGTATCGAGATCTAAGTATATTAGTAAATAGATCAATGTTAATGATTGTGTACACCACTGAGTACTTTACGTACAATAAAACCGCGTGGTCATCTAAAGGTTAATGAATTCTTCAAGTTTACGTACCCACGGAAACGTCGATAACGTAGCGACATTTTCTTTTAGTTACTTCTATATGAAGGTAGCTTTTCAGACGAAACATCTTTCTCTAACATCTCTCCGTATCGTGACAAGCAACGGAAACGAAGTTACTCGAGTTAAGTGGGTTACCCTAGGTTTTCGTACATACGATCACTCGAACGCCGAGTGAAATAAAAGAAGTTTCAAAAGCAATTTCGTTTTACTCTGGTGATAAACTATTCCCACCTGCTAGTAAACACCCGGTACAGGTGTAAAGAAGAAGGTTAAATAAAATTCCCGGCTCACGCCACCGTTCGTTTCTTCTCTACAGACCGTTAGAAGTATCTCCCTAAAAATTGAACGTTTAACGCTTCCACGAACAACGGAAACAACAAAAGCCGTACCCCGTTAGCCCGAAACACGTCCGTCAAGAGAGAAAGAAATTCGCAACAGAACGATCTACGTACAGCAAATGGGATCCCGTAAAACATTCACGACGGAACTATGAACCCACTTTCTAAAGTAGTACGCATCTACCATTTTATTTTCGGTCGAATTCTTCCTTGATTCTTCTCGCGAGCGACAGGAGATGCGAAGAGACGAGGCGTGCACAAGCGAGTACCGTTTGACAGGCTGAACCGCCTCCGGGCGTTGAAAGCCTGGTTCGTTTCGTTCTAAACGGAATCTCGCCTTCAAGCTTCCTCCGTCATCGCGCTCGACGGTCTGTTTTTCATTTTCTCCGACCCCTCCACCTATTTCCCTTCTCTGTTTCACTCTAGGCAGATTCCGCCGTCCCATCCTCGAGCGGTTTTAACCGAGATTCGATCGTGGGAGAAAGTTTAACTCCCGAGCGGCCCACTTCTATCTTTCGCTGGGCAAAAATCAGAGTCGCCGAACAGAGGACCGGTGTATACCGTGTCATTTCACCAATTTACCTGATTGTTAAATCGAGCCGTTCTGCGTGAAAGTGATATCAGTTCCATGTTCTTGTCCGTAAAGAGGATTCGTTGTCGACGAGATGATACTTTCGAACGAACGCGCCGATTTTACGTATTTCTCCGACGACGAATTTCTCCAACGGGCAGTTCCACTATTGGAAACATATTTTTGCTAATTATTGCCATCAACAGAGTCTAATGTTCGAGAGAGTCAAGAAAGGGTATCTCGGCCGGAAAGTGCAACCTTGGCGATCGTGCACCATCCTGCTTGCTAAAACTCAATATTGATCGTTGCATTGGATGTTTATCTATGACAAATGTTTGCCGGGAATACGTGTGGAGTCCTTTTTGTTTTCCATTGGCTCGAGAATCGTTTCGGAGAAACCGCGATAACGATTTGTCCGTCGTTCCCTCGGGCGGAAGGGGGGAGGGAAGGGGGGAAGGGGGGGGGGCGTGAACCGAAATGCCACAAAGCAATTAGAAACCGCGGAGCTCCGCGTGTTCGTGCCACTTCGAAATACAGCTGATCGATGTGAATCAAGTCTCCTCTGGTTTAACGCGACTTTCCTCGATTTCTTTTACCTGTTCCGTCACTTCCATCTTTTTTCCTCGAGCATCCGCAAAACTCCTGTTACCATTATTTCTTTTGCCCTGTCTCTATCGATTGTTCCAATTACAATTTTATCGCCTACACATGTATTTTTATGTCGATGACGTTCTCAGCTATCGAAACAAGAACGAACACTATCGAGTCCAGATGAAAGTTTTAATTCAACTCTCAGCTGTCGTTCACCTGGCATTCTAGCTAAACGTCGCGTACTACGAACGCATTTGGGAATGGCATTGACGTATACTAATTTAGACATTAATTAGCTAGGAAAATCGTCCATTTAGGGTTTCATCGTCTCGTCGTGGTACTCGAATTTTATTTAAATACGGTTTTAAGCTTTGTCCTCGCTTTGTAACAGAATCGTAATATCGCCGTTTCTTTCCTTTCTCACCCTTTTATTCTTCATGTTTATATATGGAGTTAGTTTCAGAATATCGAAAAAAAATTCATAGAAGGATGTTTGTGCTCTGATTGCATACGTTAGGAAAACTTAAACTACCGCAATTCCTAAAGTGTCCGACTAAATCTATTCAATTAACGACTCATCGTGCAACATGCAAATGAAATTGCAAATGCTCGGTTGCACACTATTGTCAGTTACGCAAATTTTTATTGTGACGGGTTCTCACGCGTGTTATAGACGCACTCTATTTCGAAAATGTTCATAACACAGGAAATTGTGAACCTTTGCTACAATGGTCTTTGTTACGAAAAGTATTCGTCATTTCTCAATCGTGATAATTGCTCGATCGTTTTGCAAATTTCATCATTTTGTATACCGGGACTAGAGAGTTGAAACTAAAATTTATTTTAACATTTTCCCTGATTAGGAAAAGCTTGTCTTACGAAAACAAACAACACTGAATGTAATGCATTACGATACAGGTTGTACGCGAGTCGTTAAACAAATTAGAATATTTCATGGGCACATAATCATGAGAAAATATGTGCACTTATATTTGCGTATGATCCGGAGGAATATTTTACCACGCCCAGTGACCTGCGATTTGCTGGACGAAGATGTGAATTTGTACCGTAGCGTGGACATTTTTACCCCTAATTCTTCGTCTGTAGCATGCAGCATTTTTGCCCATAAAAGTTTGCAGCTCTTGTGTTTCGTGGAATCCATGAAGTCGACTCGAAAAAGAAGCAGCGGCAGAATTAGGTCACAGTAAAGGAAGCATTGAAAATGGAAATCAGTTGACAGCCTGTTGAGAAATTTATGACGTTTAATTGGACACGCGATAAATATTCGTCGATCTAATTTCTTGTATTATCATTGGTCTGACTACATAAATGTTGAGCAATATCTCTCCACGGACAACGATAGTTAGCTTTCGTCATTTCAATTCGCGATGTATATTCGTCACGAAGTAGTGGTGTCTGTCAACTTCTCGGAAGCGATCAAAAAAGCTTGCGAACGTTTTCGTTCCCCGTGTTTGTTAACAGAAATTTAAATAAGAAATCCGCTTCTGACGGTGTCGAATTCTTTCAACGATCCTTTATTTATTATTCTCAGATTTAATTAATACCGTAGCAATGCCAGATGCTGCGTCTTACAGCCTCCTCGAATGGACATGTAAATTACCTCAGCATCGACACGAAACATTGTATGAACGTTCGCCTTGAACGTAGTTCGAGATTTTGTTTGGTCGCAGCCCGACGCGAGACAAATATTATTCGACGTCTCCTTTGAGAACTAAGATTTCGAACAACGTGTTTAGTCTTTGAATTCCACGCGAACCTTCGTCTAAAACGAAAGACAAAACGAACAGCGACAAAGGTCTACGTATTTTTTTCTATAAACAAATCACAAAACGTTCAGCTGCTCAATTCCGAAATCGTATACACTAGAAATGTTGTTTCTCGCGCTGTTTGTAACCCTCTCTGTGGTGGGGATGGCGATAGGCGATGAGCCGACTGGGGTCAATTGTAACACTTCAACTACTTGTATTTGTAAATCACTGAAATTTACATATTTTTACCTAATTCTTTACTGGCGTATTCATTAACATTTAACCTGTATTTCTGTTTAAAGATTTTCGTGGTAAATTGCGACAGCAGTGCTGAAAATATTTGTAAGTGATGACCAATACGGAGCCATAAAAACTAATATCGTTCTAATTGAACATAAGATAATTCATTTCTTACCAAAAAGGCAACCTGTCGCCCTATGAAAGCCTCTCACTCGAGCGAGAGTGTCGTCGAAATGTTTGAGCGCTTTCGGTTACTTTAATTTTTGTTTCGACACGTTAAACAATAACGAACATTCATAATAATATAAAAGAAAAACACGTTACAAAACACGCGAAGGAATCAAAACAAACCGTGTTCCCGGTTTTCATTTCCATATCGCTCCGTGACTAATACTTTACTCGGTGCTTTCGCATCGAGACAAAATTCGCAGCGATATCTTATTTTGGAAAACGACACGTCTTTCCTTCCTCTGATAAACCATTCACCGCATTTCATGTTCTCCACAGTTGAAACTCGAAAAGGAAAGCATAAAGCGTCGAAACATGTTAAGCTTAAGGTAGATTAGATGGAATTTCACCTACCCTAACGTAAATGAGACCATTATGCAAATGTTCTCCCTTCTTCAATAATATTCGTTGCATGAGAAGCGGAGAGCCGTAAGGTAAAACGATTAAGAAACGACAACTATGGTAGCGCAATGTTCGCCTAAATCTGCAACGACCTCTGCTCCGAAGGAAAAAGGAAGGAAAGGAAAGACATGTGAAACAACTCTGTTACTCGTGGTTTCACCCGCATCGAACTCACTCCTGCCGACAATGATTCTTACGTATCCCTAGACGTAGCTGTAAAACTGCATACGATTGCTAATCTGTTGGAACGGTATCTCACAAAGTAGAAGGTGCACCTCCTGGGCTACGTTGCGATCGAAAGTGTGACACGAAAGAAATTTTTAATGTATAAGAAAGTGTTTTAGTTTTTGTTTCGATTGTTCCAGAAGAACCGACCTGAGAAATCCTACCTCAATCTCCATGTTCACTAGACCTTGACCCTATTGTTTTCATGAAACTGCTTAACATCCATTTAGCCACAATTGCTGAAATTCTCACACGAATAAAGTTTTTGGCCAACCGAAACAGTTGTACTGACAAACGACGGACGGTGCAGCGACAACGACAAGGTGGATTTCGAAATAAAAACGATCGGTATCGGTCGGTCGCCGAACCGATTCATAATTCGGTCATAATATCTCCCATTAAGTTAACGTACGGAGGCACAGGTGGATCGGAATCCATGTTTCGTGGCTCAATTTTTAGGGCAGCCCACCGCAGTCGGCACGCAGTCCTGTGCGTGGGGGATTTTGTGTCGACGCGGTTTCGTGGGGCGGCGTTGTAGTTGATAAGTGGGACATACGCTCTTGCATCTCGGTATTTCGTAGTGAACTCGCCACCGGGTAGGATCACCTGCACACCGAGGACGCTGCGCGACAAACCGGTGCCAATAAATCAGTCCCAAATCACTGATTCGTGATACGTGCGAGGAGAAGCTTCCTGTTCCGATAAAAGACTTCGTTGCCAGTAAGTCGTGATTCTTCGAGATTCGCGTAGTGTTTTTAGCGAAAATCGTTTTCGGACCTGCCTCGACGATCGAACTACGATCAATTCTATTTGTTTTTCACTTTCCGAAATAGTGCAGGTTAGAATTTTCTATCTAATATCTAAATAGAATTTCGTTATTTTTATACGGTTTTTGAGACGGTTTTCTCATCGACAGGAAGAACGCAGTACCGAAACAATCTATCGAGTTTAGATTGTTTTTTTATTTGAATCACTAAATAGTGTTTTAAATAGTGATTCCTAATTAAAGTCTAGAGATAAAGAAATGAAAAATGACACGAGAGCGAAGGATTTCATCTGTCGCCGAACGCGGTGGTGCATCGCGATCGATGGGAACGACGTGTTCCGCTACTGATTCTGGTCGCTTATCGTTTTCGAGGTCTCGTAATTGTGCATCGTTTTTCATCGATAAGAAAGCGGAAAATGGGCATCGAGGCACGCGCGCTCGTTCACCCATACTGTATTATTTTCAACGAAGGAATATGCCGATTAATGAAAAGTCGAACATCCAAATCGAGGAGATGTAAAATTCACACATGTGCATTTAATCTTCGAGAAATTCGTTCCAATAGATAGGAATTTTGCCCCTCTGGCTATTCTTCAAGGTTGTATGTATTCGAATATTTACGCTTTCTTGCCACACTTTCTTAATTAACTGCTATGCTTACTAGACTGGAATCGAATCGTCCTTAGATTCGTATTTTAGATTCCCAGAATCCTAGATTCGTGATTCGTCACTTCTTCGAACTTCTTCTTCTTGCATTCGTACACACGCGATTAATCTTCTTCTCGCGGATGGCACGCAGTACCTCTCGTGAAAATTGTAATTTGTCCCATTTAAATATATATTCTATTTATTCGTTTCTCCCTTAAACTAGAGATGCTTCGCGCAACTCCTATGCAAACGTTGGACTGCCCCATTTGGATTCCTCGTACTTGCGTATAGAATATTTCAATCATTTATTCTGACCTTGGGCTACAGCCTAGAACGTGATGCGAATTTACCGCGATGGGCTGAAATTTTAAATTTTTGCAATGAAGATATCTTTCGAGTTAACTTTAAATGTAAAAGGAATCTTTTTCCAAGGAATTCACACTTTGGAAAAATGCTACCACAACGACCTAGGTTGTTACCAGCCAGGCAATTGAGAGAAGAACGCGAACGCGCGACTGATTTTCGGGCCAAAGAGGCCGTGTAGAAATTCCCCGTTAATTAATTACGTCTCGTAATTAACCTTTACGTGGCTAGCGAAAAGTAAAACCGACGCCGCGATGCGACGACGTGCTTCCGAGCGAATTCCCCTCTTCTTTAAAGATGAACCCACTTTATAAGGAAATATTACACGAAAGACTCTCTATTTCGTTCGGCATAATCATTCACAGTCTTGAAACTTGTACCCGCTCGATAGCCATGGTTTCCGTTACATTACCGCCAAACCTGAATTTTACATTTCGCCGAAGAAGTTTCATTCGCGTGAAAATTCTACGTGAATATTACAGTCGATAACGTTGTATCTACGATAGGACACGTTGCCAAGGATAAACTGTTATCGTTCCCCCGGGCCATCGTTTATAAATACCTATCGCGTTTCTAAACCGCATTTACTGGCAAAATAGCTAGTTTTTTCTGTAAGTTTTTCTTCTTCTTTGCGGGTGTTAAAGCCAACGCGGAGACGTCGACCAACCAATCGTGATTCATTCGTGTGAATTCGCTTTCTGCTTCGCCGCGAATTGCTTTAATTGCACGTGCATTCGAGAATTGTGCGACGATTGCCACCGCGCACAACGAAGGACAACGTCGAGATTGTTCGGAAGAATTTTGATGAACGATGAGAGACTGGCTTGTTTCACGATTCGTGGTGTCGACGGTTTCGTGAGTAAAATCGTTCGTTGCAAGTTTGTTACAGGATAGTATCCAATGACCAGCTTCAAACGATCGATGAACAACGACCTCTCGCGTGACTACTCTTCACATAGAGTTTCCGCGATTAAATGTCGTTGTATACATCCATTCAGTTAAATTGAGATTGATCGAACTGTTTCAGTCAGACTTCGTAAGGCTTGCAACCAAGCAAAAATTCGTCGACAGCGAGCACATTTTACTTAGACGTTCCAGCACGTTCCCCTCGTCCCGTGACTGATCTTTTCAACACCGCCTCACACTGAATTTCGCTGCTGCTTGCGCATTTTTGTTACATCAGCACCCAGCGCGATATTTCTACCAAAAAGTTAATCAAAATCATGTTTCAACTTTAACCACATATTTTACGATCTAACCTTTGCATCCCCTCCGCGGAAACATAGATCTTCCTGGACAATGGAATTTATTATTCATACTCTTGACAAGTGTCAAACAGTTTTGTGAAACAATACAATCCGGTTCCCAGGACATGATTAGGTTATGAAAGGTTACAGGCACAGATAAAACATCCATGTTCGCTCGAGTATATATTAAATTCTGAATTGTTGTACAATACTACTTTACTAACCTTTCCAGTTTGCATCGGTCAAATGAAATTTTCAGCGACCGCGTCAATCGTCGCGAATTTATCATCGACCTTGCAGTATTTCTTACACAAGCTACGATTATCGTCACCGGGTTATTTTACCGCTTGGTCTGAAACCTCGCTGATGTTGAATCTTTCGTGAAAGAACTCGCATTCCTGTGCTCGATATCACTCCCAGCCGAGCGTAAAACCTGTAAAGTGCAGGAACCCCTGAATGTTAAAACAAGGCGTAGTTTCGCAACCCCTTATCGAAACGGAAGCCACTGTACACAAGTAGATACTTAGGGGTTATGCCATCTTGATTGCGACAAAACGAACTCGCAATACCAACTACCAATAAAATTGTTTAAATTCGCGAAAGAAAGCTTATATTTAAAATAGAGATAAACGTCAGACTGATACGACCAGAACTTCGCCGTCAAATTTGCCTGCACGTAATCGCTGTAATCGCACCCTACCGTTCGTAATCGATAACCTTCACGATTCGTGAATTCACACGATGTTATCGATGGCTGCGAAACAAATTTAATTACGGTTTGCATTTTGTGCAAATAAGTTGTGACGTAACGTGTATAATTGAACATCAAGCTATGGTCCTAAATTCTATCACTCGGTCACACCGAAGTCTGTCTTCGTTTGAAAGTAGTTTCGCTCGACGCAATATCCACTGACCGACGCGTCATCGCGATACGCAAAACGTGAATTGCTACACGAACGGGATAACGATTTCCTTCGATACCCCGTCGAGATATATGTGTACGTAGAAAACGAGGAACATGGTCCACTGTGCGATTGGTAATGACCTCAAACGTGCCATTGACCTCCTTTACGGAGAACCGGTTCCCGCACGGAACTTCACTTCTTTCCTTCCTCGTTTCCCCTTCTCTCTTTCTCCGAATCTCCTACCGTCTCACTTAACACCTTTCTCTGCGGATACTCTCGTACGGATAGGATACAACATGTACCGTTTCGAGTATGATCGATAACTTGGTTGGGTCGACCTCATCTCGCTTACACGCTGCACATCAAGTTCCACTAGAAAAAAGAACAATTGGACATCTAATTAGACTCAGGGTCAAAAGATAGGAGACTTCAAGTATGACTTGCAACGTGGTTAACATGTACAAATCAAGTAAAAGGAGACAAAATTTGATTGAATTTAAAATTAGTTAAATTGACAAGTATTGATGCACTCGATGAGCCATTACGAGGCACTAAAAGCTTTCGCGAAACAGCTTGTAACACTTTATTCAGCTCACTCTACATAAAATCGCAAATGATACGTGTAATACCGCGCACGAAGACTCCTCAGAGCCGTGAAAGGCTCTGTAACTGGTTACGTTTCTACGTCTTTATGATCGGATCCCGGTGACCTAGTAAGAAGAAACACTTTTAAAAATGCAAAATCACACCGCAGGTCGCGTTCTACTTGTGACACGTGAAAGTTTGCGCTTCATTGTTCCGCGAGACGAATCATCGACTGTCATTTTTCCCAATTCGTTCGCCTTGTAATTCGCTGGAATAGATTCTATAGATTTATCCGATGAAGCAGGCAATGGCATTTTGAACATGAAAGCGTTAACGTTTGCTTATCGTAAAAGTACAAGTTTCCAAGGAAAGGGGATCGTTAAGCTCGAAATATTCTCAAGTCTCGTTACGGAAGCTATTTTCGGTTCACTGGATGTTCTAAGAGCAAACGTTTGTTTCAGATTTTTTAAAATGGCACCGAACCTGTTCGGTACGTCAGCGACATTGTTTTTGGAAGCTTCGCAGCAGAATGTTCTTAAGGAGAAGTCAGCAACAGAGAATGCAAGCACGCAGAAATTGATCGTCCAGAAGTCGACGAACTCTGCACCAAAATATAAATGGAAAATCGTTTGGAGAAACGCGATTGCTTTTCTTTACCTGCACATTGGAGCTCTCTACGGATTATACCTTCTGTTCAATGGAACAAAGCTTTACACGGCTATCTGGAGTAAGTCAATTTCCTTTTTTTCGCTATTTCGCTGCTTTCAGTACGTTTATTTGGCCCACCCTCTAAAATTGAGAATACCACGCCCAGCGAAAATGTGTAAGAAATCGTCACGAAACTAAATATCTTAAATCTTTTCTACATATTGTTGAGTTTCGGCATAACGAGTTAACAAGAACTTCAATAAATAACAACCAGCTTTACAATAGAAATATGTACAATAGGAATGCAATTAAATGTAGCTTCGGAACGTCTGCTCTCAATGACGTCTTGCTCGAATCTAACAGCTTTGACAGGCGATCGATCCGATCGCCTTCTTGTCGTTGTCTTCTTGTTCCGGTCGCGAGCACCAGCAAGCCTTGGACCGATCCAAAGGGTGCTCGCAACAATATTTAGATATATTTTTTTAGTAAATCTGATATGTCACATTAGGGTTCTCGTATCGGTAATTAATTCAGCAGTTGAAAAGGTTGAATATCATGTGCCACGTGTATATCAGATTCGAAAGTGATGATCTCATAAATTACATTCCACGATAAAAAAAACGACGTGGAAAATTGTTATTTGCGTCAGATAGGATTATAGTTATTTACGGTAAGCGAGCGTAACTGGGTCGTATGTGGAGCGAAAAAGATGATCGTAAAAACTATCTTCGATCCGACATCGTCGCGATCGTAACATCTTTTCCCTTTGAGCTATCATGAACGCGCGATCTGATTGCATCGATATGTAAAGCGATTCAAAGGAATCTCAGCGTAGCATCCTGCTTCGAAAAATAAAACGCTTGATATACAGGAGGTCACATTTTTAGTTTACAATGAATAAAATAGGCATTCTCAAAAGTGTTAAAATTAGGTACCTTATAGCATGTATAATCATTCCGCCACCCACTATACTTTATATTTTAATTACTACACTTGTTTCAAATATAATCGAACTTTCAGCGTTCTTATTGGGGTTATCGGCGGCAGTAGGCATCACAGCTGGCGCTCATAGATTATGGGCTCATAGATCCTACAAAGCAAAGTGGCCTATGCGATTACTCCTGATGATCTGCCAAACCGTTGCTTTCCAAGTGAGTCCCCTGTTTTCTACTCCTTCAATTACTCAGCTTATCCGTGTCAGTATCTCCCGTACCAATCATAAAGTAGAACCTAGAAAATTGATATTTTATGACCTATTCGAAGTTACCGTTATCGATCAAGTAGCGTTTACTGGATTCTTCGCGTGTTACTTTGCAATATAGCCAATTTACTGTACGAGAATAGATTGTTTTCATTTTGAACGCTGTTTCGCAGAATCACATCTTCGAGTGGGTCAGAGACCACCGAGTACATCACAAATATACAGACACGGACGCGGATCCGCACAACGCGAAAAGAGGATTCTTCTTCTCGCACATGGGCTGGCTGTTGGTTCGCAAACATCCCGATGTGATAAAGAAAGGTGCCACCATTGACATGAGCGATCTAGAACAGGATCCCATCGTCGTCTGGCAGAGACGGTAGAGAACACTGTTTTTAACACCTGTTTTTTAACTACTTCTTTTAATGGCGTACAACGAAACGTTATCCAAAGTGAAAGGTGTTCCATTTATTTTTCACTCGTATCGATCATTCAAAACGGACACTGCTCGTAACGCCGTGCCTTGAACCATTCTCTTCTGGCGTTTTGTAGATTGTATATCATCCTCATGCCGCTCTGCACGTTCATAATTCCTATGTGGATACCGTGTCATTTTTGGGACGAGAAACCATTGAATTCCTGGTACAGCACCGTGTTCAGATACACGCTTTCCTTGAACATGACGTGGCTGGTGAACTCGGCAGCTCATATCTGGGGCATGAAACCCTATGACAGGTAATGTATGGTTTATGTATTAAAATAAAAGTATACGAGACAGCGCACATGCATAGATAATTATTCGACGATTTTTCAAACGGTACGTTATTACAGAAAATATAAAACCGTGACGTAATTTCGAATTTCCAGTTCAATCGGGCCAACGGAAAATCTCAGCGTCGCGGTACTCGCGGTAGGCGAGGGCTGGCATAATTACCACCATGTATTCCCGTGGGACTACAAAGCGGCCGAATTGGGAAACTACAAGACCAACA
Organism: Hylaeus anthracinus; assembly: GCF_026225885.1. NCBI lineage: Eukaryota > Metazoa > Arthropoda > Insecta > Hymenoptera > Colletidae > Hylaeus > Hylaeus anthracinus. The sequence continues at coordinate 5,530,254 of NW_026534344.1, read as the reverse complement.
TCACCACTGCGTTCATCGACTTCTGCGGCCGAATAGGCTTGGCTTACGACATGAAGACCGTCCCGGTGGAGATGGTCAAGAAACGTGCGGCTCGAACCGGCGACGGAACGAGGTACGAATTCGATCGTTCGAGTCGAAGCGACACGGATATTTTTGTCTATCGATCTTTTCGAAAGATAACGAACTCCTTCATTGCTTGTCTTTCAGATTTGAACAGGAACAAGCTAACCACCATAGTCACGAGGACGCAAAGTGGGGCTGGGGTGACAAGGACATGAATATCGAGGAGATTCAGGGGGTAGAAATCCTCAACAAGAGCGACTAATTAATCGTTTCTCGACTGTTTCACGAGAATGTTCGACTGAGCTCGCACGAGAAATCGCGTATCGGAAAAAAATGCGATCAATAGTTCACAACGTCAATTAATATTTGTTACGCGTATATATGTATATATAATAACGTATACACATTATCAACGATCAGTCGTTGTCGTTCCTCTGCGAATGGTCGGCTATTTAAAGATACGAGTAAATTATTAAGAACCGTGATATAAATCTCGATAAACGTCGGTAAAAAGAAAAGTGAAAAAAAAAAAAAAAAGAAGACGAGAAGATCGAACTCGTACGTTGGATGCTCGATCGTAATCGCGACAATGTCGGCTCCCTTCACTCGCGGAATCAAAAATTAATTCGTGGCCTTTCGAGTTATCGTTAATTTGTGAATCTTCGTAGGTGTTTTATTTCGCGATTTGTCGCGTGCATAGTAATTAAACGATTAACCTAATTACTGAGAATATCGAGACGATCGTCATAGACTTCGAGCGACGTAGAGTTATTGTAACCAAAGCACAAAAACCGTAATATCTATTGATCGTCTGGTTCGCGGATAATGAAAAGAAAGGCACTTGAAACGCTGGCAAAGATTCAGTGTAATCGATCGTACGAACAAAAGAAAAGACTCGAGCTCGACGTTCGTTCGTTCGTCTTCCGCAATATGTGTATCGAGAAATCGAGCTCGAGTCGTTCGCGAGTCAATTAAATTTGCAATTATATCGTAGGGATCGACGAACACGAGCGACCCGATCCAACGTGTTGCGCAGACGACAATCGTTCCTCGATGAAACGGTATGCAACAACAAAGTGCGACAATCCAGCATCGACGAATTGCCTTAACACGCCCTCTTCGTCCTGTCGCGCAAATCCATGTGCGTCCATTTGCGTATCGCTTGAATTGTTTAGGAAACTGGCACGCTAAAATTGTTCAAACTCGCGTCTTCGATCGGTGACACTGATTTCGCGTTAAGTGTGTACCGAGGATATTATTTATTTATCGTTTAATTTGCACGAAAATTTCTTTAACGGATGTAGATACGGGCGAGGTATACGAAAACACACAAACGTTTTTTCTTTTGCGCACAAAATTACATTCGATTTATATTCTGAATTACAGGCGTAATGTACGCGTTCCTAGAATGTCGAATCTTCCTACGTGTCGATGATGGATTCTTACGACAAAAGGACTTATCCCGTAGCGATGAAGAAATAGTTCCAGCACCTCTGACACGTATTATTTAATCACGGATTTAAACGCGTCCCTGGGAGCATTCCTCGTAAACATTCGTCTGACTTGTGATCCTAGAATTCATTTTCAACGCTTGTTGAGAAACTATTGTCCAATTGTAGACTATATCTACAGATATGGGTGGTTTGCTAACTCAGGTACAAACTCTACTTCGTCACTCATATATCTCTACATCAGAAGTTGCAATGGTTGTAATATTAGACGTAAAGTGTGACTAAACTTTTATGGACGAATGTTTATGAAACCTGTGGGCGGGTACACGAGACATTGTTCGACTTGTATAGTTCGTATATAAAGTAAAAATTGAAAAAAAAAATATATGAAAACGTAGTTTGTAGGGGGTATTCCACGTGGTTAGATGAGAACGAAGAAACATCGTTTTCGTTGTGTGCATACGTTTTATTATGGACAATATCGACATTTTCAATGTATTTATAAATAAATTATTATTATCTGTAGAGACATTAGTCTTTTCCCTCTAATTCGGTATTTTTTCCTTAAGACGTTACAAAGCTGTTGAATAAACAAACAAGGTTTCTAGACGAACATTTTATGGTAACCACAAATCATTATTATCGCCCTCGTTCTCGAAGCTATATCGACATTTTTATAAAGATGGAAAGTAAGCTGTTTTTGTCCTGTGCGTATTGCCAATTGCGATACTTTTATTTAACACTGATATTGGATGTATATTGTCAATTCGTAACAAAGAATGATTAGTTGTGATCCATCGGTCGCGTTATCTTTTTCAGAGTCAGAAAATATTAGCCCCCTCCACGGGACCGGCGGACATACAGTCGTCATACAGTTTGACATTAATCAAATAATTATCGCTGAGATTAATCAGCAATTATGGACTGCACTTGTAATCTGACATCATAAATCACTAATTTGTAATCAATCAATAGAAGATTAATTTAACTTGTGCTTGTGCTTCAGGATTCTAGAAGAATTGCCGTTAACAGTTCTTTCCTGTGTTTGCTTTGGGGACAATTTGCATGATGGTTTGTTAGACACGTTTGCCAGTTTGCATTTCACGGATCAGTCATTCTTGAAACAGTTAATTAAGGAAAAATGATGTATCAAGATATTAAGGAAAAATAGTATATAATAGTATATAATAATATAAAATAGTTAATTAAGGAAAAATAGTATATGTCAAGATATTCATCTGTTGAAATGTTTAAAGAGTGTTTGACGACAAACAAGCCGAGATAACCGCGAGAGCGTTGCACTAAAACTGTTGGTGCGATAAGTTAAAGATAGAATTCCTCTGTTTCTCCTCGTCGAGAAGATCCGGTAATCAGCAAACACTTTCCTTAAGTCAGAAAAGGCCGCCGTTCCCCGTAATACAGCGAGGCGTTAATGATCGCGAAATTGCGCATCAGTAATTGCGCCCAATTAGCCGAGAATTTGCACGCTCGTCTCCCAGTTACATCCAATTGAGAGCAAGACTTGGCCGCCGTGCGACTACCATATATTTTGCAGTTCCCATTCAATGATCGAACGAAGAAGTACCGTACACCTCGCTGTTCTCCAGTTTCAATTCCGAGAAAACGGTAACCTTCGAAAAGTACAAAGAAAATCAAAGGTAACGAAAGGATTTCAAATGTAAATACATTAACTACCTACCAAGTTATTCTTTACGTTACAAGAAATACCAAAAAATTAAGCGATCCAAGCCCCTCCCAATCTGTCAGAGAGCCTTGCGAGACCCATTGAATTTCATTGAGCGTATCGATCGCAAGGACTTTCGCTAGATCACGCCCATTGTGGGGCAGGTTGTCAACTGAGATCGATCTTGATCTTCCCAGACAAATCTCTCAGCAAAGACACAGCTTATCTCGTTCGTGAAGTTAGATAAATAATTTCGATAGTTCGTCGGAGCAGATACAGTCGATCATCGACAGGATTAACGAGACGACAACGCGTTATAAAACGAGGAAAGCGGCTTTGATCGACTCAATCTGTATTAACGTTTCGCGATAGGTGGTTTTGTGTGCTCGAACGACGACGGTTTGTTTCAACCGACCGCCTCTTGTTCTATTATTCAATTTCACGGATCAAGACGGGTTATAAGACGTCACGTAAGACAGAGGTAGGGAAATACATAATTCAATAACTGTGGTGGACTCATTCAGTGTTGACAGTTTGTTGCGTCAGCGGCGCGTGGACGCCCGGTCTTGCACAGGTCTCTGGATTATGTATGTTCGTATTGCATACTGTTTCCACGGCGAGAGTTAAAAGTGAACAACGTTCGCTCGGCAAACGTGACGTTTCCGCTTAAATATTTGCTGCCTCGTTGCTTTTCGAAACTGTGCTACAAGGAATTAAAAGTGGTACGGTAAGTGCGCGTACAGTCGTTGGTCGAACCCCGAAGGATATCGTAGGAAAATTGTTCAATAAAATGTGCATTTTCAACGAACATTTCCAAGTTGACGATTTGTCAAACCGTAATATATACTCATTAGATGAAAACATGATGTGTTTACAACTCTATCGAAAAAGCGTAAACAATACTATCTAATCGAGAAGTTTATAGTAAAACGAAACGGAATTAGTAACATCGAACTAATTAAAATTATAGTTCCCGATCAAACGATTAGAGTCATAAAACAGATAACAGATCCCGTTACCGGTATATAGTGCCGTCTATTTTAAGATACTAGCTAGAGACGCGCATTTTATCTAATAGGTCCATCAACGTCTTGGTCCATTTCAAATTTCCCGCCTCGTCTTCTCCATTTTCTTCGCGACGAAGCGAATTCAAAAACTCGAAGCGTTTACAAAAAATTGTTAGGTAACGCGCTCTCTCGATTCCGCGGAGAAAATAATAGGAACGCACTCCGCGTGTTTCAGCTCTATTTTGAATTTTCGTCGTTAGCTCATGCGCACTAAATGGAGGCAAAAGCGAACAGACGAGGTTCAGGTGGCGTTGGGTGTAGCGGTGTCGCCTTCTCGACGTCGAGGACGCAGCTGTACCGTGGAACCGGATTACTGTGCTTCACCTGCAGCCTCTGTTTCATTCTCAGCCTGATCTGCACGTCTCTGGCCACGTTGTTGGTCATTCTCGATCAGAAAGTCGAAGCTGCCAGCTGTCCTAACTGTGAGTCTTTGATGTATTATCAGTCTTCGTCGATAAGAACGCGTCATGGCGGGAAATTTGAAATTGTTCCGACTGCTCGCGCCAGATACGCATACATACAGGGTTATTCAAAATAGACTATAGGAAGTTTTTCTTAAATAAAATAGATACTCTTTAATTTTATTAGTTTCATCAAATTTGTTAACCAAATTTCTAATTGTTTGCTCTGATGGACGATTATGTACGCCGAAAAAATTACGTAATTTACGATGGGTATTTTTTATTGAACACTGATTTGCAAAATAAATTTTAATCGCTTTAACACGCTCTGCAATCGTATACGACTCCATAGTTAAAATTGTCTATCGTTGTAGGTTAGAAATAAAAGAAAGTGACAACAAATAAACATGGCGTTTGATAGATGTTCTCATTCAACATCCTAAAGGTACTTTTGGATAACCCTGTATACAGCTTATTTAGACTTTGCACTCGTATCGTCCTCTTATCGCCACGACTCAAATACCTTTATCAAATTCCTAAACGAATCGAGCAAGCGAACAAGTAAATTTTAATTCGTTCGTTGTGATGTATTCCATTCTATAAGAAAAAACGGATGTTTATCTTTCATACGAAATTATAATATATGCTTACTATTTGTTCTAGCCTTCTTTGTCATGAACAAAGCACCGGTCTCCGAAGCGTCTTTTCGATTACCGCAAGACGTGAAACCACTGCACTATGACGTCTACTTGCATCCAGATCTCGAGAAGGGTACCTTCCAGGGTAAAGTTACGATCTTGATCGATGTCCTCGCCAGGACGAAGTATATAGCGGTTCATCAGAAGGACTTAAACATCACGTCCACCGCACTTGCGACTTACGATCGCGAGGAGAACTATGAGATTAAGATCGCGGAGACCAAGGTGATATCGCAACACGAAATGTTCATGGTGACGATGAATGATGAGCTTCACACGGGAATGTACAATTTAAGCTTCGAGTTCAGCGGCGCGCTGCAACCCGACAAGATCGTTGGCTTCTATTCCAGCAAGTACAAGGACGCGCAGAACAGAACCAGGTAAACGTCTCGTCGAAAGTTATATCGATCGTACCTGATTTTTTTCAAAATGTTTACTTGTATCGGTCGGTATAATGTTTCGGAACTTTTGTTTACAGATACATCGCTACTTCGAAATTCGAACCGACATACGCGCGAAGAGCGTTCCCATGCTTCGACGAGCCCGCGTTCAAGGCGGAATTCACGGTGAAGCTCGTTCATCCTTCCGGCGATTGCTATAGCGCTTTGTCTAACATGAACGCCGAGGTAAATAGATCGGAAAGGAGTGACTTTTTTCCGCGTAATGATAACTAACGAAACGTTACTCCTCTCGAACCAGATGTATCGAATATAGGGAGAGGTATTTAAAGAATGATCGAATTCGTCGAACTCTCCGTCGGAAGTCAGATTTTCGTAGAGTTGAGTGTACGAGTTATTTGTTGCATTTTGTAGAGCAGCCAGTTAAATCACCCGTCACCCGGACTGACGACAGTGAAGTTTGCGAAGAGCGTACCAATGTCTACGTATTTATCTTGCTTCATAGTCAGTGATTTCGTTGCTGTCACCAGCATGGCGAAGGGCCTGAACGGTCGTCAGTTCCCTGTCAGCGTGTACACTACGAAGGCTCAGAAAGAGAAGGGTTCGTTCGCCCTCGACATTGGCGTGAAGATCATCGAGTATTACATCAATCTTTTCGATGTCGATTATCCGTTGCCAAAGCTTGGTAAGCTTGGAAATTCGATGCAATGAGAATATACCGTGAGATCTAGAGAATGCATTAGCAAAATTCGTTTCGAAGATATGGCGGCCATTCCTGACTTCGTGTCTGGCGCGATGGAGAACTGGGGACTCGTCACCTACAGAGAGGCGAGGCTATTGTACGACAATAGGACGAGTTCCACTGCCAATACGTACGACATCGTCACCGTGATCAGTCACGAGTTTGCTCACATGTGGTTCGGAAATTTGGGTGAGTATAATTGAAAAAAATGATTAAATTAAGAATGACGATATTAAAGAGAAATAAATTCATTTGTCAGTTACGATGTCCTGGTGGAACGATCTGTGGTTGAACGAGGGCTTCGCTTCCTTCATGCAATATAAAAGCGCGAATGGAACTCTTCCGGATTGGGGGATGGTCGGTACAATGTATCGTAAGACGATTGTCAACATGCCGTCTAATACTAAAATATGTGTTTCAGATGGACCTATTCCTCGTCGAGCAAATGCACTCTGTTTTCGTGACCGATGCGAAATTGAGCTCCCACCCGATCGTCCAAACTGTCAGCAACCCTGACGAAATAACCGCGATCTTCGACGAGATATCATATAAAAAGGTTCACCGTCGTCATCGATAATTGCCTTTCAGATTTTATTGCAACTTTGCTTCACTTTCGATTAATTGATAGGGATCGTCGTTGCTTCGAATGATGGAGAACTTCATTGGACCCGAAGCCTTCTACGGTGGCATCCGCACATACTTGATTAAATTCATGTACCACAACGCGAAAACGTCAGATCTCTTTGCAATTTTGCAAGACGCCTCGGCGAAGAACGTAAATCTGACAGCGGTCATGGACACGTGGACCAGGCAGAAAGGTTTTCCTGTGGTCAACGTGAAAAAATCTGGCAACAAATACATATTGACGCAAAAACGATTCCTGGCTGATCCCGATGCTCAATTCGATACCTTCGATTCCGATTATGGGTAAATAGTAAATAGCCAAATAGACGAGCGTCTTTGCGAGACATTAATCGCTCTACTTTGTTCCGAAGGTACAAGTGGACCATTCCTATTACATACATCACGAACAAAATGTCTAAGCCGACGCTTTTGTGGTTCCAGAAGGATGCGAACAATCGTAATTGTCTCGTTTTCTTTTATAAATCTACGCGATAGACAACTAGGTCCACCTATTTTATTACCGCGACTTTCGTTTCTATCCTTGCAGTGGAAATCGAATTCAAGGAGACAATCGACTGGATCAAGTTCAACGCGGACGAAGTTGGATATTATCGCGTTAATTATGAATCGACCGAGTGGGAGATTCTTAGCAAATTGCTTCGAGCTGATCACAAGGTGAATTACACGTTTATGTTATTCTACAGGTCACATTTAGCGGGCTGGTGATTGATTTCATGTCTCGTTTAATCCGCAGAAATTATCAGTTTCGGATAGAGCGCATCTTCTAGAAGATGCGTTCAGCTTGGCAGCAGCTGGAGAACTCGAGTATGGGGTCGCAATGAACATGACAGCGTATCTTCCCAAGGAACGTCACGCTGTCCCATGGATGGTTGCCTCGTCGAAGTTGACAGCTATTGATACTTTGTTGTCGTCGACCAATTCATCATCGAAATTCAAGGTAATATTTGTTGATATTCGTGGTTTATGTACCATTATCTCCATGAATTCATTTTACCCAATATTGTTTAGAAATACGTGAGAAAATTGATGAACGACATTTACAATCACGTAACATGGATCGTTGACGATTCCAATGATCGTACCACTCTGTACGTAAAAAATTATTTGCTCCTACATATAAGTAATAGAATCTTCAGGAAACATCTTTTTCAATCTTCCTACCTTGTACAGGAGACTTCGAACGTCTGTCCTCGGACTAGCTTGCTCCGTGGGTCACGAAGCATGTCTCGCTCACGCTGGGACATTATTTACAAGCTGGACACAAGATCCCGCGGATATTCGTCCACATCCTGATATCCGACAGCTTGTTTATTATTATGGTAAGCAACGAATGAGCCCGTTTACAAATTTTCTTCAAGTGTTTAACCAAAATTGAATGATTTTTCCAGGCATGCAAGGTATTAACGACGAAGCGGCGTGGAAGAAAGTGTTCGAACGGTTTGTCGCCGAAACCGATTCGACAGAGAAGCTGAAGTTGATGAAAGGATTGGCTGGAATACGGTCCCCCGAGATCCTGAACGGGTTAGTCGAATAATTAAAAATTAAAATATTTGTTTTTAGGAGAGGTCTCAGTGGCTAAATTCTAATTTCTTCTTTTATTGTTCGTTCCTAACGTAGCTTCATAACAACAGCCACCGACGAAAATTACGTTCGCTCCCAGGACTTCTTCGGCTGCCTTTCCGCCATTTCTGGAAATCCCGTAGGAACCCCGCTGGTCTGGGACTGGGTCCGCTCTAACTGGGAGTTCCTCGTGAACAGATACACCTTGAACGATCGAAATCTCGGAGCCTTGATTCCCGAGATCACCAAAACTTTCGCCACCGAGACGAAGCTGAACGAGATGCAAGCGTTCTTCGCCAAGTATCCCGACGCGGGCGCTGGCGCCATGAATCGTGCAAAAGCATTGGAAACCGTATCGAACAACATCAAGTGGCTCGCCAAAAATAGTGGAAAGCTGGAAAGCTGGCTGAACACGCACGTGTAAACCAATTGAGCGGCTGAAGTGTATCGCGTGTGTCTGTGTTTGTGTATGTTACCGATGATCCACGCCAAAGAAGATTTCAAATAGTTGTGTACCGCGATGGTTCGAGGAAACGAGATTCGCTTTCGATAAATCTGGTGAAACGGTATATGCGTTTTCGAAAAGAGAACCGTAAGACGCTTGCTATTTAAGGAAATTCTCAAGGATGAAACGTTTGGTACAGACTAACCCATCTCGCAAATTTTCTCATTTCCAGCGAATGCTTTCGAATCGGAAACACTTTGAAGTTCAAACGCTCGCTAATTTCATCTAAGACTAACACGAAACGCAAATCGATTGCAGGGTCTACCGAATGCATTTAACTGCATTTTACAACGAATGCATTTCTGCGAAATATTTCTATTTATACTGGTCAATTGTGGCTCTCGTCGCGAGGAGTTTTGTAATTTCGTCGAGAAATAAAATGTTACCGAGCAACCATAGCACAAATATCCCACGACCCCAAGCACCGACGTATCAAAAGCTAATCAACCGGATGATTTGAGTCACCGCAATTGTTCTCCCTCGTAAACAATTGACTTGACTTCTATAGATTAGACGACCCTGCTAAGGGAGCAACGAAGCTGAGCTGGACCTTTAATTTGTCCCGGTCACTGTGTCTATTTTTATAGGACCATAGGTCGCGTCCTAACGCCTACCTTCGTTTATTTTCGTGGAGCATTAAACGATCACGATTTTTCTTTTTTTTACGAAAAGAAATGATTTTATTCGGCACACCTACATTCGCGAATTAATTAACCCTCGAGTTGAACGGTAAGTGACAGCATCTATAAAATGCCCCGTTCAAGATTCTTAGTTTAATCGGCCATGGAGACAATCGCGCCACTGAAATTGACCGATAGGTAAATAAATCATTTCGATTTAGTCGACTTTCTCCGGTATACGGACTTTCGATTCGCCAAATATAATAGTCTTTATTTGTTTTCTCGTATCATCGACTGCTCCGCCACCCCAGAGTTGTCGTAACCTGTCAATTGATTCGTCATTGACGGAACGAGCCTCGTAAATTCAGTCGTTGATCAAACTTAGACCGAAATTAAGCCTCCGCAAATATCTACCTACGCTAGATCGAACAAATACTGTCGATGGAATCACGAATACTACCTGTAGCGAACAGAAGCAGCGACAAATATATTTAAACACGAATTTCAATAAATTGCCCTTTTATCGTCGAAATTAAATTTTTTCACATCGACAAAAACAATCAGGTAGTCGTCGAGTTCATCGGTCGGGTAAAACCAATTCGACTACACGACCCTGGAGGAATTCCAAAACCGGTCCTCTCGGTTCCACCTGGTTATTTTTTGCTTTAATAGTAAACGTGAAACTCGGATTCGCATTCCAACGATTCCCTCTAACGTCGAAACTAAGGGAACGGATTATGCTCTGAAACGCAATGCAGGCTTTGCCCAGGCAACGATATATGAATTTCTGCTATCTAAAGAAGATACGGTAATCAGTAGACTGCGGATCTTTATGGCAAAATAAAATCTTCGTGAACGTGCCTACAAAAATTAAACTTAAATAGAAATTAATTTTATTCTGCAAATATTATAACATAAACTTTACTTTTAATCTTTTTTATATTCTTGCATATTATTTGCATTTTGTAGGTTCTTGCACATTCAAATTTCCCATAAATGCATAAAGATCCGCACTCTAGTAACCGGTGTCATACATATGTATTCAATATTGAGACACAATCACAGACGCTTCCAAGTTTTCTTTCGTGAAAAACAATGACTTCTTTCACGACCGTTCGTGATTACACGTAATTGTTACAGTTTCTGTAACGTTAAGTTTAAAGAACACGACAGCGAACGTTAGACATCTTTACTGCGATAAATACTTTAGGTGTTTCCAGCGGTGATGCATCCGTTGTTTGAGCGAAGGTGTTTTTACCGTCGACACGATTGGCGCCGTTCCACGAATAGAAAACAGGTGAAACAAATAAATGGTCAGAGTTTACGAGTGTTGCCTCTGCCAATATAAAAAATAAGAAATGTACGATTAAGCTAACGTTGTAATTTAAAGAAATCGACTGAAACGTTTCGTTAAAGATGCAGGAAGCCGGCAAGGTCGCAATTGATTATTCAAGAGTTACGTTATGTATATTTCCAATCAAATCGTCGGATCATCGCAGTTAAATCCACATTGTCATTTTGTTGGAGATCTTCGTAAATGGATTCAATTGGTTTTCTGCACTGTTCGATTCAGCGAAGGATTATGTTCGATGTGTCGAAGAGAAGTCTGCGTACGTGTGCGCGCATTAAACGAGAACACTCGAACGATTCGCTTTGGTATTCTATAGAAACATTTTCAATACTTTTTATTCTACGTTTTGCAAAAATACATAGGAGATGCCAATTTCTCTTAGGTCGTACTTTCAATCGCGTTCAAGACGATCGATACTTCCAAGAATATCGTATATAGTACTCTGTCAAAAAGGTTGAACCGTCTCATTTGTCTGAAAGCTGTGTTTCCTTATCGGAGAATAATTTATGGGTCCGTTCGGTTCGTTTCCCTGTAATTTTGCTAATTTTTCGGTCTGGCAGCCGCTATCTAACAATTTCGCCGCAGTCCGTAAACGGGTAACGTACGAGCATTTAGGGTATCCAACCGAGGGACCCTATTCACCCTGATGACGTCACGAACGTCCTTTTTTTCTTCTTTTTTTTATCTATCGCGATGTTTTCATCCTCCATTATCAGCGTCTCTCCTATTCGTTTTGGTACCTGCGAGCCAGAGATGGACAAAATTCTTATCCGAATAAAAATTACGGTTAACGAGCGAAAGATAAACAGACCGGAACGTTCTCGATGAAATAAATGAATTTCATTACTCGTGACTGTGTACTTATCACGAAAATTCAACTTTGATTCGAATCGAGAGACCGAGCTGCCCACTTTAAAACATTGATTTTCTCACAGCATAAAAATTCCTGAATCAACGGTCGAATGCCTCGGTTCATTATCATACCGGAATAGAGAAAGAGTCTTTCCTACAGCGGGAAACGTCGCGGCTACAAGATATAAAATCAACGCGTAATTTACAGTAACAAGTATATTTATAGTAACAAGCTACGAAGAAAACGACAGTGCTCTACTCCTTTTCCCGACGACAATAATTCAAGCGTCAATAAACAGTTGGCGGTGTAACGACGATGCAAGGATTACATTCCGATTTTAGACGCGGGCAATCTGCCAATTATAATGCATCCGAGCAATCTTCCTCGTGTTTTGGATCTCGCGGAAAATCACGGGAACTGGCCATCGAGATGCAGAACACCGCGAGAATGTTTCGCGGATCGAATACATCTCGCTATGGACGAATCTATCGTGCGATTCGCGTAAGCGCAGTGACATAAGAGTAATTAAACGCACGAAATATTTCATCTGGAACGCAATTTCTTACTTGTTCGCCTTGAAAATCGTAATTTACATATGAGGCCGCACGAAATCGCGATCCAAACAAAATATTTCGAAACTTGTCGTTCGAAAAAGAGAAGCGAATTTCAAAACAGGAATTCTTATTATTGGGCGACATCTACGCGAAAGGGGCGACCCGAGAAATGTTTCGAGGAATTTTTGTACCATAGTACGCGAACCTTGTAATTTTTCAAACAGGACGGTCAAAAACCGCACGCGTGAAAAGTTTGTCATTCCTGTTAAATAATTCATTCGAGTCGATCTATTGTTACAACAAACATCGTTTATTTCCAATCTAACGCAAAGGTAATGGTGCGCCGTTACGTAAATTTCATGAGACGCGTCAAAATCCGATGAACCGTCGCGTCGGTTCCATCTACGTTGAAAATGTTCGTCGTGTAGGTAAATAATGAGGACTATTTGTCGAAATATAATACGTTCGTTACAGGGTAATTACCCATTCTCTTTGCCTGGACAGATTAATCATTGAAAATCCGGCATTTAATCCGATATCACCGTTGACCAGTCCCGCCGTTTTGATTCGCCCACGGCATTTTCAATGCGGTGTTAATTATTCAACGATTCCAGTCGGTCGCATATTCGCTGCGAACAAATCCGTGGCATTGTCGGTCGCTTTCGATGCGAAAAGAACCCGAATCACGTCGCGTTCTAAGACATAATTACGAACAATTATCATTCGGTGTCTGTGCGTCTTTTTTTCCTTACGATAAAGGCGGTCGCTGACATGCGAGCGGGTAAACTCACAAGCATGTGTAACCAATTGATGTACGTTAGGATACTCCTTAGTTGTAGAACCCCGCAATTTTTTTTCCAGAATTTGAGAATCTTTCCATCGGCTGTAGACGATCCTTGAACAAACAAATCTTCGTAGTATTTAATCGAAATGAAAATGAAAAGGTCATTCTGCACGTGCGAGTGATTTGTTCTCACGCGATCGATCAACCAAGAAAAAAACTTCTCAATCTAGAAAAAGAATAAAAGTTGGAATAACTTGAAGAAAGTCGGAAAGTTCACGCGAATCCGCACCGCGAGGTTCGATACGGGTACCATTTTGTCGAACTATCGTCAAGATGCTCCGAAATATCTCGCAAAATGGCAATTTGTATTCAGGGATTGCATCAAACGTGTCTCGTAAAGGAGACCAAACGTTTTTGTACAAATTACGAACGAACAGGTGCCGTTTTATGAAATGTCGATACGTTATGTGGATGGTAAAGGGTGGAGATGGACAGAATTTTATTTATCTGATTAACGAATGAATTCCTAGTTCTAACTAGAAGCCTAGTTCTAACAAGAAGTGGAAAATACAAAAATAAATATGGGTTTCTGCTTGTTTCGTTTATTTAAAGTTTAACAGACTCTTGGACCAATTAAGATCTCCGGTTCTCGAAGACTTTAATTGCCCTCAAAGATGAACTCTTCTTCGAAATAAGTCAATTTCCGTTTCAGTTACTCTTTGACGTCTTTCTTCGATACGAGGAACGAAGTGGCGGTGCATATACGCTCGAAGGATTCGCGTTGATTGCACGCAATCAAGCGTACAGGATGATCGTGAAGAAATGAATCTAATTAGCGATTGCTAATGAGTAGACTGCGAATCTCGTAATAATATTAATATTTCATTTTGCGCGAGTGGGTATATTCTGAATACATTAGTCGTATATTTTTCATATTCGCATGCGCCACGAATGTATCAAATCTGGAGTCCTTAATGAGACTATGTTCTGACCCAAAACCTGTGAAATGGTAATTTAAGAATCGATCGCTATTGATATTATTGTTATTTATTTCTGTTTGTTACGATCGTTTGACGTACTCTGCGATACGCTTGGATGCAACAGGTGACGTTCAGCAGAAATTAAAATCAGCGACGAAGAGTGCCATGGAACTGTCTCTTGTCTCCAGGATCCACTCCGACAAATCAAGGGAATCGATTTAACGTTGAGATATCGCGTATGCAACAAATCTGCGGATACTTTTTCGTTGTATGATCGCTTCCGCCCGATAAAACACGGTCTTAAAAGGAAACGGGGCCAATAGGAACGAGTGTTCTCCATGCAACAGGTGAGGTATTCTTTTCTTGCCGTTTTCATTGACCATTCGATGCACGAGGAAAACATTCGACGCGGTATTTGCAGCCTATTTGAATATCGAAAATCGAATACAATAATGTTCCACCACGTCACGTTTCGGTCGTATATCACCATAATTTTATTTATATTTTAAAAGTATGTCATTCTTACGGACCACGAGTTTTAGTGATCGAAATGTTAAATGGAAATGACAGCTCCACGAGGCATCCAGATATTTCTGGCTGTGCTAATATTCAATAAATAATTCCCAATCCAGCAATTTGAATACATATCGTCTCACCTAACTCGTACCGCGTAGAATATCGTGCCTCCTACGCAACGAAATTGCGGTCGGAGGGTAATTTCGCGGCTGAATCGGTAAAAATTCATTTCTTATTCGATGACATTTCAATGAAGAATATTTCGGGATACCTTAATCCCTGAAGATTATATCATCTTTAATGTAACTCGAAAATTGATTTCGGTAATCTTTTCCTCCCGAATTAACTTCTTCGCTACGGACGATTATCGAACGGACCGGAGGGTCGAGGTCGAGAACGCAGGTGCAAAAGGCGGTGTTTTGTTGCGAGGACATCCTAAGCGCGGCGATCCTACTTTCAAATTCGCGACATCGCTCCTTCGTGGCCAGAACGCGTTCGGTTCTCGTGGACATCGGTCGATTCCGAAATCCGCCGTGAAGCTCAACTATCGATCGTGTACGTTTTTCCACTTCGACTGAAAATGTTCTCGCGAAATAAACAATTACCTCGAGTAGCGTTTCCTTTCGCGGAACTTCGATGTGCTACGCCTCCGTTCTTTTCTTCGACTAAAAAAATTCCTGAATGGTGTTCCCTTTTTGCAAATGTATCTGGAGCACTGTGATCAAACGTGGCGATAAACCGGTACATAAGATGTTTCGCATCGTTTCGTAGAGCTTCGACTAGTAACGCGCGGGCAATTTATTTGAATAACAGGCGCCAAACCAGAACACCGTGTACTGATTTATTCTACGCCTTTGTCTATTCATCCATTCATGTTTCTCTAAGTACGTTAAAGGGTACCCCAAGTTGTGAATCATCGTAGTGCCAACACCATAATTGATTCGCATTGGTAATAAGATTATGTCAGAGTAAAAAAGAAAAAAATCTAGATAACGCCTACAGGAATTCAGAAGTCACGCGAGATTAGAGAGGTTTATCGTTCAGGAATTGACACTGATTACGACATCGTGCGATCAGCGACGACACCCGTTAATTCGAGTCTGTTAGTGTCAAAAACTCGGTGACGCTAGCGAATCAATCCATTGCTCGTTCCAGCGTCGATTATACTCAACGTGCCACGAACAGACACGCGCTCGTTTCGCTGGGGGGACGCGACGCCGACGGTTCTATGGATCATCGAAGGATGTTCAGTCGCGAGCGAACCACCGGCTGATCGTGTCGGTCTGAAGGAAAAGGAAACCGATGTTGGCCGATGCTTGTGTTCGAAACTGATAATGTGCTTGTCAGGCGTCACGAGCATTCTATTCGATCCGAACAGTTTTCGATTCTGTCAGTGTAATTTGAAAATCTGAGAACGATACAGAATTTTTACTTTACGGAAAGGGTGGATAACGAGGAGCGCTACATTTATACACGTATTCGCGAGTCCTTTGAACGAGTAGAAATTTGTGTTTTGTGGTACTTGATCGGAGACTTGAACTCGTTCGTGTCGTTAATTACTCGTAGTTAATTTGTACTTGAAAACGGACTACATGTGGTTGGTGTCCGCGAGGACAAATACTGGAAGGAAATGGTCGTTGATGAACTCGATAATAAACGTGTAGTTCAATAAATAACGTCTTGAATATCCTAACTGCCAAGCCGGAATTAACTCGGATGTCGTAATCATCGGATAAACAAGTGAAACCATGCTTAGTGACTAAAATAATGAATTGTATAATATTTAGATCAGAAGTTTACAACCTTTTCCTGTAACTGCCTTTACATATTTACTATGTGAAGCAAAGAGACGTTGCGTTTCTTAAACAAACTAACGAGAAACATCCGAGTGATCGAGAGTAGCCTAACATGCGTTGACAGATGAGATAGGCGATCGAACTATGCTCGATCGCAAGTTATTCGCAAACAGTGTCGGCGATCAGAAGGCCGAATCACAGTCCAGACCTCTTCGTCTTCGCTCGGATCTGAATTGACAGAGCAAGTAGAGGAATTGCGAGGTTGTTACGTCGTACGACATAAATTGATACGATATCCATATCAAAGGAAGTAGCTGCGGTAACAAATTAATCGCTACGATGAAGATAAACTATCGAAATTGTAAATTATAAATTAATTAATATATCGTTCTCAGAGTTCAGTCGGGCCTCGGTTACTACATCGGGTTGATCGAGTAACTATTATTGCGTGGCTCAACGGGATAGTTCTATGGGCGATTCAGCTAGACTAGATCCAGATGGAGCTTAATGGCACCGGTAATAATTGGTTTGGTTCGATCCATGAGTAGAGATATCGAGTGGCTGTTACTCCCCATAAATTGTCACAACAATCGATTAACCCTTTAACTGCGGACGAGCTGGACTCAAGACGTATGCTGCATGCGTGAAACTTTTCCATACGTTGAACGTGTACAGACGTTGAACGCTTATGGGCGTCTATCGCGAGAGAAATGATCGAGAAGTGGACACAGCCTCGGGAAGCCTTTAAAGTTGGATGGTGAAATTGGAGTCAGTGACCCTAGGCAACCAGCGAACAACAAGAGAAAAGTTTGGGAACGAGAGATACACTTCCTGAATTTGGTCTCGAGGACAGGCGATCGAATCGAGCTATTACCGGACGCATCTCGAGAAGGTGGTTTCCGCGTACCGACGCCACACCATAATAAACCCGCTCCATCACCCTGCTGATCTTCTATTAATATGTCCCGCGAGAGACGAGAAGTATTTACCATTCACCACGTTTCCAAACTCACGATTTTTCGCGGAGGCGTCAGCGTTCCGATCGAGGTTGACTATTTTCGAGACCTGGTATCGACACGGAGCGGATCATTTAGCTAAGCCCTAGCCACGTTCCGGTGTTTGTCCACCTCCCTTGGATTCGGATGTCGTGGACCAAGCGCGGATAACACGCGCGACGGGTTGACGACCCATGCTTTAAGCTCAGACGAAACAAATCTCTGTGGTCGCGTTCGCTTTCAAAGCTGTCTTGTCATCTGATCCCGTGAAGGGTTGTTATTAAAAGATCAGAAAATGATCTCCGGGGATTCGAACGCATCGGCGGATCCAGTGTTCCTGCAGGAGGATGACTCGTCGTTGCGACGGGATCCTCTGTACATCGTCTTACCGATCACCGTTATCTACGCGGTGATCTTCTTCACGGGTGTGGTCGGGAACGTGTCCACGTGCGTGGTGATAGCGCGTAACAAGTCCATGCACACCGCAACCAATTACTATCTGTTCAGTCTGGCGGTGTCTGATCTGTTGTTGCTGATATCGGGCCTGCCGCCGGAAATGTACTACATATGGTCCAATTTCCCGTACGTGTTCGGAGAGGCGTTCTGCATTATTCAGAGCTTCGCCGCGGAGACGTCAGCAAACGCTACGGTGCTGACCATCACGGCGTTCACAGTCGAAAGGTACGTGACGACTTTGAATTACCGCCCCGGAATACCGTCAAGCGATTCCTTGGACGGAGAGTAATGGCCCCCGAGGATCTCGAGAACGGCTTGGGACGTTCGAAAGGGGAAAACGGATGGGCCGTTTTCTGCTACCCCCTAGCCGCTCGGACTATTTGTGTACGTCTTTCGAAAGTGTCATCCCTGATCGATGGTGGCCGTCGAATTGTCTTTCTATTTAACTCGAGACGACCGCCTGCCCCTCGTTTCAACTAGCGTCTCCTAAACTACGATTCACGAAACTCTAGTCTTTGAGTCTTCTAATTCCACCATAAATGCATTTAACAGTGGACTGAAATATTCTTCTATTTTCAAAAAAATGAATCAAGATTATTCTCTGATACTGCCAGCCTGCGAAAGTAAATGAAATTTAAATGGAAACAGATTGCGTGATATTCTTGTCAGTCGAACGCTTCCATAGAGGCGTCGATTATAATTCGATGCAGCGAACTCTTATATACATATAATTGTTCCGCATTTTCTTTACGTGTCGTTGGCAAACTTTCAATGTATTTATTGTAGACGGAACGGGTGTTTCCACAGCAGGCGAATAAATTGTTCCCGTTACTCGTGAGCGGATTCAGCGATGGACAAAATTTCTGCCTACATACAATTTTCCAACGATGAATAAAATATGAACAGTTTTTCATGTGTCGTTTTGTCGATAAACATTTCAATCCGGATTGTACAACGAAATAAAATTTCGCTGTCCGAACAGCTGTCTGCTGGAATAAATATACGGAATAAATCGCTGTAGAGTGTTTCCATTCGTCATCTGTTATTCTAATAAAAATTTGTTCCTCCCTAAGTGGATTTCAATTAGACGTTCTTCGAGCCTATACTCGGTTCTTCCACGAGCAACCGACCAAGATTGATAGTCCTCGAGCGAAAGGCTTTTGTACGAGATCTGGGGTAGAAAAGAGAAAGGGCTGTTTCTTCTCGGAGACATAAGTTCGTATCCGTTCCATCAACAAATATCGAACGGTGAATCGGAATTTGGGTATTTAGCTGCGTAGCAGAGTAAAACATTGTTCGCCCTCTTAATTATAGACCACAACATTCCCGTCTAAAAGCATCAAGCATTCGAGGTGTACGGTTACACGTCATCCCCCTGTCATACGTAGGTTACCAAAGCTGTCGGAAGTAACCCTTCCCGGTGGACGCAAATAAAACTCGTCGTACACTTTCGGACTTCTCGGTCCTTTTTATTTTCGGGAAGCAAACATTTGTCTCCGTCTCGCAACAAGGGGACGGTGTAATTCTATCTCGTAAAACTACAATTAAGACTGGGCTGTGCCTCGTCAAACGGAGTGACAAGTTTCTTTTCAAATTTCAATTTTTTCCTTTGCGCTTTCACCGCGTCACGGTTGTCAAAGGTCACAATTTTTCGAACGTTTTCGTCTCGGTGGTATCTCCTGCTCCGCTCGATTTGGCTAATGTTACGACTTGGTTGCGGATCTTATGTAGGGGTATTCAGAGTATGTACACTTATGCAAAATAAAATGGTAATATTATTAGATTGACACAGCATAAAATCCGCAGACACTGAACCATTATTAAACCAAAAGCAGGTCAACCTTTTGAAATTTTTGTCGAGGAGTCTGGTGTAACAAGAGCTAGAATAGTTACTTTTATGCAAGAACTATTGTGACGTAACCCTAAAAATACCCCGAAAATTACAATCATCGACGAGGAAAATTGGCAAATGCATTTTTCAACGACGCGAGTCGCTTTGTTTCAGGTACGTCGCGATTTGTCATCCGATAATCTCCCACACGATGTCGAAGCTGTCACGGGCCGTAAAATTCGTGATCGTGATTTGGGTGCTGGCGCTGTGCCTGGCGGTGCCACAAGCGTACACGTTCGGCATCGTTTACCAGTACGACAACGATTCACCGATCTTGGACACCGCTAGATGCTCGACAAAGTGGACCCTGATCGAGCACGCGTTCCAGATATCAACCATTCTGTTTTTCGTCGTCCCCATGACGATCATCACAGTCCTGTACATCCTGATCGCGATCCAGCTCAGGAAATCGAGACTCCTCACCGCCGCCACCGTTAAGAGGAATCACTTGCCCGCTGGATTGAATCACTGTGACAGCGGTCGAGGAAAAAGCAATGCCCAGAGAAACGTGATTCGAATGTTGGGTGAGCAAAATTCTCAATTTTCCTCGCCTTCTGACAAAAGGAAATATAATTTAATTGTATATAATTTATATATTATAATATATGTTTCATATATATACATATATATATGTAAAAATAAAATCGGAATATCAAATTATATTTATAATATATGATGAATAATACATAAATCATATATATATTTACATTATATATTATATATATATATTATATTATACATCATCACAGTCCTGTACATCCTGTGCTCTATACATTTATATATTATTCATTATATATTATAAATATAATTTAATACTCCGATTTTATTTTTGCACGAATAACAGATCGATTGGCGTTTGTCTTCTGTTCGCTAATCGAAATTTGCTATTGGCCCATCCTTGTTGTTCGATCGTTTAGCTAGAATCCTTGGATCCAGGGACATGTTAAGGACATTTGTGTTTCGGAAATAAAATGTCTAAGGAAAAATTAGTCATAATTCTTGTTCTTAATGTCTCGTTCTACCTTGAGAGGCATCTTTAAAACCGGTTCGTCGGCGCTTAACTAAACGAAGCATCGTTGATTAATGGAGGACAAGGAAAGAGAAACAACGCCTCCACGAAATTCCTTTCGGTTGTCGGATAACTATCTTTGATCTATTGTTTGGACAACTTCGAAAATATCAAGGGGTGTCGAAGGCTTAAGTGAGTATTTCAGTCTAGAATTCAGAAACATCGATCTCCTCTATTTGTTGAAGAGTAGGTACTCTACTCCCTGTATCCCGTTGACAGAGCCAATACCGGATTATTTGGTACGATCTTAAATAGCTTGTACGATACATTCCCGAAAATGGCCCAGTTCTTACGGGTCCGCTCCGATTTGGAATGGTCTCTTAATCCATACGACGCGGAAAGAGATTTGTTGCTTTACGACCTCGTAAAAATACTTTCTTCTGCTGATAAATTCCCCGATGATACATTCTTTTACGAGCGTTCACACGAGTTTCGGGTGTAGGGTGAATTTATTGCGGCTGAATGGTCTCGTATTGTTTCTTGAGTTGTTCCCATTATTGGAGAGCAATTACTACCGTAATGAACGGAACGAGGTGGAACACGGTATCGTGCTGTGATTAATCGATGAAGATGTCCCCCCGACAACAAGAATGAAATATGGTTAACGGACGAATTAATCGATAGAGATGAGCTGGCAAGAAGTGGTAATGAAATATCAGTGGGTTGAGTTGTTTAGAAATTATTTAGGCCATGTTTCTAAGCCTTCCTTTTGGTTTACGAAGGCCAGAAATTTTAATTGACCTGGATATCGATCTGGTATCGTGGAATTCGTTCGGTCGAGAAAAATCAAATGAAATTCTTCGAACTTTACTCGATGTGCATCGATGGCACGCATTTGTCGGGTCGTTCCATTTCGTGCGGTCGAGGATCGTTTCGCTTGCCTCGATATCGTTGTCGATGAAGCCGACAGCGGGGGCCGTGACCACACGGTACCATAAAGTAGCAGAAATCAGGAGGTCGTACAATTTTACGAGCCTACCTTTCGGGGATATCATTGTGATCGCAAACACGCAATAGAAAAAATCACACGACATAGCATCTCCGAGTAAACGACGCCAATTTATGGGGGTTGAGTCGATTGTTGAGCGCCTCGATCTTCCCGCTGATTGCGAATGCTTTTGGCCACTCCTTGTAAAAGAAATGCAGGGTTTCATAAAACACCAGCAAACAAATAAAATTAACGAAAAACGAAGGTATCTATCAGAAGAGGATGGTATTCCGGAAATAACAGCGTATCTTCGCTTATAGCGATAGCATACGAACCAAGTGCGATCTGCGGAACGGTATTTATAATTAAACGTTTCGACGTTCCATGCGCGAAGCGAATATTCGAGGAAAACGTGCAGTTTTCAATTGTAATCGTTCAATGAACGCGCTTCGAGACGCCAAGAAAGTAAAAATTGTTGGAAACGTAAACCAGAGTAATGTCACATTGTTGCATTTTGATCTCAGGAAAAGTCTCGTTAAATTTTCGTACCGAAATTAACAGAGACTGCTTTTATTCGATTCCTGATTATGTACATTATACGACACGGGAGGGTAAGCAAACGACAGTCCTCTTGCAGACATCTTACACAACAATTGGGTGCATCCTATGCATACAAATTAATTCTCCCCATCGAGAACGCCTCTTACCCCGTTCCCTGCCGCCTTCTCGTAAAATCTCAAATTGAAAGGACCACCTGAACGTGTCTATTTCTAACCACGAGTCGTAGACTACTTCTTCCTGGTTCCGAACGCGTCCAGCCACTGTTATCGCTCTAGATTTGCAAGGTTGTTTAAATATAGCATTCAAAAGGAGTCCAAACAAACCATCCCGCATATGGCTGATTCGCTTCAATCAATCGTAGATTCTGCGACTCTATTCGTCGGTCTATCCTTCATTTTCAACTCCAACTATTGTTTCCTGCGTCACCCTTCGATATGCATCTACACGGGCCGAAGTTGTCGATACCCCGCGCTCTCCTGCAACTGGTAATTACAATCGAAATCGTTCCCTTTGTAAACTGTCCCTGAAACGAGAACAGTCTTGTTTATAATTACAGATTTACGAGTCGACAAAGCGTGACGCGCGCAGTCGACAAACGTCTCGAACTTCGCAACTACCGTTCGTATCTGTGTCTCACTACCGACTCGAAACTTGCGGTACTACGAAGATCCGAATTGCTCCCCGCGTTACTCGATACCGGATGGTCTTGTAAGCTTCGGTTGATTTCGACGGTTGGATGCGTTTCGAAACTTCCATTATCGAAGATTCGCGAACCGTTTCCTTCATTTTTGCTTTCGAAAATGCATTCGACGCATTCCAAGATTGAATTTATTTATCCATGCTAATGGCCGGGACTCGTTGAAGGTTTAAAACCACCAAAATTTCAAAGTCCGTCCTGTTTCGACAGCTTCCGCTATCGAATAATAATCCCACGGCTCAGAGTCGAAGAGATTTGATCTAGTCTATAGCCCCACTACTATTCGCAACGCGTTGCGCGTCGCGTGGAAGTCAAATTTAATTTTAAAGCGACAGCTCGTATATTCTTCGAAGAAACTGGCTTCTGTTGGCCGACACAAGGAGTGTCTTCGGTCATCCCACATATCACCCGTGGAAAAAATAAGAAATACATGGATTCCGGAGGTTTCCGACGTCTCTCGATACTTAAAAACGATGCTCTCCGACACCCCCAGCTGTTTTTTTTTTTTTTTTTTTAAAGACCTCCGCTGACATTGAATCTACATCGGGTGGAACGTCATCGGAAGTCTGATGACGTACTGGTACCGTTTTGCACGGTGTTTGATTGTCATCTGGTTTAATCTGGGAACTAACATCGATATTTATAACATTTATATAGGATTTCAGAGGTCTTGGTGGTCTCGTCTATCGGTTGCCTTCGGCAGAAGTTAGCCTCAGCGATTGATCCTTAGACCTTATCGCCTGTTTGGTACACGCATCGTCGATTTACCGAGTCCCTCCAAAGATTTAGGAGTTAATAACGCGGATATCTCGGAGTCTAGGAATCTGGGAATATAATTTTAGAAGTCTGGAAGACGAACGACTCAACAAGACGTCCTCAATGTTGATGGAAGTTTGAAACACTGTTCCAAAGCAATACAATTTACACTCAGAAGTCTCGGAGAGTACCAATGATAAAATACGTCCAGCCATATTTCATTCGTCGATACGGGTTCGACTTGAATGTATGTTGATGTTTGATCCTTCGTGGTTTACGTAAGCAAATCGATCAGGAAATAGATCGTATTCGCGTGCGGGTTTGCGGAAAGTTATACGAATCCACGCTGCCAAAATGCAGCCGTAAATAGATGCCTCTGAATGGTTGTTGTTCGAGGGAGCATAGAATTTCGCCGTAGGATCTTTCATTTTTCTTCATTTACTATTAATTAGAAGGTCGTTTTCTAAGGATTCAAATCTGAAAAAAAACTTGTTGCAAAAATTGTGTATATTTGGACATCAGGTCCAAGCGCGTGCTATTCGTTTGCGGATTCCGGAGATAAGTGCTGGCAGTTTCGACACGACGGGTCTCGTGTTTTTACGGAATCGATGGCTTTCGAAGTTATCGCATTGCGGCGACAGAGCGACACGTGTAATGCACGATCGCTAAAAGGAAGAGGTCCAGGAAGCACAGGTATCCCCGATAATGCACGGTTTCGAATTTACGAGTGCATTGGGGTCACTTATCTTCATCCCTGATAGCTGTTTGCATCGAGTAGATAACCGCGTACAAAAATTGCGCCCGTCACGCCGCGAATTCAACCACAGGATAGATTTTCACGTGATGCTCGGCATAAAATGTAAAACATTACCGCGAAATAGAGGCCTCTCGACGCTGCAACGTCACCCGCGGGTTGTATTGACCATTTTTGCTGCCGATATCGCGCGTGGGCTTAATGGCGCACTCTATATCCTATCCCTTATCGTCATATTTTTCAAAACCGTTCCCGTCAAATTAATTTCCACCGAGCGAAAATGAAAAATCACCATTTATAATTTTTACATCGAATACCCTGTGCGGGGCTAAAGTGAAAAAATCGAAAATAGGAATCCATCAACCAACTTCCAAACCTTCAACGAAACTTTCTATTTTAAAATTAATTTTTGTTTCTTCATGCTAAACTTCATGCTAAGCCTAATCGTTATCAATCCCAAATTTATCTACGCTTTCTCGTAAAGAATACATAAGAAACATATTAAGTTCGCGTGTGTAATCGTTGAATGGATTTTTATCTTGACGAAACATCGACGAACGCATTTTTCGAACATCGTTGATGCAAATAAATCGTTGATCCAATAAATCGTCCATAAGACGAATTGTTTATTTTCGTATGTTTTGTCTATTATAGGATTTGCACAATTTCGGTTCGTTTGTGAAACAACTGATGCACCGCCATATGGCGTACACCGGAGTCGACTGCATTTGAAAGTTTCAACTCCAGACAGACGTACACGGCTGTATGAATCGTTTCTTGTCGAATATTTGTAGAGAAAATAAACCTAGTCGCGTGTACGTACGCGAACAGTTAACAATGGGGAAAAACGATATGCTTGGAATCGGAAGAGACGCCAGTCTTTGTTATACGTTACGTTTTGGATGCAACAATCGATCATGGCGATGAATCAGAAGGTTAAGGGTATTAAGTTAGACAAAGAAAATAATTGTGTTTACTCTCTAAAAAATGTGTATTTCCTTCCGTGACTATTTTCTGGTTCACTGATATTCAGATATTCCGATTACACGAATATGAAAAACGAGACCTTTCCAACGCCTTAGTAGTCCGTTACGTATAATACTAAATCGATCACTCTCGAAAAGGTGAAAGTGTACTCTGTATAAGTAATATTTATTCGATCATCCGGAGATACATGGTCGTTTACCCAAGTCACACTTAAACAAATGCATTATTCGAGCGAAACTTTTGAGTTGAAAGCTCCCCTTGTAAGTGCACAACACATAAACCCAGGTTAAAGCAAAGTAACTTCTTCTGTTCCTACTTCGCAAGTAATTTAAGCCTGCAGATATCTAAGCTCGAAGGAAACTAGATCTTCCAAGTAAATTTCACCCTCTGCAGCCCAAATCAATAGACACACTTAACTATAAACATCTAAGCTTTCAAGACTCTCCAATCTTCGGAAATCCCAGCCAAGTGTAATTCCAGTGTAATTTTGTAGCCATTAAAACTAAATTCGAAGGAACAGAATCTGTAGGAAACAGGTGAAAGAGAATTTGATCGTTACAGTTGCAGTGGTGGTGGCATTCTTCATCTGCTGGGCACCATTTCATGCCCAAAGGCTGTTGGCTGTGTACGCGCAGAGTAGCGAGACCGAATCACAGCACGTGTTAGTAATAGTCTACACTATCCTCACGTACATGTCGGGGGTATTTTATTACCTCTCCACGACGGTGAATCCGCTTCTCTACAACATTATGTCCAACAAATTCCGAGAGGCTTTCAAGGTAAGTTGTCACTTGAGAATTCCCAGCGGAGACCCACCCTCGACACCTCTATCAAACCTTCCAAAGGAATTCGCTTTTCTTGTATTCAATTCACCTGGAAATTCGTTCAAGTTTCGCTCATATATTTTCTGTGGTCTAAATTCACCGTTTCTCTTTTTTAATTTTCTGTTCAGAAAATAATCGATATATCCTTTCGCGGCCTCCCCTTGAATCATAAGGCATCGCCTAATTTCAAAAACACTGGGGTAGATTGAACGAACTGAAGTTAACTTACAGTCGATGCTGTCGAATAACTGCGGATGGTCCACCAGGAAGTCGGTCCCTAGACAGCCGACGTATAGCAGCCTCTCGAAGTACCCGCGCATCGTGACCAGACAGGCAGACGGTCGTCAGTGTTCCTCGTCGATTTCCTTCAGCGACGACAACCATAAGTCATCGAACGCGACTCGAACGATGTCAACCGAGTTGAACGGATTGCCGGAACGGAAGCATCGATCGATGGTGAACAGGATGAATTCGCAGGATTATGAGAGAAGCATATCCAGGGGATCGAGTGCCAGCCAAGTCACCTTGATGACCACGATCAGCAATGGATTCAACGAGGGTAACAACAACGTCACCGCGGCTTGTGCCAACGACTGCTTGCTGAAGAGTCAGAGTCCTGCGAAGGGCGTCACCCTTGGTAACTTGCTCGATGAATTATTAAACGTTCGTTAACGAGTTCTCTTCTATTTCCTCTTACTTCGTGGATTAAACACCATTTTCTGCGGTAAATTAAAACCAGTCAAGGGTAGTCGTGATTCTAATCTTCAGTGTCAAAGAGCTTTCGTTTGTGTTTGCCTTGTCTGACTATGATCGACTCGGTTTTGAAGATTTCAAACTTTTCGATTTGCTCCTGAAACAGGAGTATTAGCGGAGAGACTGAGACTCGGCACCAAGGGACTCTTCCAACCACAGCAGAAGGTCACAGGCAACTCGTTGACGAAACCGAAAACGGCGAGCGCTTTGCCACCTCGGTTTCAAAGCCATCCGAGTATCGAGAGCACGAACACCATCAGCAACTCCAGCTTGCAGGATCTCGACGAGACGGAATACGCTGGCACAGAATTGGCGCAGTACATGAACAAATTGAACTGCGATCTGATCACCTGATCCTCGATTCCGGAAGACAGCGTCTGATCTTTTTTTCCTCTCGAGCGAGCGTCGCACGTCGAATCGAATCGAGCGGAATTCGATCCTTCTGAGCGCAAAAACCGATCGATCGTAGAATGTTCGACGATTCTCGTTTATTATTCGAAAGAGGAATCTGTTTTGGATTTTTTAAATTTAACCCTTTGACTGCGTACAACTTCGACCAAGCGCCTGTGGAGTGTCGATAGCAACCAAAGGGTTAAAGCGCGACGGCAATGAGAAAATTGTTGTATATAATTTTAGTTTAAAGCCAGAAGTAAGTATAAATTAACAAACGAGCAGTAAACGATCCTTCTTTGAATGATACCTTTCATCGTTTGCCAATCAATATTAACAACGGAGTGTCTATAGCTAATTCAAACACCACGTAGCACGAAGAGCGAGGAGTCTATTTTTAATACCAAACGTATTTAGTCATTCGTACCGCTTGGTGCTGACATATTGATGGGCGATATAATAACGATACCAGTAGGTTTAACGAAAATAACTGAAGTAAGTATTTATTTTTATCTTCGAATCTTGAGATAAACATAAACATAAACTCCCTCTGTCTCTGTTTATATGTTTACTTCTGATGTGTAGCGTAACATTTGTAATATACATATAATGTATCACATAGCATGAAGCTTCTTCGCAACCTTGTGCGAACAGCTTGCTAGTAATAAAAGAGTCGACGGTCACAGCCGCGATCCGACAATTTTCTTATTTAATTACGATAACTCGTGACAATCGTCGTTCACCTTTTACATCGTTGTCTTGGGTCGCTTGTCCAGGTAAGCCTTGATTCTGGGCAGCGCTCTAACCTTCTCCGACAATTTCTTCAGTTCCGGATGATTCTTCAGCAGGTCTGATTCGAGCACATTCGAAAAAAATTCCAGAAACGTGGTGAAGAGAATGTCTGCCCACGACAACTGCAACAAATTTTTAATTTTCTTGTTAGAAACAATACAGCAGTAATCGTCGCGAGAGCCTAACATATCTTGTTATAATAGTCACGATCGAGGCTCAAGTTAAACAACAATCACCTTTCCATTGACCAAGTATCCACCATTATTCTTCACTTGTTCTTCAAGTTTGTCAATGCAAAATGAAACCTTCTCCGTAGCCAACTTCTTCAGTTTTTCTTTGCGTTCAGGATCTTGCTCCAAAAAGTGCTGAGTAAATACTGTGAAATAGCAAAATGTATTTTAATCTTGTTTACTGAATGTTCATAGCTGTTGAAAACGTCCGCGGGAAATGGAATCAGTTAAACGGATGGAGTTCCCAGATACCTACTTAATCTCACGTCGTCCAAAATATCGACGGTGGCATCAATATGATAAGCATCGATATCATTGGAACCGTAAAGATTGTTCCTTCTGGCAATGAGACGTGAAATCGCCTTAGATTGAGCGTAGGGCTTTCCGTCGATCTCTAAAACGGGTACCTGACCCATTGGCATATCTGCGGAATTTGTAACAATTAGTCGCAATTCGCCAGAGACTTATGCAATGAAATTATACTGGAATATACTTCTCTATAAAAACAATTTATCGAAATATCGAGTACACTCACTAGGCTTGTATTTAGGCCACTCCTCGAAAGTGATTCTGTGGTCTTCGAACTTGATGCCGCAATGGTGCAACAAGAACCTGATTCCTTCACCAAGGCCGGTCAAATTGAAGTACGTCAACTTGTAGGTAGACATTATCTGTGTTCAAACATCATTTAACGTTTAGAGAATATTTACAACGTGGATATGTTTCTGGGCTTGGCTAATATCGGGAGAAATTACTGTTAACGGTCACATAACTAATTCAAATTTCGCGCGTATTCTGGTTGATCAGCGAAGCCATCTAGCGGTAGAGAGATCGAACTAATTTTACAAGTTTGGTCAGCGCCTCTATCGGGAAAACGTTCAAGTTTCTCCTCGATAGTTCCTTCTTTTACTGCTAGATGGTGCCATTAACACTACATTTTACCGACACGGTCGATACATTACCATCATGTCGGTAAAAAGCATTGTTAATGACGCCATCTAGCAGTAAAAGAAGAAACTATCGAGGAGAAACTTGAGCGTTTTCCCGATAGAGGCGCTGACCAAACTCGTAAAATTAGTTCGGCCTGTCTACCGCTAGATGGCTTCACTGATCAGCCAGAATGTGTGCGATAATACGAACATTAAGTAATTTATTCTAATATTATTAATAAGATTTCAATTTCTATATCTACTCAAATGGTTCATTCAAAGAAATATATTCAATATTATTGTAGTCTTGACAAGATAAGTGTTTGATAATATTTATAATAATAATGAAGTTAAAAATAGAGGGAATAAGAGTAACGTGAATAATCTTATCTTACTCGATATTTATCTTAGTTGTCAGAAAAACCAAGTGCTGAGTATACAGGGAGGAACACTAATATGTAACGATAATCAAATAAAAAGGGAATAATATAAGGATAAGTAAAAGAATTTTATATTTTGAAATTTGTGTATCACTGTTATTAGAAATATTGACGAACTAAAGAAAATGGCAGTCTGTATAGTGTTGCGAATTCAAAACACAAACGGAAAGTATCTATCAGTGACGCAGTAAATGATGGCTCATAGTCTGAGAACATTGCATGGCAATTTACTGAATGCCGTCACAAGAATAATATAGTTGGCATTGAAGTTAAATAACAACTACTAGGGTCCAGCCTTTTTGAAGCTACTACCAGTTAATCGAGTAACCGGTTGACGACAGCAATCTCACTTCACAGACACTATCAGATGTAGACACAGTACAGTATTATCTTTATCTCGACAAAAAATAGTTTAAATTTCTTCCTATCGTAGTAAATGAATTATTACGTTGATTTTACATGGTTTGTCGATGGCGTCAACATACAGTAGATAAGGTGAGTTATATAATGATGTTTAATGGACTTTTCGTGCAGGGGATCATCGATGACTTCCAATTTGAAAGTTCCAAGTCATTGTAGACCATTTTTGCGATTATCGGTTGTTTCAAACTGTTACAAAGTGTGTTACGAAACAAATTAAAAAGAGATAGATAGAATGAGAGCAAAGAATTGCACTAAAAAAGTGCCGACTGTTTTGGTTCACCTTTGCTACCATGTTTCAATGTAACCCACCGCAGTGTGAACCAAAAATAATATATAAATATATTTTCTTTGTATTTATAAAATTATTTTTTCATGTTCTGTATGGCATTAATTTCTCCAAACCATTATAATAACGATAGTATTATTTAAAATTGTATCGTCCACGGGTCACTGGTGACCCCCACGGCTGCTGTCAACGTGTGAAGGAGGGAGTCTGGTCCAGCTAATACAGGGTGTCCCAAAAGTTGGGGAAGAGCCGGAAATGGGGGGTAGCTGAGACGATTCTGAACAACAATTTTCTTTGCAAAAATGTCGGATGGGGCTTCGTTAAGGAGATATTAAGCGAAAATCCCGACCAATCAGAGCGCGCATAGACCGTTGGAGCGGCCGCGGTAGCGTAGGCTACGCGCTGGTAGCCACGCTTGCACGCGAACAAATGACTCGACGTGCATCGAAGCATCGACCTAGCGCGTAGCCTTCGCTACCGCGGCCGCTCCAACGGTCTACGCGCGCTCTGATTGATCGGGGTTTTCGCTTAATATCTCCTTAACGAAGCCCCATCCGACATTTTTGCAAAGGAAATTGTTGTTCAGAATCGTCTCAGCTACCCCCCATTTCCGGTTCCTCCCCGAGTTTTGGGACACCCTGTATACATTCAAATTAAATCTACACTGTCAAATTTTCTTCTTTGAACGTCCCTTTATATGTAAAAAAAGTTTCAATAACAAAAATTAATTATATCTGGAAATTATATGCATTAGAGAAATACATTAGCTGGACCAGACTCCCCTCTTAAACAGTAACAGCAAGATCCTAATTCTTAATTCTGACTAAGCAATTAGAGTGTTACGTTTTGCGCAGCTTTCGGAATAAAATTTGATCTTTTTTATTGGAGTTAAAAATTTGCACTAAAAAGTTTCGAAAAAGAAAATGTACACTCACGATGATCTTCAGAGGAATACGCTCGCGAGCAACTGGAATTGATGATCTCTCGGATCCTACTAACTTTGTCTCTAACTAGACTATCATTTTATATACTGTTAACTCCGAGAGTCCCCCCACTAGCGCAATGAAAATAATATCCACTGTCACAATGTTATCGTGATTCCTATTGGAATATTCAAATACATACACATTAAAATAATTGGTTTTTCAGATAAACCAGCATATTATATCAAGCCCAATTTTACGAGTTGTCGATTGTTTCATAAAGAGTTGCAACAATGTTACATTACACGTTGCATTTTCATGAAGTTTAGTTTAACATCGGTTACGCAACTTCAATCAGGAAATCTATCTTGAACGACAGACTTCAGAAAGAGATTCGATGACAAGCAAGGTATACGTAACTAACTGATTTTTATCGTTTAGATAATACAAAACATTTGCTTTAGTTTAATATTAAACGTGGTAAGTAAATTAGTCATTCTTATCTAAATGAAAATAAACGACTGTGTTCGCTTAATCAGTTTCAAACTTGTACAGTCATTCATTTGCCTACTCCTGTGCCAACTTAACAATGACATAGCTAAAGCTAGTTTTATCGTGTTTAGACTTTAAAAATAATTCAATCTGAATAATAAAAAAAACAGCAATTTTACTTTTAACGCGTGATAAGTTCGAGATATTCCTACACATAACGATCCCGTTACGCCTACGAAACGACCTTCATCGGAATCGCCATTGCGAATACAAATCTAGTTGCAAGAATTCTGAATTCGATTTTATCTCTGCAACATTTTCCGCAACTAGCAACAGCACAGCTGTATCAATTACTTCGTATTTGGTATCTTGTTTACTGTTACCGCGCCTACAATTGTCGGATCACTATCTAGATAAGTGATTTGCCGTTATTTTGATTAATATACACTTTATCAAAATGTAAATTTGATCTATTTTAATCGATCAACGAATAATAAACATAGTGCTACAGAAAGTTGTCCGATTTTCAAATTTTCGTTAATTTGTTTAACACATATTATCATTAACCTACGTATTGTAGCTACTCTTCAATAAAAAAAAACGTACAGAAAATTACAACAATAATTAATAAAATTAACTCTTTATTGAGATACAAAAGCATAATACTATTTCAACAAAGTCTTTCCATCTATTTGTATAGATACACAAATAACTTTATTATAGCAAACAAAGATAAAGTAATGGTGAGATGTAAATGAAATCTTTATAGCTGCTATTCTATTAGTAACGCAATTGCGATGATAAAATTATATGTTCTGTATCTGTAAGATCTGATTCATACCGAATAACAGACTTTTCTAAATGTATACAAAGTTGAGTGAAAATAGCGAATAAAGATTTAACATTCGGATTGAGGACGTTTGGCGACCCAGGCTTTGATCGCGGGGAGAGCAAGGACCTTATCTCTAAGTTGCTTAAGGTTGTCGAATTTCTCGATGATGTCTGACTTCATCATGAAGTTTAGGTAATCGAGAAGAGCGACGAAAGTTAGATCAGCCCAGGTAAGGGCGCCACCGACGAAGTAACCACCGTTCTTCTTCACCTGTGCATCCAGACGCTCCAATACGAACGGTACCACTTCGTTGGCGACTTTGAGTTTCTCAGCCTTGGTCACCTCGTTAGTCTCGTAAGAATAAGCACCAATCTCTGAAAAATAAATATTACATTTTATTCTGCCACAAGGGTAACAGTGAGCAATATGAAAAATGTAGAAAACACTCACTCATACGGACATCGTGAATAGTATCGACAATAACATCGATTTGAAGGGCTTCCCAGTCATCTTTTCCAGCAAGACCATTTTGCCTGGCCAAATAACGACAGATAGAAGTAGATTGGGGGACTACTTTCCCATCAATTTCGAGAGTAGGAACCTGGCCAAATGGTGTATCTGAAAACAACACATAACATAAAAGAATTAAACACAATAAAAACAACTTCTTATGTTTCTAGGATATTGTAGACAAACATCTAATGTCATTCTCTTAAAAGAATTGTAATTATGGAGAATTTATCGTAGAACAGAGGATATTGTGTGCCTAACAATACCCATTGTACTTCAAGCTGACTCGCAAACAAATATTATTGTGATTTGTGTAAATATCATTACATTTGCATCAATTGAAAAGTATAGGAGGTTTAATTACCAGGTTTTATTTTTGGCCAATCATCTCTGTTGAAACGAACATCTTCAAATTCAGCTCCAGCATAGCTTAAGATGAAGCGAATTGGTTCAGCCAATGCTTTGACTGGGAAGTAAGTCAGCTTATAAGAAGGCATCTTCCTGAAAAAGAATAAATTAAGTTTACTGTATAAAACGAATGTATTATGTTCAGAAAAATATATACACATATTCTGAAAGATTCTCACGAGTTTCATTACTTTATTATACTGAATATTTAATCCGTAAAGCCATCTTACAACGTGGCAGACTCCATTAATAATCATTTCGTACTATTAATAGCCAAAGCCTCTATACATTGTCTACATATTTTACCTACATCTCCGTCACAATTGCTTAAAATAAATCCACAAATGTAACAATCAATTAAAAACCTGATAGTTTTAATTTTACACAGTAGCCTTTTCAAAGAATCAATCAGCCGGTTCAGTCGGCAGAGACAGAACTTGACGCAATCATGGGTTCTCGAAAAATGTATAAACAGAAACTATAAGCACTTTGTCAAGAAAAATAGTTGAAGTCTAAAGCGAAAAGTATCGGTATACTTACAAGTTTCAATGGAAAAAAGAAGTAACAAAAAGCTGCAACAAAACGTCTGAAACGTCTGAAAACCGATCCAACACGGTGGTTCACGAGCAATGGAAGTCCAATTACGATTAACAAGGGCGACAGGACGTTCTTAAATACATATTCCCTCCTCTCATTGGTATCAATGGTGGCCGTCCTATTGGTGGACACGCCGAGCAATAAGAGGAAGAGAGAAAGGCATATTCATATTTGTAATTTTGCAATTGTAATTTATTGTACAAACAAATTGACAAAAATGTAAGTTGTCTAAACAAAATAAATAGAGGAATCACAAGCAGTTGAATTACAATGATTACATTATCATCATGCAGACTGTGCTTGACTGTGCTGCAGCGCTCACTGTTTGAACGGTAGATAACCGAAACAGCCATACCGCGAGAATTTGAACATTTCAAAAACATTAGCGAAGAAAATAATGTACTAGAAGTAGAAGTAAACATTTCGAAATAAACATTTCGTAATTACACGATAGCAAGTTTGCAAAGATAGCAACAGAAGATGAGCAGTTTCGCTAATTACAGTATTTGCTAGTTTTGCTTATTATTGACCGTTATCATTTACTATTTGCATTAAAAATAATCTTTAGATATCAAAAGGCATGTGTCTAAACAATCGAATTAAAGATAATATCATCTGAAAATCACTGTATTATCTGATCTAACAGTGAATACCGTTCTTTATCAGCAGTGGCTTAGCGATTATGACGATAAATCGGGCTCTTCAATGTAATTGATACATTACTCGTAATGCGGTGAACTCCAGAGCAAATAGGTGGATTACAAAATGTTTCGCAATCGCGATGAATTTTATTGTACGATTTTATAACATGATGCAACATTGCGTAAAGAACATATTTACTATTGAAATTGTCAACATTCGTATCGACGTAGATAATGAGTGAAAGGAAGGACATAAAACTTCTTTACAGATTATTATTTTATATATTCAATCAGTCGATACATTTGCAATTACAATTCAACATACACTATATCGTTTCTCAACATTTAATCATTAACATTTAGTCATAATCTCGCACGTGACTATATTTATTTCTTCAAATTGATTTTTGTTATAAATGGGCGTTTTCCATATATGCAATTGTAACTGTGAGTAAACAATACAAATGTTTGTGTAAACGAATTGACGCCGGTACAGTTTTAGGGTCCAAAAATTACTATTAAAATCAGTACATGGAGTATTTTTCATAAACCCTCAAATCATCGGAGAAATGTCTAATTATAGAAATGCAAGTAAAATAACACATTGCCCCAGAAGTACATATAAATTAATTTTGTTTATGGAAGAGACTTAAATTTACTATCAGGTTTTTGTCACACGTGTCTGCAGAGATTTGTATCGTTTTGCAAGTTGTAACACATCCAGAACACATTGTTGACATTGACAACTGACAACGTTGACGAACGTTTAATAATATTCGATAAAGCACACGCAAGTAACGCAGATATGTACTTGTTCCTTTTCCATCCTGCGGATTCAGAGTGTTTAAACCTCTGTCTGGGGTCGTTTGGTCAACCATTCGGCGATAGCAGGTATCCCGTGGACTCTTCTCTTCAGCGCTCGAAGGCCTGGATAATTTTCCAAGGCAGCGCTGCCGAAGATATTTTCGAAATTCTCGAGGGCTACCGCGAACACAAAGTCCGTCCACGTGGTCTGAAAAATGACAATGCATTTTGTTCGATACTTTCATAGAGATTGCACAATCAAACTAAATCTTGCACATGTATAAAAAGTAACATTATATCAACGACTCACAGTGGAACCAACGGCGTAACCTCCATTTTCGCCAATAGTTTGTTCAAACTTGTTCAAGTAAAAGGGTATAGTTTCCTTCAAAAGTTTCGCCTTCTTTTCTTCCTTCTTGAATTGATCCTTCTCCGTACGATACTGGTATATAACTGAAACACGTGACGTCTACAATAGAACTATAATTAAAACAGTTTTTTGAAGAAAAAGCGTGCTTGTATCTCTCGCTGCTTCGCCGATACTTTTCTTTCTCCTTCGTCACGTTTCAGACTATTCCTTGTCGCGGTTGTTCGTTAACGAGTCACATTCGTCAACACGATTGATATTTTTCAATCTTCTACCTGTTACGTTCTTGTAGTAAAAGAACGAACTCCCCTCCCGCAGAAATAATCGTTAACGCATCATGCAAACAGTCCGCGTTGCGTAATCACGCGTATTACAAGCGGAAATTAGTATGCTATCGCGTACACAGGATCTTCCTGGCTTCAGTAATTATGCAATATTTTATTTATTATTCTGGTCATATTCGCGGCTAACAAGTATCGGTATCATGTACCACAGGTGTACATATTTGAAAATAATACGAAGCATGTTTTATGCGTTGACCGGCCCGAGGACTTACACTTCATAGTTGAAGGAACGCTGTTGAATGCGCGAACTTATTTATTTGTTTGTCGACGTAGATACATGGTCTGTCTAAAAAGAAACCGAACT
Source organism: Hylaeus anthracinus (assembly GCF_026225885.1). NCBI lineage: Eukaryota > Metazoa > Arthropoda > Insecta > Hymenoptera > Colletidae > Hylaeus > Hylaeus anthracinus. Next base: position 5,493,203 of record NW_026534344.1, on the reverse strand, counting down.
TTTGCTATTAAAAGAAAAAAGAACAAGTAAACTTTTTACATATACGTTTATTTACTCAAAATAATCTCCCTCTGCATCAATACAGCGTGTAGACCGCGTAATTAACATTTCGAAGGACCTTTGCAGCTCCTGTTTTGGTACCCCGTTTAGTATGGCGGTTACAGCGGCCTGAATCTCCGAAATGTTGCTACAATGTGTCCCTTTCATTGGAATTTTCAATTTTGGGAAAAGAAAATAATCGCAGGGTGACAAATCAGGCGAGTAGAGTGAATGATCCAAGGTAACAATGCCAATTCCAATGAAAGGGAATCATTATAGCAATGTTTCGGAGATTCAGGCCGCTGTAACCGCCGTATTAAACCGGGCTACCAAAACAGGAGCTGCAAAGGTCCTTCGAAATGCTAATTACGCGGTCTACACGCTGTATTGACGCAGATGGAGATTATTTTGAGTAAATAAACGTGTGCGTAAAAACTTTACTTGTATTAGGTTGTCCCGAGAGTTTCTTTCGCGAGTTACACTCAATTATTTTATATGGTCGTGTTTGTCTAAATAGACAATCTAATTTCGTAGGTATTCACGTTGTAACAGTAATGGAGCAAAATGAATCGTACACAATTCAGTAATGTAACATAAAACATAAACTATTTGTGCATGTATTACTTATTAATAAAGCGAAAGAAACTTTTGGGACAACCTAATACTTTTTTCTTTTTATAGCAAAAGTTCGGTTTCTTTTTAGACAGAGCGTGTATAGCGAGGGACCATTTCTGAATCGAGCCATAGTCTAATCATTTTTAATATCACTCACTTTGCTTCAAGTCTCCAAGGGTATCGACGAGCACATCGCACATCATCGCCTCCCATTCGTCCCTTCCAGTCAGATTGTGTTTCCTCGCCAAGTATCTCGCCACCGCATTGCTTTGCGCTATCGGTTTCCCGTCTATCTCCAGCACTGGTAGCATTCCGTAAGGCATTGCTAAGAACAAATACAGTTCGAACGAAATTGACGTGCAGACGTATACAGGCGATCGATACAAAATTACACGGCCTTCGAGACCGAGTCTTTACAGCGTGCGTTCGTTTCTGAATATGGAGCAGACTTTGCGCCGGTTTTAATCAACGCGTCCCACTAATGGATCGCTGAAACTTCCATTTTTGCAATTCGACACTCGTCGAACGTAATGTCTTCCGAGTTCTAGGTATTCCTTTCACGCGACATTTTCTACTAAAACGAAAGATGCAGTTCCTTTTCAGTCGAATGTCTCGACAACATTATCTTCGATAACGAATTACTGGGAGGAAGCCAAAAATTCGTAATTTTCATCGGGAAACGAGTAATTTTCTTGCTTCCTGCTCGTGATTTCTCTCGAAACGTGGAGCAGGTAAAGCGTCCGCGTAAAAGCCGGCCGCCATCGGTGATTGAAAGCTACAGACAAAGCTCGCATAGAAATTTCATAGAGCGAAGTTAATTTCGTTCCACGGCGCTTGAATCGAATTATTAAACATTGTTTCGTCTTGCGAAAGTCGAGATAAATTACGCGACAAACCTTCTTTTGCAGTTTATATGGAAGGCTTTTGAAAGTCAAACTTCTTGTTTGCTTCAGTGACACAGAAATGTTATTCGGTTAGAAACGTTTGACGGAAAAGTAATACGATAATTTTATATGCAATAGACGTTTCAAGCACAGTGCAGCGCATTACCGATGTACCGATGGATCCGAGTATCAATTTTATAGGCACTTACGGAATGAGCGTTGAAAGATGAAAATAAAACACAACTTTCAGCCCTTACATTTCTTGAGTTCCGGCCAGCTTTCCTTCGGGATCCTCTTGTCGACGTAGTCGACGCCCGTGTATGCAAATATGTAGCGAATTTGCTCGGCAGGACCTCGGGCATCAAAGTAGATCAATTTGTAAGTCGGCTGTCCTTCGCCCATTTTCTTTCGTGACGATCTGGAAAAATTAGACGTCTCGTTCCTCGATTTTTATTACAGAATTCAAAAGAAACATAACGAGTATCTTTGAAATCGTCGCGCTGCACTCTAAACACCTTACCGTTCTCAGTTTCAAAACGAGAAAAACGCGGTTAATATGAAGAGCACCGCGACCACAAGTTTTTTTCCTACACTCGACGGATGTTCCATCTCGTAATTCCTCGTCTCGCTCGTCTTTTTCTATTTTTTATTCTCGTCATTTTTATGCTGCAACCTGCTGCTCGGCCTCTACACAAATCCGTGTCGATTTACATTTTAATACCTTCGGAAAGATTAATCTGCATCCGTAACTTTACACTCGAATGCATTTTTCTTTTATTTTATGCTTCGTAACAAAAAAATCATTCGCGTCGAGCTTCGCCACCGCACCAGTTTCGATATTAAATTCACGGAAATTAGTATCAAAGAGGAAGATGGGTAGTTCATATAAACTCAATCCCGATAAACGCTATCGATTGCGTCGCTATATCGTCATCCAGTTCAACTATGTTTCTCCGGATGCAATGGTATTAATCCAGTAGCGTACAAACTCCTGCTCGCAAGCTAATTTGATCTTTTCATCGAGTTCGTACGGTTCGTGAAATGAAGTAAAAACGAATAAAAATAAAAAATTGGAGTGCAACTTGTAATAGTAAAATTTGGACCGGGAGGTGAAATAAACAGTTGACCATCGTCGATTTGGAATAGCAAAGTTTCGAATTAGCTGGATTCCCGTTCTTTGTTCGATATTGTCGAAAGCTCTCTGCATTTCCTTAGACCTCGATGCCAACATTTACGAGCCACTTTTGCAAATTTACAGTCATCGTAATCCGCTGGTAGCCTCCGCATCTGAGCTGAATTTTAATCTACTCGCGAATCTCCAGCCGCCTGTTCTAAAGGTAACGAGGGGGTTGCGTGTTCACGTGCGTGCAGAAGAGGCCACTATCGGATAACAAAGTCCGTCCGTGTAGATTAAGCTTGAATACCCCCGTGGAAATCGTCGAGATTCATTGCCAAACGCCTCTCCGATAATCTAAATTAACCAGCGTAGAGTAGTTGAAAATCCTAGAAACATTTTCCGAAGTGTTTTTCGTTCTTGAAATTTCAACAAAAGAAGAAATGTTTCCGATTAGAATTCATTTTGCTTGCTTAAATTAGCCGACAATAGATCGCATTTGTCGGCACTTTCTGCATCGAGTAATTCTACACAAGACCTACAAAGAGTGTCATCTATTGGTTAGTATTGAAGTCAGGCTCTTTCGTAACGCACAGCGAACAATAAGCGATAAGAAACCACTGTTCCCGTGAATGGCCACAGTTGCGACAGACGCTTAATTAAGTGTCGCGGGATAACGAACCGAGAAACGTGACTAATTTCTAGACCATAGAAATAGAATCTTACTTTCCTGATTTCGGCACAGATAGAAGGATAGAAACAAGTGAAAGGAATCGTCGAACTGTCTTGCGTTCGTACGCGTGCGATCAGATTTAAGATTTGCGAACTGAAATCTGAAACTCACTGTTCTAATAAAGAGAGAGTTTGTTGATCGATAGAATACGTCACTATAAGAAACGGGGAATGACGATGAAGTTTTTAGAACGAAATCATAATCCTTCTTTTGATTCGTGGCTTTGACTAATGATCTAAAGTGAGAAACGATCGAAAGATGCTTTCGTCGACGGCGCAAGGGTTGAAAAGGCTAGCGTAACGTCGACGGTAATACTTTGAGCCCTTATACCTCGACCTGCCCACCCACAGACCGAATTGAGGTTCACCGGGGCATTGATCATTGATTTTATGTCAAATGCGGTTGCTGGACTGCGACTATCACGCTTGCTGCTCAGTGAATCGGTTTACTTTCGCAGATATCACGGTTACTTTTCTCGAATAAAATGATCCCTTTGTACATTTACTATTTTAATCGCATTACACTCCACTAAATAGATATTAGCTGTTACGAGAACTTGATATTATTTTAATAATCATCAACCTTTATACGTTTTATCTATAATCACCTCAATATCACTTCTCCGTTTAAAATAAAATCATTAATTTCCACTTGATGACAAGCGCTAGCGTGCTGTTCCTCGATAAAACGGGATCCCATTCGCTTCCAATTGTACGCGTTATTATTTACAATTAATCTGTTATTACAAAGCGTTCGGAAACACTTGTATAAATGGATAAAAATCGATATAACTGCTTCGCAAACAATTTTTTGTTACCGGAATCAGTGGGACAATTATCGAACAATTCTCAAAACGGCAACGCAAAGAAAAACCACGCGAAAACTCGTATCAGAAATCAACCCGAAGTAATCTTAAGTGAATAGAATTTTTGAGACCTGCAGTGATCCCATCGTTGCCCAGCAACAAGCTTCGGCTGTCTTTGAAGCGACAATCTTGTTACCCAGTCTTCGATCTTCGGATACTTAATGCAATATCGTCGTCGGAACGGCGCCTTGGAAACCAATCCATCGCGAGTGTTTGCTTTCGAACCAACTGTCGATACGTTTGAAATGCAAATCAACGTTGAAAAAACGAGGTGCTATTCTGAAGCTGCTTTTCTATTTCTATCATTCGAATCGCAAAACTTACACCGGAGGTTGAAGGTTATAGGAAACGCAAGTAGGTGCCATTTGAATGCATCAATGACTCCATGATACCAACAAAGCAGGAAATAGGTATCGAAAATAGCTTTCGAAATCTCATTCACATCTTCGATGCGCATTTAGAGAACCGGGAAATCCTCTTACGCTAAGACGCCGGACGCATCATGTCGAAGAAACTTTAACCGAAGTTTTTATCAATAATGTAACAGACTTTAAAACTTCTATCGTTGCCCACATAGTAGAGAATCTCGTGACACTGAAACGTTGAAACACCGAACGAAAACTGCGGGATACTCAATCTTTTGTTTGGAAGTACTATGAAGTTTCAAGAACGTATTGCAATTTCCCTCGCTTCTTCATCTCATCCATCGTTCAATTTCTCGATAAGAAGCGCTTAATGGACGATAATCCATTGTCGCGAGTCGCGAAGTTACAGCTGGTTAATCGATTGGACTCGATCAGGACGCGTTTCATTCCCATAATCCGATCTGTGCGCGGTTTAGTTATGATCGCGTTCTGTCGGTGTTTACTGGCAGCTTAAACTGGCGCAAACAGTAGCAAGCGTCGCGAACAGCCCAGCTGGTTCGCGCTTTGTCAGCTCAAGAGAGACGGTATAGGATTACGGGTCCTGTGATTATACAGGAGATGGACGACATATTGCGAACACCTGTCCGAAACATGAAATATTGTGGTCCATTCCCTTTCGCAAATGGAACCATTTTTCGAGTGCCGCGACTAGCTATAGACTCGCTGGTGCACTACCGTGCGGCGTGCCTGACTCGTGCATTTCATGTTCGATCCGAATTCCTTGTAATTCGACACTGGGTTCAGCCACCAAAATGAGAACCTAACGATCGTCGTCACGATTAACCGAATTAATTCTGATCCCACCGACCTCGGTGCTCGTACGCGCGCGCGCGCGCATAGAATGTGTAATTGATTTTCAGAATCACCAGTGGCTTCTCCGCCGGTAATATTCGGCCCAAGTAATTCGCGCCTCCGGTCTCTGGCCTCACAAAGTAATCTCTGAATTGCAATTAGCAAAGTGTAAGATGGAAGGTGAATTCGATGCCACCCTTCGTTGTCGAGTCGTAACGCTCGGTATTGGGAGCGCAATCACGTTGATCTCGCGACCGAATTCTATGAAATATTTGCGTTATTTGTATCGTAAGGAACTTCAACGTAACAATCTTTAATGGTAACAAAAAAGAAAAGGTCTTTGAACGTTTGTAATGGCGCCTACTTCGATTCCTATTGTAGACGTTAGTCAGTTCATTTTATAATAAATTAATTGGATCGCGTTTCAGTCTTTGTATTATTATATACTGCGACGTTGAATGTTGTTACACATTTGACGGCGCCAGTCGTTGACTGTTAATATACAACGTAACGAGCAGTTCTGTGAAGCACAACGTTGTATAATTATTATGAATTATTTCGCTCGTCATCTCGAACCCTGCACTCGTTGTTAAAATTGTATACTATTCGCAAGTTAGCTTAAACAAAACTAGAATTATTAAATTTGGTTGTTGAAATCTATCTTGAGTTAGACTTAATTCGCAACCATCGGAAATAGACTCTTAGCGTTATCGAGAGCCTCTGAGTGACTCGTCTATTCAGCTCCCATTATTCGACGTTCCTCTAATCCCCCGTCTCTCGTGGCTAGCCGTAAATCTTTCAAAGTTCCCGTCGTATTAAGAACATGTACAAATTCAACGAGTTTTGCCCTCGATCCTTGATCGTGATTTCAGGATAAATAAATTATCATTATCCCGTGTCATCGATTACGCGAAGAGGAAAATGCTCGAAATGCGTGAAAAGTATTCGGAGCCCAAATGAGAAAAGGGAAATGTGGAGAAAGAAATACGCGAGAGAGAAATACACGAGAGAAGACCAAAAAACGAGCGACGAGACGGGGTGGAACGTATAGGCAACTTTGTAGTGGGTGCATGAATAATAAATATGCCGGCAACACGGGCCGACCTATTTTGACTCACCCGCGACACGATGAATATTAAAACGAAATATTTCGCGAAATGCTAGAGGCAGTTATAATACAAAAATGTTTAAGAAGCGATTCAATCGAATAGCACCGAAAACCATCTTAAATCACCCCTTCGATTTAGAAAATGTAAAAAATCTCGTAAAAACTTTATTTAAAAAAAAGTAAATACCGAGGTTATTCCGTATCCTATTATTTATTTACGTTCCAACTATACATATATACATTGTTTCTACTTGTCATCTATTACTCAAAGTGTTTCCTATCTATGACATGCAACAGGGTATGGCTGCCACTCATCGTGTGCAAGTATTGCTCAATGAGAACAGATATTTATACTTGACAAAAAAATCGTACAATTTGAAAAAACATACGTAAAATTGAAAAGCAATACGTTCGATAGAATTGTCTTAAAAAATCTGAAATTTCCATAATTTTCGTGTTCGAAAGTGTTTGGAACCCTTAATGTCTACGATTCGATCTTAAGCATTAGTGCATCGTATACGATGGAAAAAGAACTCGATTACGCGTGACTGGTTAATCGAAGAGTTAATTTAAACTCACCGCCAGTGTCCTCGCGGGAAAGTGCCAGCAACCCTTCAGTCAGCTGGACGAACACTCGCGCGGAGCGGGGCTCGCACTGAGCTCGCACGCGAAACGAACGAATCCAGGTTCCTCGTGTTCCTTCGGCACCACTTGCTCTCCACCACCGCTTCCCCGACACCCTCGGCTCTCCAGCCACCTCGAGCACGATGCGCAACCTCGGAATATTTATGCCACCCTACACCCCATGTCCCAACCCTCCATCCAAACGGGGAACCGTTCGAAACGAAAATTGTTTTACGACCTCGACCAACCAAGCACCCCCTTTCCGCCGCTTACTGCTTCGTTTCCTGACTGTCGGGGTTTCCTTTCGTGCCGATATACCTACGGAAAGACAGAATGTAACCCACCTTGGTAATATTAATTCTTTTTTGCAAACAGTTCGATGTGTGCAATACCTACCATGAACTGTCGAATTTTATAAGGGTTCTGTAATATTTAATATTAAGACACTTCTAAATCGCCAACGGATGTAGAAAGATTAGTTTGGCCGGCTGAACATACACGCGCCGCGCCGTATCCGATTGCCGCAGTAGAATGTACCCGTCTGTGATCAGACGGGCGTATGCAAACAGGTGGAAAGCGTCGATCAACCACGGTACCTTTCTCACGGTAATAAATCTTGATCTTCGGATCGTAAGAATTCCGTATATCATACCATTCGGATCTTTTACTTTTAATAAAGAATTCATTGAGAAAGGTCGTTGTCCCAGGCTTCCAGGTTTACGTCTCTCCTCGAGCACGTTCCGTTTATCTTTTCGGAAATCATTGTTAAAACTTCTCACCGATCTTCCGTAAGAATCGTCCCTCTACTTCGAAGAGGCGAAGGCGGCTTCCATAATAAATGCAACACCGCAACGAAGCATACGTCACAAACGAGATCACACGCTAGGAACTATGTTTCCACCTTGTTGATTTGTTTTTTTTTTTCTTTTCTTTTTTTTACTGGCGGTTGAATGGAATTCTCAAAGCATTCCGGCTCGTAGATCGCGAGAAACGGTCAGCGTGCACGGTAAATTTCGCGACGGATTCATCAACACGCGATATTCCTGCCGTAACGCATTTCCATGTAACACTATATCCACGGCGTAAACGACCACGTGAACAGGGGAAGGCGCGGCGAGTGTGCGTTAAATGTTATGCCGTGCTTGGGTCGGTTAATTGGTCAGAGCAAGCCAGTTAGTTTCATTACGTTACCTCCATCTTCGTGGGTTTCGCACAATAGAGACCTCTTCCAGTAACGGGGCCACTAGGCCTACGTGTGTTCTAGAACCTCTTTATTGGAACGAGACGCGTCCCTGCCGAAATTCCGAACCGTTCAAGGATTCTACAGCCCTTCTCAGTACTAGGTACAGATCATTCTGAAACTTGACAATTATCGGAAAGTTTCGTTGGCGAATATTAGCGAGTACAAACGTACCTTGTATAGACTTGAAACATTTATTTCGCGTTCAGCATTTTCAGACGCGCGCAACTGTTTAAGGTTGTTTGACGTGTACGATCTTTATAAAACGCTGCTTTCAAAATCGTTCCGTCGAATCGGTTAGCAATTTGTAGTGTTTCGTAGAGCAAACGCTACTTGGATACAGAAGCACGGTATTTGTGTCTAACGTGTGAAAAAAAAGTGAATTAGTAGCGAGGTGTTAGAAGAGTTAGGCAATATTTGATTACCAATTGTCGATGCATTATAGTCTTTGCGAAACGTAGAATGGACGCATTGTGGACATTGAAATACCTCACCTGAAAACGGTATGAAAGAATCAGCCGATGATTCGACGAGCGACCAAAGTAGGAGCGTCGATGGTTTCGGTGTACGCTGGTGGAACACGAGGAAAGACTCGGCGAAGTCGGTGTGGACGTGAAAATGTCGCTGGTCGCAGACGAAGGATCGCGGAGGGCATCGTTAATGACCCATTGTAAGTGGCGAAGAATTGTAGACTCGCACGCTCCGCTTACCCTGATCGAGTGCAGGGCCTCTAAAACGCGACTACGCGTCCGCAAGTTTTGTTATCGTTGCAACGAGCGAGGTGACAGAGCTTTAGTGCAAGGTTAGTCGGCGATGAGTGAAGTGCCATTCCTCTCCGCGACCACTGTTCTTCGGTAGCGGTTAGGACAGCAGGATTCCAGGTGTAAGTACTCGTGCTCTAAGTTTAGAAAAGTTCTCCGATATTCTGTAATTTTTCTATAATTGAAATCTCGTGGTGCATTTTTAATCCACCGATTAGCGCTGGCTTATTTTCCTCCAAGTGGAAAACTTGATTCTTGTTATCACAGTATAAAAGGATGCTGTTTAAAGTAATTATAAATGATAATGCAATTCAGCTCTCGACGAGATAGTACGCCGATTTTCCGAGTCGAAGTTCCATTCACGTTTCCGACAAGTCACGTAACGTTTACAAGAAGCTCCAGTGACAAGTCGCTCGTCTATTGAAACGACGTCGCTACGCTTAAATCCGTTCCTGTTTCTTTCGGTACACGTGTTTACCATTTTCACTAGGATCCTCGGTGCAAAGAGAAACGAGAATGAGTTTCGACGTCTACGAAGACGTTCATCCACTTTCCCTTGAATATTTCATCGATTTTACAGCGAATTTTTCGTTGACATTATCAGCGAATATTCTGCGAAATTGAGATACAATTATTCCAAATCGTGTTGTTATGTTTAGATTTATCAAATCATTCGATAAAAGTACGATTTTCTCGTGTTCCAAGTCCGACGAGGCAATTTCATGTTTATTCTAAGTAGGATCAACATCCGTCGCTGGTTATGTAATACATGTAGGTGACAATGATTTCAACGATCTACCGTGATCCCCTGATCGGTCGAAATCGGGTCGAGCGACGCATCGCAGCGTTCCAAGACGAGGTTTTCAGTAACCGTTCGGCGTATTTTGAAAAGAAAGGAAGCCTGCGGAACGAGACAACAAAATAAATTGAGAAGATTAATGGCAATCACCACGTAGGTCAGGTTACACCATTGTTTGACGAACGTCCCTCTCCTGAACTTCGAAACTGGGTTGCATAACGGATTACAGCTGAGGCACCTTCGTGCACAAACTCTTGGATGGTTCAAAATATACATTTTCCACGAAAGAAGTATTTGCATTCGATCGACGTTAAAGCTAGACGCGCGTCACTTAATTAAGTAACGACGTAGCTTTTGAGCAAACTATAAAATCAGGTACGTTTCCACGGAAAGCCGACTGTTCGGCGCATTTAATAAAGTTTTAATCACGTCGCTTGTTAGCTATCCGTTACTTTCGCTCTCACCCTTCTTCGCCGTTTCTTCCATCCTCTTTTCTCCCTTTCACCGCGCCACATCTGCCTCTCTCGAATTAATCGTACTGTTATCGATTCGCAAGAATTTCAATTCCACCAGCATTTTTCTCCGACGTTTTAAACAGGACAATAAATATACATTAAACGTTTGCAGAACTTTGCCATTCGCTCGAGTTAAAAGCACGACACTCGATTTCTGGGCGGTCGACAGGCCACTTGACGCGAATCTAGAACCATTTTAGTTCGCTTTAAAACCAATCGTTCAACTATCAACCGATTGTGACTCAATGTCGGTGGAGGTTTGCGCTCGAATGTTACGTAAACACGAGCGCCATGGCAGAGATGGGCAAAATTTTATTCGAACCAGAGATGATCAGAGATTTAACCGAACTCGTTTAATCAAACTTTCTACAATTCTATAATTCAAAGTTTGTCCATCTCCGTGGCATGACAAAACGAGGTCAATGGCGGAAAATTACAGGGGAGTCGGCCGAATTGATCGTCTATTTTCCTCCTCGCCGAAAAAACTTCTAGTCCGAACGTTTTTCGTCGGAGAACCGTTCTGTACGGTACACTCGCGAAATTTCGATAATGAAGGTGTATTGTACGAAAAGCTCTGTCCTGGCTCTATCGAGCCACGTATCCGCGGGAACGGTGCTTTATATTCGTCGCGTTATTCCTGCGACGAATACGGCCGTAATCCTCTGGTTTAATGAGTTTCTACTCGACCGCGTCGACTACGAACGTGCCCAACATAAATCATGGCTTTTTTTTGCATTCTTTATTGCAGGTGATTTTTCGCGTCACTTATTCCATGTAATAATCGCGGGAAAAAGAAGAAGAATCTCGACGGAAACCGAAGAACCTATCGGAATGAACTCCGAGTATCGAAACATCAGCATCGAAACATTCGATTTCCTTGAAATCAACCCGAACCGATTTATCGTATCGTCCATCCCAGGTTCACGGATTATTAATAATTACGGACAAAACGAAGCGTGTCGCCACGGTAAAAGTACGACGAGTCTCGCGACCACACGTCTGATGGCGGTCGCGTAATCGCGTTTCGTTTCGACGCGTTCGCTCTTTCCTTTTCCAAGTGATTAGTCTCACTGGTCTCACAGAGCGAAGCCTAGAATTCGTCCACTCGCTTCAGGGTCAGCACTGAACCGAGCCGGCTGCGATTAGTCATAATGGCAATTATTATATTGTGCAACGTTTCCCATTGCTACCAATTGAATTCCCCGTTACTGTAAGCCACATCGCGTCTCGCCCGCTTCTTTGGCATTAAACACCTTGAATATTAGCATACCGTCGATGGCTGATATATAGTTCAAAGATGGAGGGAGAGGATAAAAAAACTGTATCGAGGGTGTGAACGCACGAAAGGACTGCGTTCGATCTCCGTCGGTGTACCTGTCGCGAGCTGACCAGCGCGGAAAGGCGAACGCGTTTATGGTAATCGGTGGTTAGGGCGTGTCTTATTACGTTGACCCTGGCTGTGGATTAATAGTCCATCATAGTGACGGTGCAGGTGACGTCTATGATCGATGAGACTGTTACCTTACGTCAGAGGTGCGATACCGTGGGATTCTTGAGAGGGTGGTCCCGAATGAAAGATGCAAAGAGGTGTGAAGCTTGAACTCCTACGAACCCTTAAAAGCTTCGATATTGATAATGGAGAACTCTGGTTTCCTGTTACCAGCCCTATACTTGGTGGGTTATTTATAGATCTTGGTAATTCTTGGTTTTCTTTGTATTTTGGCTCGTAGAATCGCTTCCTAATCCATTGCCCACCTGTGGTTAGTCACCCTGTACAAGGTAATTCATCCGTAAAGCGAAACGTCAGAGATCACCCAAGGAATTACGTACTTGTTCGCGCTGTTTCCGAGGCGAAAGAAAAACGCGCGAAGACTGCAAATCGAAACCGAGGAGAGGGATTAAAAGTGACGTCCTTAGATGTTTACAGTGACTTCCAGTCGCGATAAATCCTAGCTACGGTTCACTCGAAATTGCTTTTCGAGGATCGCTTGTAGCGGATGCAATTAAAGGGGATCACCGTGCGGTCGTAATATAATCTTCACCTTTCCCGAACTCTCAGGACGAAAAGAATCGGACCAACCGTCGTTTAATTCGATGAAAGATTTACTGGAAACCTCAACGTTTCCACGATAGCGAGCTCTAATTAATTTCTCCGATTCGATCAGAGTTACGAAATCAATTGGTATGCAATGGAAAATTGACGAAGTAACGGCTACTTGAATAACATTCTGGAACGAACGCGCGGGGTTGCTTAATTTTTAGTGTAGTTTTCTCGCTATAGGTTTAAAGAGCAAGTTGAAACGTGAATAACCATGGTAGAGATTAAATTAGCATCAACCATCGTCGAGAGAAATGAAAACGCGTCTCTTCGGAAGCGAGTCTTTGCATGGAATTGCAAAGCTGCACTTGGTAGATACGAAAAGTTACGAACATGCCGACATGAAAATTCCCAATTAGCCTACTTCACCTGACCGCACTGCCTACCGTAATAGTGGCGCTTTGTACTGACAAGTACTAACCAAAGAATTCCTTGCGATAACATTTCTTGGTGAAGAAAGAGGCTAACGAAACAATGGCCATTATTTAGCATATTCAACGTTATCTATGGATCATTGATATGTTTAATAGTTAGAATGCTTTGAGGTACCTCGTGGTACATACGTATAAGAAAACGTCAGACCTCGATACGAGCTAAAAACCTTACTTTGCGGTAAAACAGTGGATGGGGCTTGCACGGAGGTAGCCGGAATGATCTTAAGAAAATTAGAACCCGGACGCGTAAAACGGTAAAGAGGAGTAGTAAATTCTAACAGCAACGCTGTATACAGGCTGGCTTATTGGCTGCACACGCAAAGGGAAGCAGCTGTACGTTGAATGAACGCTTTCCACGTACGAAACGTTTGTGTGCTGAACAAACATCGGACCTATCTGGAGCTGCTCCTTCTTCCTCGACCTCGTTTCTCGGAAGCCGTCCTTTCATCCTCGGTGGTTGACATTTTTCGACGCTGCTCTTGCATGATCGAAAGTAGGGAAATCGCGACTAGCTCGACTAGGGAAAGCGCGAATCGGGTCGGCGATGATCGATTGGGAACATGAAAAAGAATTTTGCCTAGATAGATAGCAAAATATCAATTTTCCCGATCATTTCTAGCGGACGACTAACGAGAACATTAGTTTAACACGGTCTGGACAATTTCGATAAAATTGTACATCGTCTCTCCAATTTGGATAACGAGCTTTCATATCAGGCTTTGGTATGCTCTTCTTTTAAAAACAGCTTTAAATCATACCCTGTGCGCGCAACATCGAACGTTGACGGATGATTTGAAACTACGATTTTTGGTTAATTTGAAACCCTTTGTCGGTTCCAGTTTCTGTCTCCTGAAAATGTTATAGCAACAGGTTTCGCACAGGGTATTGCGTTCCACTGTCCTGTGTGTACAAAGAGTTTACAGCGACTGTACCGCTTTATCTCGTTCAACTCTAAAAATTAATCACGATCCTCATGCATATTTACGATATTTATCGAAATCGGTATTTTTTCCCCGTTTTATCTGGAAAGAATCGCTAATAGTACAAATAGTCGATATTTTTATTTCGCATAATATCGATCGAATCAGCTGAGCGTGACCAAATCTTTCTCAAGGGCACCGTTGAAAAGCGCACCTTACCGCGGAATAAATTGAGTTACGCGCACCGAAAGATGAGGAAAACACCGACTACCGCGAGGAACGTCCGTGGCCCAAGGGGAGTTTATCCAGAGATGATCAAATATCGTCGATTCTCGTTCAATTGAATCACTAGGATTCCTGATCCTTAAAAATAAACTGCCTCGAAGAGTGTCAACTGTCAGACTGACGACGAAATAACAAAATTATATGGCACGAATTCTTATTCTAAAAGTCCCGTAAATACATTGTCACTCTCAACAGTCACAGATGTACACACGGTTGGTGTAACAATTACATTGTATGCGCGAGATATCGCACGTTTCCGCATCTCGATTGTTTCAATTCTTCACATTTTAATGGTATTACAACAGTACCGCAAACAATTACCCGCAGCTCGCCTTTCTAAATTGTTCCGACTACAGTGAATCACGGTTTTCGCGGACTGGCCTTTAATAACGTCGTTTTATTCAGAATTCCAATTAAAACAATTTTTTAATTACTCGCCGAGGGAATTTTACGACTTCCCTCGCACGCGTTCTTGACGTCGGGCAGGGATTGTTCGACATTGGCCGAGGAATTCTCAGACGGGAAGTACAGTCGACAAGAACGGCGTTCCCTGGGTTCCGTCATCTCGTCGATAACATGTAACCAATTATTCGCGGTCTTTACTTGGCCGACTTCTCGAAATTGTTTGTACGCGCGTGACGATGATCGATTAACGAGAAGGAATCGCGATCGCAGCGTATTTTACTACTAGGAAAATTCAGTTGTTTTTGGAAAAGAACGTTGTTCGCAACAAGTACGCGCCATCGAATATAGTGGAGAAGGTTTCCTCGTGTGAAGGCACAAGGATAAAAGATAAAAGGAGCCACGCTACAGAAGTAAGGGCCGATAAAAACACAACGACCGTTTCTAACGAAGCAGTATCGCACGAAATCACTTTCTCGAGGAACGGAAAGCTTCTAACCGAACCCATTAAGGTCTTTGACCACGGAGCTGAACGAGAAGGCTGATATTTTGTAGCACTATTATTTTTTTATACGTTACCATCAGGTTCCGTACAAGGCAGTACAGCGCGAGTGAAGCTAACACTCGTCAGAGTTTCTAGAAAATTACAACGGGTTCGGTTAATTAAATTCGGTGAAAAGTAAAAGGTACGTTCAGTAACGTACGAGCATGTTTATAACGTTTATAACGTCGTCGAACTTGTCCCAGATCGTTCACGTCGTTGCGCTTGAACTTTGGCGAATTCGTAAAAAGAGAATCAGCGAGGTTGCCAGAGAATTACGTAGCCTTGTCGGCTGTCGTTTCGTCCATTCATGAAAATTTCTTCGCGCGGTTCTTTGCTCTCCGAGCTCCAAAATACCAACTATAGCTTCCAAACTATAAAGCATACGAACCGAGGAAGAAGGTAAATAAGGCAATGAAACACGGGAATGATTAACAAGTGCAAATAAACACGTATGCCAGTATGCGTAATTATCCGAGACAACAGGTATTATACAACCCAATTCGAGCGTCGCTTTCCTTACGAAGGTCAAGAGTATCATAAAACAGAGCAATTCGATAACAACTATCATAAACGTTAACTATTACGTTAAGCACAGATTATGAAACGACGTGGAAACGAACGTTAAACAGTCTTGGCTCGGTATTTTCCTCTTTTCCAGCTTGATGGAAACGATGGACGCTCCAAAGGTCCTGCAATATAAGATTATTTATTTCTAATTAATGTTTATCGCTTTAAATGAAACGCAATGCTGGTAGCTAGTTAAGACTAATAATAGAACGGCTACATTTAGAGTCGATCGAAACGTGAATATTAACGTTCTCACCAATCTGCTGATTTTTATTCTACGATTTATAGAAAATGCACGTTAACGCTGTACGATTTGCGTCACGAGAGAAGGGTGAATGACGCGGGGCCGCTGGTGTTTCGCAATCGATGGAGAAAGCAATTGCATTGTACCTGATTCAACGAGATAATTCGCGTAAGAACTTTGAGGGATACGTGGTCGTACGATTTAATCTTCGCGAGATTCTTTTCTGGAATTCAGAGTTAGCAATTCGGATGTCACACATTCTTGCGACAGCGTTCGTGTTACTTGGATTAATTAAACAAAAAAAAAAATTTAATATGAAATAAGGAAGTCGTATGAAGAGGCCTTGGGCAAGCGTTGAGTTCCATTAACTCAAGAATAACAGGACAATTTATTAGACCATGAAAAATTTTAAGTGAGTAGATAGCATCGGCAAACTGCCTACAAGCAATGTGACCATAATTAGGATCTCTTCTATGCACGGTGCAATCTGGTTTGTAGAAAGTATGACGAGATTTGTGCATTTTCATTCTTTCCGAAGTAAAACTTTCACGATTAAACGTTCATCGACGCGACTGACTGGCATACCTACACAAAGATAACGACAGACGAGGATTTGTAATTGCACTTTTCGAGACCCGTTTCGTACAACACGATAATCCCACCTCTTCGGTTGTTGACATTTCAATCTTCGTAGATTTGCAGTATGAGGATAAATTCAGCATCGTCGACGAGCAATTTATTCATAAATACCAACAACCATGAAGGAAAACGACGACAATTCCAAGTTCCACGACTGATGCGGTAAGTCCAATGATTTGAGGAAAGCGTAGCCGCTTTGTTAATACTGCGTATTCATGATTACCGGAAATAAAAACTATTCAATTTCGTATAATTGTACGTGTTTCATATTCATAGTTCTTCGGAACCGTGTACATAGATATTTGTTGTACGTGTCAATTGAACTTTCAAGCGGTCGATTTCGTGAGCTTGATTGAACCAACGAGTCATTTTCATCAGACACACGCGCTTCGAAATTTCGGGGTCCTTCAAATTGAACTCCACGATAAATTCAACCTTCGCTTTGAATTTAACGGGTCGTCAACTCTTCTTCTGTTGCTTTATCATATCATTGGTTGATATTACATCTTTTCTTCTTTTCTTCTAGCCTTATGTAACAAACTCAGTAAAACGTAATCTATCTTGTTTTATTCATTTAGGTTGTCGAGAATGAATCCGACGAGAGATACTCGAGAGCGATCCCACTTGGAGATTTGTCGCCTAAAGAGAGATTCTATCTCGATTTCTTTCCTCGTTCGCCAAACACAGGTCACCCAAATCGTTCCTCTCGCCGCGCACTCGACAGTTCGTCCATCTTCGTTTGCTTCCATGAACCGGTTTCAAACTCGTTTCCGTGGCTCCTGGTAATCACACGAACGACCTTCTTCTGTTATTCGTGGTTGCTCGCCGGCAAGTAGCCGCGTCTTGGCGAATGCTACACTGCCAACCATAAGCTTTCTCTAAGCATTGGGTTCTTCTTCAAGGTCGCCGAATTTCTTCCTCCGAACAGTAACGCGAGTGGTAGTGTACGAAAATCGTTTGGTCTCGTTGCAACGCAGCCCTCGAATGTGCCAAATCTCGCGAAGGTTATCGTCACCGAGAACAGATCGACTCGAGACCACGAAACACGTGCTCGTAGTTTCGTTTTCGCTGTATCCGTGTAGCTTATTGCTTTAGCTCGTTGCTGGCCGCTTAAACTGTCATCGAGCATTATAATATCATTCGTCTAAATAACGGTGACAGTTCGAAACGCGACAATATTGTTTGTTGTTTAATTGGGTTTCGTTTCGCGAGATGAATCGAAACTGGAACGTCTCGGATAAAGGGATTTCCTGAGAAAACATTCCGCAAACTGATAACGTCATAAAAATGGCTGTAATTACGCCGACGAGAACATCGTGAACTGTAATAAAACATTCCACGGATTGGTTCGACCTAAAGATTCGACCTAAAAGGTCCTTAATAAGAGAGCTCTCCTATTAAGAGTCGATGATTCTTCTACGCAGACACGTGGCGAATATCCGTGAGTAAAAACACTTAATTCTTGAAAGTAAAACTCGCTCGCATTAGTCGCACAGCATTAATTATTGTAGGCATATCGGTGCCATGCGTTTCATCTACATTGTCCATCGCAGACGAAAACATTTGCATTTCTAATCGCCGCCATAAACGAGATTGTTTTATCAACGATTCTGAATGCAATTATTCAGTCGCGGCTACGGATGAAGACGCGTCCCGAGGTGTATCTTCGAAACTCAGAAATTGTCAAGCATAAATTATTCAGAGTTAGTCGGCGTTTGATATGAAATTTACGATACGCGCGGATGGCAAGTTTACAAAAGTTATCGTTATGTTCGAGCAAACACGGAAATAAATTTCCCCAGAAATAACCGAAAGAATTCGTATATATTTTATCTAAGTTTCGAAAGAGGTTATTGAAAAACTGTGAGTCATAACTTAACGCAATTATGGTAATGTTTCACATGTTTCTACACTTTAACAAATTACTCAAATTTCAGATATTATTAAACATAAAGGATCGTTCGTTATCCCGGGATCATTAGTCTAATGATAGAAAAACGGGCGAAAAACGACGACGCGAATACAATGAGTAATTAATGTCGAAGATATCTGCAGATTTTCTGCGTAGAATCGACGACCCTGAATACCACAATGCCGATAATTATCGGCACTAACCAGCTGATTAAAGAACAGTATTTTCTGCCTCTGTGATAATAACACATTACACTGTGTACGCTATCATAATAGGTTTATGAAATTATGCATAAACTTTTTGCCTCTGAATAACACCGAAGACGTGTAGGATTTATTTATTGTACTACTTGCTTGATCTCCTTTTTGCCGGAACAAAAGAAAAACATGAATGAGGTATACATTGTCTGTCTTGGAATGCACGTGTGTATCGAAACAAATGGAGTTAATTGCAACACCTTTTTTACAATCGAATCGCGATGGAAACCGACCAATCGATTGGATACTCATAAAATTAAAAACTGGGTTAAATTGTCGCCAAGCGTAACCAATATAATTATGTTGTATTACATATTATACACTGGCACAAAAAGTGGACAAGTTGTTGAATAACGACATACCTTGAAGAAAGTTATTTTTTTTTTCTTACTTGTCAACGTAAATTCATAATTTTCTTCTATCGTTTACCCATGTCACCTAATGATATATCTAACCAAGATAAGGACTTCGAGGAAGTCGAGCTTCAATTACTTGCAAAATTCGATGCAAAATGTCGCGATCATTTGTCATTTTTATGCCGAGTCTCTAAAGCAAGGTACGCATTCCACATATCGTAACAGTTACATACAAACTGAGTTTATTTCAATAAATGGAATAACAAGCATTTGAAACAAATCTTTTTTTAAATTCCCCTTATTTCTCTAAATAGACGCTGACAAGATTGCCGCAGATTTATGAGGGTGGGTTATTTTCCACGATCAAGTTATCTACTCCATCGAACGCGACTAGGCTTCCGGTTCAAACCGTTCGCCAGTGGATCCCCGCCATCAGACTATCCGTGTCATACTTAATTAATGCGTGTGCAATGCTCATAAATATCGACGAATCCGTTAATGACTTCGTTCGTGTAATCTCTGCCAAGTACGGCATAAATAAAATTCAACGTCTCCTTCCTTGATTCTTGGTCTAAGTCACCCCTTATCGAATAGCGAGAGGAAATTTTTGATTGGGTGTCTCCGTTGTCAACGGAATGAATCTATACTCGTCGAATATGCTAATCACTTCGTAAGCCATGAAAACAGTGGCAGCCGAGAGTTCGAAGCTTCGTTAGTTTCACGGACGAGCCCCTGGCTGTCAGTCTCGTAAATTTTAATATTTGACGTTGCGCTTTATTACGTATCAGCCACCGACATAAACAAAGCAATTCCACACCGTGTATTTATCTCGTGATTCTCTTTTATTCAAGGGTAACAGGTTTCTGCAGTGCGTAACGTTGCTGGCGGTGTTTCCGAGTTTCCGTATCCGGAGTTTCGCGAATGGACTCCATTACTCATGCCGAGTGCGCTGCGAGCAATCGACAGGGTGGCTTTGTCGAGAACTGCGTGTCCCAAACACTTTCGAGCGCATTTTCCTCCTACGTAACACTGACGCGTATCTTTTTTATATATCTCGGTTACACACGTCGTACGAAAAACTTGAAGGAAATATGCATTTTCGAGAAACTTGCACTCGCGTAAATTTATCCTGGACAATCACCGAGAAAGTTTGCTAGACTTCCATCAGAGGGGACATCCGAGTGCAAAGGGTTATATTCGGAAGTTCGAAGTAACAAATTGAACGGATGTTCACAAGGTACTCGACGCAGTGGGCACATCACGGTTAGTCGAGCAAAGAGACTAAGCTATCATCGGTCGTCCTCGAGTGCGCTTACCTGTGCGTTGATTTTACGACTCTGCTTTCGCGATGTGCGAGCAAAAATGTGACACAAAAATGACACAGACGTCACGAGGAAAACCCACCGACGCGACACTCGATGCGCGAGATCTGGCGAGTCGCGAAACCCCCCGTTCAAGTTCTCCAATGACGTCACGGACGATCCACGGGGGCCCAAAGGTATCGGCGTCCAATGGCCGATCGACGCCTGCTGGTGGGGTTCCGCTTTCGTCTGCACGCGCTATAAAGCCCCGCTAATTGTCCGCGGCGCGAACAGTCGGTGCGTGCCCCCTTTTAAACGATGATGTAGCACGCCGTCCGAATAATATCTCGTGCTACTCGTCGGCCAAGATCACTGTCGCGATCGAGATCGAGCACGTGTCCCGTTCCAAGGGCCACGGTTGATCGTTGCGATTCGCGCGTCTGTACATTTTGCCGAGAAGTGGGCCGTGTCTTGAGAAAGAAGAAGTGCTCGAGAGGCCTGGGATCTTTCTTCGAGTCTTCCTTTCTTCGTTTGTTCTTCGCTCGATAATCGACTGGTCCCGCGATCTGTGGACAAGTTGTTCGTGTTACACCTGACTTTAACAAGGTAAATTTCGGATTTCGAATCCGCTCTGCTGCGAATGTACCTTGTGTCTCAGGTGTCTCGCAGCTCGCTCGTGTTTCGTTAATTTCCTCCTCGTCGGTCCGACCGCGATCCCATCGATCGCTCCGAGTTCGTTAACCCCTTCGTGTCCGCAGCTAGATGCAGTGAATATTATTTTTCTTTCTCAATTCGCACGTTGCGACGAATATGCACTGAACACGATACAGTGGGGCGCGATAATGTTAAATTTCTTGGAAGACATCGCGATCGATGCTCGGCGAAGTCTGAGCCCCGTGATCCTGAATTTGATAACATCGGACGACGAGCTTATTTAACGAGCTGCCGTGGAGTGGCCGTGAGTCGTAAGGAACGAGTTTCTATTTTTCGTTTCGTTTCGCTTTGTTATCGAGGAGTTGAGCCATTGTTACGAGAAAAGGTGCAGGTGAAACCGGGACGAAAGTGAATCCGGGCGAGTATCGGCGCTCCACTTTTCAATGCGACATTATTGCGCGTAGTTTATACGCTTCGCGGAGTTCTATCGGTCTATCGTCGCGTGCATCGATGAATTTCAATGGTGATCGCTTTCTCGGATCGAGGAGGCGAGAAAACGCAACCGAGGTAAATCGTATGCAAAATCATGCATCTGTGCTGCGACCGTTCCATTAATAATTAGCACTTTGGGATAAAATTGTTCGAAGGTCCGAAGGTCTGGGTAACAAGTTGCCGAAGATAGACATGTTCGGTTCGTATGTTGCTTTACGAGTCTTGCGATTAGAACGGATGTAAACAATCGGATCGAACACGATACCGCTATCGCTTGTTCTAAAATGTTTCCAATTACTCCAATTATTGTTTCGAAGAATTCCGACCAGCGCACACCACAAACATGAATATATAAAGAAAAATTTCTTTAATTTCTTTTTTAAATTACATATGCGTCCACCTGTATATATTCTGTAAGAATATTCTATTTTCTTTCGGAAAGGTATGTTTTCTCGATAACCTTGTTTTATAGGAAATTTTCAATAATCCAACCACTGCCAATGTATCTGATCATCGCGCGTACATCAACGTAGAATGCGCAACGCGGTTTATGCAAATTTCTCCGAGCCCGTAGAAAATGGCAGTTATGTCATGGTTTCGTAGTTTCCTGTATAGATTATTTCTGTTTTTTCTTTTTATTTATTTCGCATGGCGAAACAACAACACGAAGCCGTACAAAATACCTAGTAATCTTCACTTATGAAACATTTATGGATTTGTCAGGGACCGCGCATGCCGATGGCCAAGCAGGAAAGACCTTGCGTCGAGTTTCTTCGATTGAATCGCGAATCGTAACGCGAACAAAATTTTGTAGAGCTGGAACGTTAATAAAATTCCACATTTGTCAGCAACTACGTTTACGAAAGTAATCGTTTTCATCTGATCTCGCTTACTTTCGGTTGCGATGCGCTTGTGTGTTTACATTTCATATCGAAGCGCAATCGCAAAATGGGAACGTCGACCGTGCAAACAGTAATTGCACGGTGTAAATAATATCATGTTGCGTCTAAAAACGAGCATGCAAAAGGGGTTTCTCTTTGGAAGTAAAAAGACTTGGCGCAGGATAAAGGTGATCGGAAAAAGTGCTTAATTAGCGTCAAATTAGAAACTCGTGGAATTGAAAAGTTATTGTATCGTATGTGTTTTCCTTCTTGACTTGGTCGAAACGGACGAATCGATTGCCAACGATTAAATATCTTGTGACTACAGGAAGTCGTAGTAGGTGATTTAATAACATTCTAGATATGCATTTGTTTGAGATACGTGGAATATTAAAAAAGATAACCGGTTCGAGTTTTCTTCGATAGAGATTACTACTTGTAGACTTCACGAATGGCATTCTACGTACCTAATTACCATTTGCTTCGAGAGAATACAGTTCTCTCAATGCCAATTAATTTTTTCGAATGGGTGTGTCGGCCTAGACGTAGACGATTCGTTCCCTCGAGTTGTGTAGGTGTTGCAGTGCTTGGGCGCACTGTTCTGTATATGTCTTCGTTTTATCGCGAACCAAATAAATGAAACATTAAATATAATTATGTTTCAAGCATAAAATTAAAATTTCTACCTATCGAATAAGATCTTTTATTAGTTTTCCGATAAAGAGGATCCCCGAGTAACTTTATAGCAACGCTAAAGCGGGTCTGCAACGAAGCCGTCTGTTTCCCGATCCTCGACCAGTCGACAAAAGTAATCTGCTTGTCTCCAAGTTCATCCGTTTTTAGCTCCAAAGCTAATTCCCAACCCGTCGAGGATGGAGTACAGCAAAAATGCTAGGAAACCGTTAACATTCGATGTACAGCTGATCGGGGGATTCTTTTTTCGCGATTCACGTTCACCTTGAACCAACGTACACGCGTGTGACTCGAGTTAAGTAATCGGGAATTGTTAATTTGCAGAGATCGAGACAGTGACAGTCATGGTTGAGCCTGTGAAAGCGGAGGAAGGCGAGCGTCCTAAGATCACGGCCTTCGACGACATCCTGCCGTACGTAGGCGAGGCCAGCCGCTACCAATGGTTCCTTTTCTTCTTGCTCCTGCCCTTCACCTTCGTTTACGCGTTCCTCTACTTCACACAGTTCTTCATCACGCTGGTGCCGGCCGAGCACTGGTGCACCGTGCCGGACCTCGATGGATGGAATCTCACGGACCACGAAAAGTAAGTTCCCTCGGGCTATCGGGTCTGTTAAGATGACGGAGTGATCGTTGCATTGTATTAGGTTGTATTGGGTTGTCCGGAAAGTTCGTGCCTATTTTCAAGAAAAATTCAAAGGCATATTTGAATTTTGATGTATATTTATTGAATTATATGTGTACCATTTTGTTCCACAACCTTTCCACCTGTTAAAGAATGTACACATTTTATTTGTTTCCATCCATTCTGATACATACAGACTTGTACCGCTGTCTAAAAATCGCCATGGACTTTCCAGACAGCCCAATACCAAAAGTTTCTTCCATTTCATTAATAAGTAATACATACACAATATTTTGTCTCTAAGGTTACATTATCGAATCGCGTACGATTCATTTTGCTCCGTTACTATTACAACATTAACATGTAAGAAATTAGGTTGTCTATTTATATAAACATTGCCACACAAAATAACTGAGTGGAAGTCACGGAAGAAACTTTTGGGACAACCTAATACTATACATGAAGGAAAGTAACGTAGATTTCTAGAATTTGTTTGCTATCGGAATATTTTAAAATTTCTGCATGTTGCTCTAGTTACGCAACAAATGACATCATTATACCTGTCGTATCTTATCGCGTGGACTGTTTTCAATCTATCCTAACGTTTTGTTAAAACGTGAACAAAAAATGAATTTATTGTTCGTCGATGGTGTACATACCGCCCATCTTTTCGATCAGAGTCGACCTGTCCTCGGTCTGACGGTCACCTCGTCAATTGTAGGTTAATATTCAGTGAGATAAACCGCACGAGTCCTAACGAATTGATATACTGTGACAACCGATAACAATGACAAACGATCGGTAAACCGTCTAACGGAAATAATGCCGCGGAGATTCGTTAGAAGACCAGTCTGCCATATTTACGAGTGCACTCTATCAAGTAGATAAACTTTGTGCAAACTTGTCATTCGCACAGAAATTTCATTATAGAATAGATAACGCGTACCGACAAGGAGGTAGTATGTGACTTCAAGAATTGAATGAGAATTGCAACAAATAGCTCTTGTTGCATTTCAAGAATACTGGGATTACGGAGACACGGTACTATTTCTTCAACTCTAATGACATTCGACTGGTCGTTCATGAAATGCGTCACGTCGTCGGCTCCAGATCAGGAAAATCAGCTCGTGTTTCCCACTGAATCACGATACTGAACTACGTACGTGATCGGTGGTTTCCCAGCGTTCGACGCGCTTCTGCGGAAACCAGTTTGGTCGACGACCTCCCGCTGACTCTTGACCGCAGTTTACTTCTGCGACTTGGTTCGATTCGAATTATGATTACCCGAAACTGCGATAGAACGAAAATGCAGTGGAACGATATTAAAGAAATTAAAGGAAGGAATCGTACGCATCCCAAATCCTCGAGCTTTTTCACAAATGCGTGGATGTTCGACGGAACGGTGAAATTCTGTTTTCCCACAGGATCGCGTTATCGATACCTCCAGCATCGACCGAAGAGTTGAAGATGGAAGGTGCCACTGCGTTTTCGCGATGCAGCATGTACAACGTAAATTACAAGGAATTATTGGAAAACGGTACCAGAACAGCCGATCACTCGTGGCCCATCAGAACATGTCAGCACGGATGGACTTTCAATCACACGATGATACCATACAAATCCATAGCCGTCGAGGTGAGTAAACTTGATGTATTCCTTGTGCTATTTTATGTTTCCACATAGCGTCTTCTTTAACGACGGTACAATTTTTATTAGGTCGTCCCATAAGTTTGCGCCGCAGACTGAATCAATATTTAATAAAAAAAATTATACATTCCTTCTCTAATTCGAGTTATAAATTAAAATGAAGTGAAACTCGAGTGTTGAAGTTTAATTCAAGTACATAAGTTGTCTACTTTAAGAGCTCGTTTAATAAAAAAAAAAAAAAAACATACACAAATTTTATCGTTACTGTATAATTTGAGTAGCAGAAGAATAAGTGGCATGAATTTATGGGACGACTTGATACATCGTTCTACAAAGTATCTCGTGAATCAGTGTTGGGCAAACGTGATCGAACTAACGATTGATCGAGACTCTGTAATTGCGAAAATCAAACGCCTGTGGCAATCGTTAATTGCCGGTTGCAGTTGCAATTGATAACTAAATTCTGTAATTGGAAAAAGTCGGTTGCTTGTAATCACTCGTTAATCATCCGCCTGGTTGTGGATATGCAGCGGCTGTAGACAATCTGTAAGTTAAGGTCAAGTATTATCTCGTTCCACGCGTCAAATTAGGAAAAATAAGCGAAGAGCAGTAAATCGCGCGCATAGCTCGCCCGTGACCGTAACGTAGCCAATTTGTTCTTTCTAGCTGGAATGGGTCTGCGATCAGGCTTTCCTAAGCTCCGCAGCCCAATCGGCCTTCTTCGTGGGTAGCATCCTCGGCGGCTTGATATTCGGTTACATAGCCGACCATTATGGCAGGATTCCAGCGTTGGTCGCCTGCAACACGGTAGGATTCGTCGCTTCCGTGGCCACGGCGTTTTGCAACAATTTCTGGAGTTTCTGTCTGGCAAGAATGATCGTCGGAACGTCGTTCGATAATTGCTTTAACGTTCTTTTTATTATCGGTAAGTTACACACGAATCTCCGCACCCGGATGTTTCGATGCGCGTGCTATTTTGAAATCGTTATTCAAGGATTACCGATAATTACCATTTTATAAAATGCACGAGCACCCGAGCGTCTTACATAAATGAAAGATAATCGATAGTTTGAACGTCGATAGGGAAGGTCCGAGAACTTTTCGAACCGACTTTACGTGTAAGCAATTATTGTATCGTATCGAAGCACTTATCGACAGGTGCGCATTCACAAGAAAGAAAAAAGAAAAAACGATAAATGTCATATTTATGAAAATGATTACGATATCTGAGCGTAGCTTTCCCACAAAATGATAAGATACTATTAACGAGCTTCTTACTTCAAACGCGAGGAAAATTAATTTTTAAAAAGATTCTAAGCTTGACAGTGATGTATGCAACAATATTGTTAAATGCTCAATGTTATCGTATATGTTGCAAAAAAATGAGGCAACTTTGTGACAGCTACCCAACGCCGAGCACGAGCTCTAAACTAGACAACTTAAGTACTTGAATTAAACTTCGACACTCGAGTTTCACTTAATTTTAATTTATAACTAGAATTAGAAAAGGAATGCGTCCGATTTGGAAGTTACATCGGGGCGTCAGTAACTGTATCATCGGCTTCGTTTACAAGACCTTGCGTTTTTTTGCCCAGCAACGTTCAGAACGCGTACCGTTTCGTAAAAGAGACGCTTGTACGTTTATTTATGAGCGGTACGCTCGCGAGTATCTCGTGCAATGGAATGAAATCACGGTGTCGTAAATGTCGTTTCAGTGATCGAGTACGTCGGCCCGAAATACCGAACACTGGTAGCGAACATGTCCTTCGGGTTTTATTTCGCGGCAGCTGCGAGCCTTCTGCCTTGGATCGCTTATTGGATCGCCGATTGGAGGATTCTAAGCATAGCCACCGCCTGTCCCATGGTGGTCGCTTTCTTCGGGCCGTGGATCGTTCCTGAGAGCGCACGGTAAGACAACGAGCTCTGCGTTTTAAACACGCGTTCCGAACTAACGCGGAAAACTACGCTTACCCTTTCCATTGATACGTAAAATTATGGAATAAACGTGAAACTGTTTTTACTTTTCAGTTGGTACATCACCAGCGGCCATATCGACAAGGCGATCGCGATGTTGAAGAAGTTCGCGAAAGTGAACGGCAAGGAGGTGAAACAGGAGATATTCGACGAGTTCGAGAAGAGTTGCAAGTCGATGATAGAGAAGGACAAATCGCATAATCAGTACACCGTCCTGCACCTCTTCAAGTTACCACGCCTTGCTCGTATCACAGTCATGCTCATCATTTACTGGTGAGTCGACCTGTTGGTCTGTCAACCGCATCTATTTTCATAAAACTGAAATGATCGTAAATGGAATGCGGTCGTTAGAGCAAACAAGTCTAAATTCCCGATCGATCGACCTGTTGGTTCGGCTCGTTTTCAGGCTCCTCATGGTGTGGGTGTTCGACGGCCACGTCTGGAACATGAAGCTTCTGGACCCCAACGTCTTCATGTCCTTCTCTTTGGCCTCTCTTACCGAACTTCCCGCCGCCATTCTTCTTGCACTCTTTCTGGACAGGTGGGGCCGACGATGGATGGGTTTCGCGTCCATGTTCCTGTGCGGAATCTTCTCCTTTATCGCCGTGGTCACTCCGCCTGGTAAGTTCTTCCGTAATCAACAGTCTGTCCAACGGTTTATCTACTTAAGCATGAAAAACGACGCCGAAGGAAGATATTTATAGAAAAAATGTACAGAAAAACAACCGTAAGTTATTGAAACGCTGGTTGTTGGGGTCTCGCGACATCCCGAGGGAATATGGTGTACCGCGAAACGCACCCGCGGGGAGGTATTTCATTCTAAATACCGATGAGCGAGTCCAATTAGATCGAGAATGCAACGTGGACTCGGGAGCATTTACATATTTCTCAACTTGTTCAAGGTGCGACAACCGTCGGTATGGCGATCGTAGCGCGTCTCGGAGTCAATATCGCCGGAAATATTGGCTTCCAATACGCCGCGGAAATGCTACCAACCGTGGTGCGAGCCCAAGGAGTGTCCTTGATCCACATCATTGGTTACTTTGCACACATATTGGGTCCGTACATCATTTATCTGGTAAGTGAAATTCTTGGTATCCAAACACCCTGCAGACCGCAATGTCGATGTATCCTTCGTTACTCTGTATCATCGTGTTTCCTGTTTAGGCTGACATTAATCCGCATCTGCCGCTCATTGCACTGGGTCTGCTGTCCTTCTGTCACGCCTTCTTGACCCTCGGTTTACCAGAAACCTTAAATCAAGACTTGCCAGAGACTCTTCAGGAGGGCAACGATTTTGGCAGAGATCAAAGCTTCTGGTGGATACCTTGCGTATCCTCGTGAGTAACATTTTTTTTTATTTGTTTTTTTTTTTTTTGTCGCGAACAGCGTGTCTTCGTCTATACCTATTAGTTAAAAATTGAACGAACACTCGGGCTCTGACAGTATCTGAAACCTTCGAAAATCGATAGATAGTATAGACGGGTGTTGGACGTATAAAACGTTCAATAAATTATCAGTAATTGCTCTCATTCTCGATTGCCGGCAATATTTGATCGATAACAATGTTCGATGAAACTTGCAGGAGCCAGAAACTGAAGAAGTCCTACAGGAAAAAGAATGGCCTGTCGAATCCAGCCTTCATCGGCAGTGTTCAAAAGATCGACTGCACTAGATTATAGCGATCGTTAGACGATGACGAGTACCGGCCGGTAAAACTTGCCAAATCCTTTGTAAATATAGTTATTAAACAGCGAGTGTGATGTTAGGTGTTAAGATATGTTGAAAACGTTGTGAGAGATTTTAAGAAACATTGAAGGAAAATGTCAACGCTGCGCGCAGAGCGCAAAGAGGGAGACGAGAATCTTCGGATTACATAGGTATTATCCTGCTTCGAGAAAATGATCTTTGAAAACGACCGTAAATTGCTGGCGATGTCAGTGCATTCGCTCTTTTAAAATTATAGACTAAAGAGCCGTTTTATCTCGTTACATAGTCTCAGAGCTTCTTTAGGATTAATGACGCGGTACGTTTCTTCTGCTCGTAATTTGATAAGAGCATTAACGCAATTCGAACGTTGCTTCGGATATCTCCAGAGATGATCTTCTGGAAGCAGGACTGGATACACCGTAACGATCTATTGGAATAACATCCAACCACGTGTTCAACCTATGTACGAGCTCTTGTCTTCCTTGTACGAGGACATGTTACAGTATTTTTATATTTGCTCAGTGGATCGAAAGGAAACAATGGCTGTTGAGCATCTATTTGCTAATTGAAAGTTGACTCATTTATGGAGATACTATTATCGCCAAGTATCGCCAGGAATCGTTACAAAACTCGAGCTGTAGCGTTCGTCTATAAGTAGCCCGCAATTAAACGAACCAATACATACGTAGACCACTTCCTTCCGTCGCCGTACCGTCGACTTGTTTTCACGTATTCATAGCAATTCATCATTTATGCGAACCGTTAGCATATTCAGCGATTCGTTCTAGTTTCGAACCGACTTACGAAACGTTTGATTGTTGCAAGTAAATTCTCATCCGCGAAGAAACACGAATTTATTTCCGTCTATATTTTTTTTTTTTTTTTTTAACTACTTTCATTCCTTCGATCCTGTTCACACTAAATGCTCAATTCGTATCGCATCGCAGTTCAACGATGATTCTAGAACTGCTTAGAATCGTATTAGTGTCATCCGCGTACTTACGAGACTAGTCCCCGCTTTCAGTCCTTCGATTATTCAAATTCATACGCTGCGAGACGAAGATGTTCGATCGGTGAGATTTTCTCTGTTACTTCGCCATCGAGTTCAGGAATTTTCGCAAGCAAGCACGCATCGCGATAGTTGTCTCGAAACTGTAAATAACTGTTTAAACCATCCCAGCTTCTCCTAGAACGTTCGAGTATTCGCGAAGCTGTTGTCCGTTCAACGACTCGTAATTTATGTAACTATATGTACATTCAAAGCCCCTGGATTGCAAAAGTGAAGCCGATCTAGAGGCGCGCTAGAAAATATACAATCGTCGACGAAGACCAACGTGTATATTTAACAATAAGTATAGATGCGTTTAGCGGTTTAGTCAATCGTTCAGAGAATATTGACACTTGAAAACAAACCCAAAAGTATTTCTACATCGAGGATTGTACGTACTTTATTTTCATCACTGTTTCGTGTGAAAGTTCAGGGAGAGACAATTGCCAATAAATATAAGTCGTATATTCTTCGATTAATAGAGTTATTATTGATTCAATGATGAACACCGATCGTTACGATGGCACGATATAATATTGCATAGTCTACAATATTAAATTATTCGATTACTCCTAAATCGTGATAACAATTGAATTTTTTTTTTTTTTCACAGAAGCGTCAAAGAGTCTTCCTATATTTTCTAACAGAAATCGAAACCACGATTTTTATATTTACTATCGCGAACATTACTTTTTGGCAGTCAGTCGTCACCTAAAACCGTCACTGACGATTAAAATCGTTCGCTAATTAGGAACATTCGCTTTCCGCCATATAAAAATGATCGAAATCATATCGACAACATTACGGTATATGATTACGAATAACAATGAACAGATTTCCTCTTCGTAACTAACATTAAATCCATGGAGTAGCCTCTTCTGCAAAAATCTATTCTTATCTCCGTTCAAACTACCGACCATAATTCGAGTGAAATGTCGATTACTAAGGCTGCGCCACTCTCTGGCCACATGGACGCGTGTATCATAAAACAGCGTTAAAGTAAAAAAAAGATCTTAAAGTTAAGGATAAAAATACAATCTGGATAGGAACACAACTATCGGCCGTTTTTACTACGCGTATCGCAGAGTAGAAACAGCATTAAAACGATAAATTCTTAAAATACAAAAGATGAATGAAAATTACGTAGGAATATAAGCGACATTCGGTGCCCGTTCGTCGACTACAATGTCGCAAATTTTACTTTTAAATGGGGCGCCATCTTACTCCTTTGCGTTCTCCATTAAAATTCGTACAACGATACGATTATCGTTCGCAAGACTGATAATGCCGATCGAATTCCGACTTCTTGTTCCAAGGTAACGACCAGAAATTTTGATCCTTCCCGAACTCTTCTCCTTGACTGATGGTGTGAGGAAGACACTGGCCCAGCGTTTCCGGTAGGAAGACGACCAGGGCAGCGCCAGCGAACGAAACCGTGCTAATGATCAGCATTGGGAATCCTTCCCACACTACGGCCTGTCGAACGACACATTTATTAGCGATCCTTGCATTCTTTGTTTGTTTAAAGTCCCTTTTCAGGAGAGACGTTCACCTACCGAGACTGTTATGTACGGTGCCAAGGTGTGCGCGATGATACCGAAGATATGAATTAGCGATACACCCTGCGATCTGACGGGCGTCGGCAACAGTTCCGCCGCGTATTGGAGGCCGATATTGGCTGCCATGTTCAAACAGAATCGCGACATCACTGACATCGCTAGCTTGGCAGCGACTAAAAAGTGAACCGTAAAATGAGACGAACGAAACAACTGTGACTACTTTCGCCTATTTACCGGATTGTAGTACGAGCTCGGCGATGCTGAGGACGCAAGTAATCGCCAAGGTGAGAAATCCGCAGAATCTGCGGCCCCACCTGTCCAGCACCAGGGCCAGCAACAAGCCAGCTGGTAGTTCCGTGGCACAGGCGAGGGAAAAGGACACGAACACTGAACTCGGGATGAGCTTCAGCGAATAAACGTGGCCGTCGAACGATATCACGGTGAAGCACCTGCAAGATGATACCAGTCATTCGTCGAGCTTCGCTCGTACTCGTTTCCTTATACTTTCCAGAACAGAGCCAGAAGTATGGTGTTCCGTGCCAGGCGGGGTGTTCTGAACAGGTCGAATACCGTCGCTGTTTCCCGTTGTTTCGACGAGGTTTCTATATTCCCCTACAACAGAGCGCGACGGTAGCGATTAAAAAAGTATTCTAGTCTGTGAAAGGGATAGACGGGAACTATTTTCAATAGTAGGTATCGGTTCAAAAATGCGTCATGTCCTCTGTAACTGATAAATATTAGCTTGTTCCGAAAGTATCTTTCGTTTTATTAATAATTAATATATTCACAATATGTTATGTTTTATGTTACATTACTGAATTGTGTACGATTCGTTTCGCTTCATTACTGTTACAGCATCGATGTCTAAGAAATTAGATTGTCTATTTATATAAACACTGCCACAGAAAATAATTGAATCCGACTCACGAAAGAAACTTTTTGCACAACCTAATATTTCAGGAAAAAAGGCAGTTTATTAAGGGGGCCAAGAAACGATGGTAAAACTACTCACGAGGAAGACGTCATAAATACGTGGATCTGGATTCATCCGATTGATCTTGGCTATCCTTCGCAGTTTCTGAACAACCTTCTCCATTTTTCCATTGGAAACATACCACCTTGCATAGGTTCAAAATGACGCAACGTTGTAAACGGCGAAAATTCGAGGGATTCGTATTGAACAGTCGCTTACCGGGCGCTCTCGGGAAGTATCCATGGCGTGATGAAGACAGACAAAAACGGTAGAGCGCTGACGTAAGTGAACAATCTCCAATTAGAAATATAGTAAGCCAGCCAAGGTAGAATGGTGCTGGCCACGGCGAAATATAAGCCGAATGCGACATTGACGACCAAGGTGCGTTTCGATACGGCCATGTACTCGAGCACTGGAACATAATTAACGTCAAATGATTTCTAAACAAATTTTTCTCCGAGACGAACGACTCTTTGGTATTTGGTGGGAAAGGATTAACGTTAGAAATAAGTTGCAGAGATATAAAAAAAAATATATATATATGGCGAGGACTTAAGTTCGTATCGTAAATTATTTGACTTTCAAGC
The DNA here is from genome assembly GCF_026225885.1 of Hylaeus anthracinus. Taxonomy (NCBI): domain Eukaryota; kingdom Metazoa; phylum Arthropoda; class Insecta; order Hymenoptera; family Colletidae; genus Hylaeus; species Hylaeus anthracinus. The sequence goes on along the minus strand of NW_026534344.1, from coordinate 5,459,890 downwards.
TCACCAACTATCAACGGAATGTTTATACAGTTGTCGAAGGCCAATCCAGTGATAAACCTGCACACAGCGAAAGACCAGAAGCTATTCGAGTTCGCCGTTGCGATAGAGCCAACAAGGGCAATGCCGTTGCAGACCATTAACGCAGGGATACGTCCTTTGTGGTCTGCAATCCATCCGATAAGGAAACCACCGATAATTGAACCGCAGAAGAAGATGGCCTGCGCCGTTGACATGAGGTATTCTCGGTCGCATACCCAATCTAGCTAATCACGAAGGGTTACGGATCAGTCCAGAATTTTTCGGTCACATTTCGTCCGTAATAATTAATGATTAACACCGATTCTTTACTTGTATCGTATTAACTTATAGTAAACATAGCTCGTGCAAACAGATTCGATAGATGTCGTCGATCTTAGCCTACCTTGTATGTATCTACAGCAAATTCGTTATCGTTTCTTCCATCTTTCATATCTCTAACTACAGTTTTTTAATACTCTAAACGTTCTAAGTAAGCAATCATGTAACGATAATGATACTTGAAAGATACTTCACCTCAGTACCCACAGTAGCGTACGGGATTTGCGTGAAATTATATTCCCAGGCGGTGCATCCTACGGTTCTGTTCCTCTTGTACTCCAAAGAACGTAGATCCGTGCCAGTCTGCAGAAGTTCAGCAAAATTCAGGTCCTTGCGATGACACCGATCGTAATAAGGATATTCGCTCGATGGTGGAATCGCTATTTGAATCCTGAACACCGTACGATGAAATATCATTAACAGAAGATAGTTTTACTATTCCTCGAGCGTTTCGCAATTCTTGCTTTTCGATTTACCTTTCCTCCTGGGTAAAATTCGAGGTCATCAGTTCGTCTATCCTGCACCAGTGTTCCGGGGGTATTATGGTTATAAAAAGTTGCGAAAAATAAAGAAACGCGTACGTCGTACCGTAAGGCAGTAGTGATAACAAAAGCAACCATTGGTATCTGCCATAATCACCGACGTATGGCAGAACGTCGTCGAACGTTTCCAATTTTGGTCTCAACGCCGTTCTTTCGGTCGGTCCTATCGAATGGTTCAAATTATTCGCGGTCTTCATTTCTCTGCAACAAACAAAACGCATTTCCCTGTGAGTATCTAACAACGAGTCACGGGAATGGATTTAATTCTGTTCGGATTAAGACCGGTCGAGATAACGATGGTCCTCGGATGTTAAAATCTAATCTTCGCAACGTGTATCGTTTAAGCAGTCATCGAGACCGCCTTTCTCGTCGATTCGTCTGTGAAAGAATTTCGTTGGTCACAGATCCGTGCTCCCAACCATAAATATCAATAAGAACAGTGACAACGATGGGATCACCGAGCAAAGTCCAATCGAACCTTCTACTTGCTTCGTTTTCGATCTCTCGTACGACGAATTAAATGTAAGCGTTTGTTCTAATGCCATCCAATTAATTTACAAGGATCAAGTGATTCGTGACACGCGACTCGTTGGAATTCAATTGTAAACGAGACACGCTGGTCCGTCGCGTCTGGACGAGAAATTGCTGTGTCTGCGTTGTTATGTATACGTATGTATGTCGATACAGCGTCGAGAGAATATGCTTGGAGGAATTGGCACTTTCGCGAATTGATTACAATATTAATATCCGTTTCTCATTTCAGGCAAGATATCTCGTCGCGTGTAGACCAAACATTGTGCTCGGTTCCGTTTAGTTAGAGTATAAATAAAAAAAGTTGGCAACGTGGTCGGAAAACTATCTCGGAACTCTACTCCGTCTTTCAACGTAACTCTAGAGTACAAAATCAATTACAGAACCTTCTATATTATTTGCATTTCTAACAATTTTTCTACATTTTTTTTTTTTTTTATCTCGGCACTTTATTTTTTCCAGTATCGATGTTCTCCCTCTGATATCTCGAATAATAACCGGAAAAGTAAATTGTACGAACCACTTTAAAAGATACACCAATGACCTTAAAAAGAGAAACGCTTTTCCGTTATCGCTCTTACGTCTTTGAACGCGGTAAAAATATTCAAATGTATACGATACCGACACGTCTAATACGGATTAAAATTCGCGCTGACATTATAGACAGCATAAATTCCATTTTCGGAAACAAACAAAAAAGTGGTTCGTCGTTCTCTCGAAAATCGAGAACACCAAATCCTTCGGGATGATGATTTCCACAGTATTAGGGGGACCAGAAAGTAATGTCGTTTCTTTTATATTAAATTCAAATAAATAAATTTATAACAAGTTTTTGTTTTCAATCAATTACGTAACCGTCCTCGATAACGACAATCTTTTGCTATCTAGTGTGCAAATTTCCAATACCTGATCGATAAAATTCGATTGATATACGATGAACTGATAAATGATAAACAAGACGTTGACATTCGCAGAAAAGACATTACTTTCTGGTCCACCTAATATTTCGCGAATCGGCGACCAATGTATGGTTAATTGGACAACTCCGTATCTCTTTGCGCCGTTCTTAGTACAATTAAATTCCATTTATGTAACGAGCAACGAAAAACCTTTACAGGGAACAATCGAATCACCTTCCCCACGAACTGCTGACGGCAGTCGTATCGAAAGGTGCGTCCCACCCCTTGAGATGGTCGTTAATTAGCATTAATTAACGACTCGACGACGAAACCCTCTAGCAATTATCGTACACCCTACTCACGTCGATTCACTCTGTGTGTCCCTTATCATGTTCGAGGATTCTCCTGCCACTGAACCATGAGCACCTCCTTTCGCCAACGTCGGTGTCGGCCGCGAGATTCCTCCAGCAGTAATGAAGAACGGACTAATTAAACGGACGATTAACGCGAACTGAAAGGAAGAGGAACGCGTCCGACGGTTACGAGGTCTAGCACGAATATGAAGGGGAGACCGGATCGTGTAACGCTGATATAGAAGCTTGCTTGATAGAGACGAACGCGACACTCGCCGCCACGTGTTTGCCAATACAGAACCAGCGAAGAAAGAGAGAATAGAACAGAAACAGAACAAGAAGACGAATCCTCTAGCATACTAACCAGTAATTTCGCACGCTTCTCGTATCGCGACTGTTAAGGTTCACGTTCCAATAGCATCATTCGAGCAAATTCATTTTCTATTGATAGAAACGTTTCGTTTGATAGGAGAAGTGGGACTTGGAACTCCCGCTCCGTACGATTACTGGCGCCTCGATTCGTTATGAATTTACGTATCTAGTCAGACATTTAAAGGAATACTACCATGAAAAACAGAATCGAAAATTGTACATCTGCCAACAGCGTTTCGACTAGCTTCTTCGTGACAATTAAGGCCACCCTGTTTAGAAATCTTCGATTGTTTCGGTGAATTACGTAGACTCGGGCATTGAAATCACCCGATGAATTTAGAGATTGGCCAGCACTTTTAGATAAGGAGATTCCTCGCTCCGATTTTTCATCCGAGAAGAATACATCGTCGAGATAATCCCTTTCCCAATTCTGGCTAAAATGGCAATTAAACGCTCGACTCGCTTCATTCAACGTTGCAGGAAACTGTGCCGGTTTTGAATTTAGCCTCTGTCACGATGCTCGTTTGGAGCGATAAAAGTTTAACGGTCACCGGCATTGATAATAATAAATGACATGGTACGTATCCGTTATCGAGTCTAGTATTATTTCAACGATCTGGCATCTCTTCGGATACGTGTTGCGCGCGTCTGACATTGACGCGAGTGGATATACGATTACGTTGTTCCGTGTCTATAAATAATTTTGCAACAAGACACAATTAATGACCTTTCTAGCGACTTCCGGCGACGCGTGCGTTACACTCCAAGGTTATCCGTAAGAAGAAATTTTTGGGGAAATTAATCGCAAGCTGGAGATGGACTCTGGATAATAAATCAAGGATTATCAATCGTGTCATGTGCGTTAGCTTGGAACGATTATTATTGTGGCTATCTCTGACAATAATCACAATAGAGACAGTATACAGTATTGTACCTTCCAGTTCGCAAGATTAACAAAAAAATTATACCTAACTAGGATGTTCCATTTCGCATGGCCCCACGACTGGTTCCCAACGTACTAGACAGATATCCTGCGCGACGTCGATTCAAAACAAAGTTCGAAGAAAGCCCCTAAACGTGGAACCGAGAATCAAAATCTGAATATCCACGTCTACGTGCCTCTTCGTGATTTTAACGACGTGCGTGTCCGGAAATAATGAGCTAATCGTCTCGTAACGTGCAAACAATAAGTTATCACACTGAAAACATACATCACTGTATTTTGATCGAGTCACGTTAATATTAATTCGTAAGTGATAACGATAAACGTAGCGAATTCACGTTACATTAGAGGTACCCGGGTCTATTTTTAGAGACGCGTAAAGATTTTTAAGCACTTTCCATCCAGACGGGATTAACCTCTCGTCTTAAGTAACAGAAACAGAACAGTTAATTTATTATGTACTTATGTATATCGGATAGCACGGGATCGGACTTGAAGATAATCCTCATTTCTATGTTCGGTAGGAAACGGGCATGTGGAAAATTTGTCGTACCAAGCCGATGTTCTTCGACGTTTTTATTAGAAAATACCGGCGATTGGCTTACAGTAAAAATAAAAATACGCGCCGCTCGTTCGCGTTCGTGACATTCGCGTGCATGCTCGCGGCACGAGCGACTTCTAATACGTCGACCTAGAAATTTTTACACGTATATGTACAGGATACAAGCTCGCGCGTCGACAAGCGCTGGCCAAGTTATTTCAACCTCGATCCGCTCCGCGTCTGCTCGAAACGAGTTACAAATTTGCAGTTTTATCGTCACCGACATGACACAGCTGACGGAAAAGTTTTCATCTACGCGGAAAGTTCATCGTCGCTGGGAGCTATTGGAAGGAGGAGAGAAATCTTAACGACGCTGAGGCTAAACGTTTACTTCTACAACGCGGAAGCAGAGCCTAATTAGATCAGGTTGTCGAAATTGTACCGTTAGACTCTAACAACGTGGATTTTAGAAAGACACGGGCAGCTGCTACGTTTGCTTTCAATTATAATCTCTCCACTTCCGTGACGGAATTGTTGCTCTTTCTCGACCTCACGCTCGATTTTCGTATCATGCTGCTCCTCAGCGTTTCGCCACGAAGAGAAGCCCTCATCGAATTCCTCACGCTACCCCGAGAGAAGGACTTGAACTTTGCCGATGACGTTTCCACGTCCACGTTTTTCCTGCAAAACATTGGAATATTTCAATTCATTTTCCATTGAAATTTCTAAAGCAAAGTAACCGGTTCGGTTAGGATTATCAAGAATATTCCGAGATTACATCAGATCTAAACCGATCTGAAGCAAACTGTATCTTTACTTACCTGCTGATACAAGGGAAGTCCCACATTTTCTGATCTCTACCAAAGTTTTCGCCGTCCTGCAGCGTTTGCGGAAGATCCTTGTCCAGCGTTTCTGGTAAAAACAAAGTGATAAGGCCGCCAGCGATTCCAATGACGCCCAACACCAGAAGAGGGAGAATCGACGAGACCACGTCAAGGTACACCACGAAAGGTGCCAAAATGCTCGCTACGTATCCCATTATGTGTATCAAAGCTACACCCTGAGCTCTGACGACGGTAGGTAACACCTCAGCCGCGTACTGGAGACCGATATTGTACGATATATTTATCCAAAATCGACCCAGAATGGCCAGAGTGGCTGAATAGATGTCTGGAAGGGAAGTTTCGATAAGAATCTTCATCTTACTCTGAATGTTCGTTTCCTGTCATTATTATTAAAGTCTCGTGTACGTCAATAGATACTCTACTTAGTAACAAAAAGTGTTATTGATATCGTCCTTTGAAAACGATTACCTTGTACGCGGTCTGTCTAAAAAGAAACCGAAGTGATTATTTTGAGTAAATAAACGTGTCTGTAAAAACTTTACTTGTACTTTTTTCTGTCTATAACAAAAGTTCGGTTTGTTTTTAGACAGACCGTGTATTTGTAATAAATTAGAGTACACGTAAAAAAACGAAACATGTGAATAATGAATCGGCAATACTAACTGCTTGAAACGGCGGAAGCCCAAATACTGAAAATCCCGGAAATGACCAGCGAGCCACAGGCCAGCCATCTTCTACCCCATCTGTCGAGAACAACTGTGAGAAACGTATCGGCGGGCAACTCGGTCGCCGCGGCGATAGTGAACGTGACGAAGACGTTTAAGCCCAAGTTATCGACGTTCCTCACATGACCGTCGAACACCAGAGAGATCGCCATCCTACGGTACGAAACGAATACTGATAACGATGAAAGATTATAGAATAATAAACGAGAAGGAAATTTTTTCCTCTAATAGCTGATACCGACAATATCTCGTACATTGTATTTTCTCTTTCGAAACAGAAGTCGTTCCTAGCTATCTATGAGTCATAAAACAATAAGTAGGTGAATTAACAAAGCTGTTAGACGGTTTTCGCTAAAATACATGATACTTGAATCCAGTAAAATCTGTTCAGTAAATTCTACAAGAATTATTTTTATCGTTTTCGCAATCCGATTCATTATGCAATGGTAATTAATTAAGTTTCTCGATACTTATCTCACCAGAATACCTACCATATAACGATAAACAGAATGGTGATGTTCCTCAATCGCGGAGTCTTAAATAAATCCAGCACCGAGTATGTTCTGTCCGCTTCCTCCTCTTTGCAGATTTTAGCACAGGTTTCCTGTCATATAAAGACATTTATTATTATTACGATCGTCTCAGACTAATATTTTCTCGGTCCATACCCGAAATCGTTTGTAGACATCCTCGGGCACCTTCGTGCCGTTTACTCGCTCGAATTTGTTGAGGATACCGATGGCTCTGTCTATTTGACCTTGACTTACGAGCCAACGAGCGCTTTCCGGTACCAACCACGGCGTCGCCAATGCCAGAACAAGAGGAGCCGACGTCGCGATGCAGGTCATTCTCCAATCAGCCAAAAAGTAGGCGATCCAGGGTAAAACACAGGCTGCGAACGTGAAGAACATAGCTATCGACATGTTCGCCACGAACGTCCGCCATTTTGGTCCAACGTATTCCAGTACTGAAATAGGAAGGGTCGAATAATTAAACGAAAATAATTCTTCGATCAAAAATGCCGAAAAAAATGCATGGTTCGAGGTAAATGAAAGCGATGAACGCATAATGTATTCAACTTGTACAGTTCCAGGGGATTCGGAATTAATGACGAGTCCCAAATCAAGCGAGTAACGTTACCGCTTCGTTAAGAACAATCATTCCTTATTTCGAGGGATGTATATATAGTCGCCATTCAATGGCAAGAAATGTACTCGCGTTTTTTATTTCATCTGTTATTATACAATGAAATTCCACGTTTCCAATTTATTAAACCTTAGTCACGAGGCGGTGGATTAACAGGCTACGCCTACCAACACGTGCTACTTGTGGCACGTGAAAGTCACGCAAACGTAAGATTAATTGATCAAGGCAATTGCCGATTGTTCTGATCTCGGAATGCGTTGTCCTCCGGATCGATACCTTCCGAAGAAGGTAACGCGTCCAGGAACTGCTAAAAGGATACCCGAGGACGGTAGGAAGATAAAGTAGGAAGATAAAGCAATATCTTAAAAGATCCAATACGGCCTGCTGAAATATTGCGTGTTTCCGATGATATTTAATATTGTTGTTTTGAAATGACAATGTTACCAGTGTGAGATCGTTTACGCTCCGGCAAACAATTCCATTTAAATGTAAATTTTCTTAAGGCGCGCGAAGTTCAACGATGTACTACAATTCACACGGTTCGGCTTACGTAAAGACAACTCAATGACTTAAATTGCTACGACTTGGTTTCTCTGCAATCGAGTTTCAAAATTACGCAGAGACGTAATAAACGTCACTTTCTAACGTTGTTTTTCTCGAAAACAACGACCGAAACATTATCCTCTTGTTTCTTTGAAGGAATGGTAAATACTTCCTGGTACAAGAATCGGTCGAAACACAAACGCAAAGTGCCAGCAGGGAACTACTAATTTTAAACGAATATAGAAAACTCTTTTCGGATTGGTTAATTATATCCCGTGTATGTATCAAGGCTTACTGCCTGGATCGTGACGAAGTTATGCCTTCGAATGGAGTATTCACTTATCTCGAAGGTATTTCATCGATCAAAGAAAATATTCAATTACACGTCGTCGTCTATCAAACGAAGCTATTTTTAATTGGTCGTTTGTTTAATCGAGGACTAAAGCACGCGAAAGAAAGACAAGTTATGCCATATTAATGATATCTCGTCTATGAAACACAAAACGATCAATCGATCACCGTTCGCGCGTTGAACGCAAGGACGTTTCGAAACGGATTTCTATTAAATTTCTACCGACACGAAACTTGTGATGTTGCCGCTTATTTTCACTCATATTACCATCCATTCATCCACTTATCGCATTCAAATGCAAACGCACCGGCATTACTGGAAACGCGAGATTTTAACGCGAGCCGATTGATTCATTGTGCAGAGATGCAATGAATTACGCGCAGAAGAAAGGACAGTTAATAACGAGCTGTCGATTCACGGAGAACGAGACCATTAGCGCATCGAATATTGTCGGGGTCGTAAGCTTGATTAAACCGGATGTAATTTCTAAAGGACGAAACGTTTGCGAAGCTTTCGATGTGATATTCCTTTTCTGGTTTGGTGCTTTCAACCACTACGTGCTTTACATCGCAACATTTACTTCCCTGTGCAAAATAAAAACTGAAGTCATTCATGGTCCTCCGAGCATAAAGTTTTTTAAAATGTTCTCTTTTTAAAAATAGTAATATAACGGTAGAACTCTAAGAATTCGACGTAAAATTTCGTAGTTCGTAGCGTTTCGAACCAGGATCTCGGTGATCATTTTTCAGCTGCGAAATGACACTGTCGCGCGCGCGCGTTAACCGTGACTGAATGACTCAAGTCGGGCCTAGAAAAATTTACGACATTTGCGGGATCGCGACTCGTTTCCATCGAAAACTAGGCCAAGTTGACGAGAATCGACACTGGTTTTCAGCGATTTGCAATTAATCGTTCCGGACGAACGGCAAAGAAGATTGATCGACGCGGTCGTCGACGTATGTTAATTGCAAGCTTGAGATAATGAGTTGCTAATTTTGCAGCAACGTATCGCGAATTTCGTCTGCCAGCGAAACTGGTATTAAACGTCTGATCATGCAGGATCGTTTAATCTAGATCAGCCATGTCGAACACGTGGCTCGATCCATTACATTCTGCGGTTTGCTTGACCTCTTTATTATCTCTTCAGTTTCATTTTTGTAGCATGCAAAGTTCTCTCACTTGCGTAACACGTAATACCTTTTCTTTCAGTTCGGAACTAACCTCGACTTAGAATTTAATAACGACGTTCAAGATGCGCGAATGCAGGAGTAAGATGAAAGCAAAAAATTGATTACCTAATATGTACATCATAGTGAAGCAATTGTCGAAAGCGAATCCAACGAAGAATCGGCACAGTGTGAACTGCCAAAAGGAGTAAGTGAACGCAGTGCCGACTCCCGCCAAGAAACCCATTAAATTCGCTCCGATCAGAGCTGGTATTCTGCCATACTGATCGGCTATCCAGCCGAAAATCAGTCCTCCAAAGATGGCACCGATGAAGAAGATACTCTGCGCGGTGGTTGGTAAAGCACTGTAATCGCACACCCATCCTAACTGCAACAAAGAAGTATGATAGCGCCATCGATGAAGAAATAAAGGAGAAAATGGTTAAAGGAAGTTTCACCTCGGTGGCTACGGTTGCGTAAGGGACGCTGGTGTAATTAAACTCCCAACCGTACTGGCAAGCTTTTGTTGGCCACGACGGGTCCGGCACGTAATTTCCATTTATCAGGATCTCGGTGTAATTTACATGGTACATGCTGCATCTCGAGTAACCTTCGCGACCGATCGGTATCGCCAACGAACGTCTGAAAGAAAGAAAAAGGGATCGCAGTAGTTCAGGGACTTCGCCAACCATCACGCGTTCGCTCAACTCTACGACTCGACTAATTCTCGTTGTTTATTTCTTTGAAAGATTAAATAAACTGTTGCTAATTTCGAATGCAGTTTATAAACACGTTAATGGTTCGTCGACTATTTTGAAAATACACAATAGGCCGGATGCGGTTGTACGAGCACTGAATGTGATTATGCGAAGGAACGGCTAGACTAATTCGTAATAATCTCCAACTGTTCGAATGGAATTCATTAACAATAGGGCGTAATTAAGGTAATTCGCTGATAATGATTCTTGTCCGGTTCTGGTGTTTGTCGTTTCAATGAAATATGAAATTGCCGTTGCTATGATCGACGCTGTCTGGACAAGACCGTCCGTGACCACTCGCACGATATCGTGGAACCATGTTCTACTGAAGAGTCCGGAGGGATCGATCCTTTCGTCGTAACGACAATGTAAACAGAAAACGATCGGTTTTTATCTCGATATTTTCTTAGAAAAAATTCTGAACAAAATCAAACTTATCTTATACCTTCGCGATTAATCACGCGCATTGTCTGACCTTTGCGTGCGAAGCGATCGGACGACGACATGTTACTCGACGCCGATTGCATTATGCGCACGTACGGTGCATTTTTCATTCTGAATTCACCGTCATAAACCTCGCGTTTCACGGAATACTGCCTATGAAAAGCGACGAAAGGAAAGTAGGAAAAATAGTTCTTCCGCTGAATCTGACACGAGGAAAATTTTACTCGGGTAATAAATGACGAATAAAAGGATCGTGTAAGGACATTATCGGGAATGAGGACTACTGTTAAGTCGCGAAAGGTACCTCTACACGCTCTAACGTTCACGTTTGTCATTCCCTCGCGTCCAATTAACGCGCGACGTTGGGCCAGCGTTACGTGTTTAATGCTATTTCTCGCATTCACGCTCTCATTAATTCTTACGAAGGCTCCGTGCTTATCGTTGCATATTTTCTAGTGAATGGTCGTATCGGAGACGACCATATCTCCACGGAAAAAAACGTCGCACAGCGCTCGATGTACGCACGCGTTCCCCTTGTGCGATCATTTAATTACTTTGTAACATAACACCCCGCGGCTGCAAAGACATCCGCCGTTTCTTTGCGCATCTTTTGTGTAATTAAGCGTTTACTCTAACGCGCTGATCATATTTCTCCTTGCTTTGCCTCTTATTATATCAAAAAGTCCTCGTAAATGAGTGTATCATTATCGTTTGAAATCCTGCTAAGACCGTTTCGCGACCACGATTCAATTAGCAAACGACACGTAATAGCAGTTATCCACCTTGTTTGTCGAAGAATTAACAATTCACTGAATGTTTTCAGAGGTCTCGTTAACATCTTCGGACCTATTCTACAAAACAGCTCTGTAACTTATCGCCTTAGGCTACGGTTACTATGAATGCGAATTCGGACGAAAACGTGTTCGGACGAGTTCTGACGAATTCGTTCAAATAAACAAACGTCTGTTTTTCAATGATAGTGTTTACACTAGTAACGACCCACGCGTCAGAACATTCACGATGTCGTTATTTGGTCTTAGTGAAATTTTAACAGCGCAGCGTCGATTTGTGCGTATTACGCAACTTTGAGAAAAACAAAAGCAGAACAACTGGAGCACCCGGTGAGCCTAAGAGGCGCGAGTTTCGTTCGGACTTTTACGGACTGCTAACGGCTGTAGTGTTGCATTATTTGAATAACATCAAGGTTGTTAACCCGCCGTGCAGCTTACGAGTACGTAACCGGGCGAGAAGGTGCAATAGAGTTGCTCCTTCGAACGTTTCGTCATCGCGTTTCCACGCTTTCCGGAGACAGTTACGCTGACGGTTGTCATCGGAGCAATTTTAGTATTTACAAGTAACTCTTGCGACAGGTGTGTTCATAGCGTAAGAAATAGCTGGTCAGCGTTCGTGAGCGACACACGAGCATCGTCACTCTTTTGTTTAAAAACATTTAAGAGAGTTTCGCGTCATCGACAACCGACGACGAACAGACAGTCGCTCGGCAGATCGAGCGGGAGTCGGTCGTAATAAAAATCACATTAACTGGAATTTATGTTGATACCTATCCCACAAACACGCCTCACAATAGCAACAACATTGCGGCGCAAAGTGAACAAAAGGTATTATAGTATTTTTCTATCGAGAACGCGATCTGAGAATTTTATGCTGTAATATACTATGCTGATATATCGATTCTATGTATGTCAGAAACAGACGAAAGCGGTTCACTTATGGCAACCTGCTCCTATTAATCTGATGCGTCGTAATTTATTCGCCTTGAATTGCAAAATAGAATGCTGGTAATGATAATTGAACCCGTTTTCTTCTGTATGCATGAATGCGGCGCAACAAACCTATACGTAGAAAATGCAATACGATTGCATCTTTCATCAGTATCTCGATGATAATTACTTCGTTCGTGTTTTTTTTTTTTCCACGCGACGAGTCGTTGGACGCTCGTCTAGACTACTAAAAACTTCCATTTTACGTACGGGATAAGCAAATACCGTAATAAACGTCAATGAATCGCCGTTTCCCGCGCGACTCGTGGAATCGAGGCGACCTAGGGCCTTACCTCTTTCAGGTAATTATTGTTTGAATACAATAGAAATGTTACGATAGGATCAACGTGTTGCACGTCGAAAAGAATAATTGCAACATCGTATCTTCTTCCATGGATAGGCTTTACTAACGTCGAAGCTCATTCGCACGAATAAAATGCAATCCTCGCTGTCTGTTTGTTACCCTATCACAAAAGATGCACAGTAATGCAAGGGCAGCTAAGCTTGACTTTAGCCCTGTCAACGTAATTATTAACAGTTTGATAAATCCATTTTACCTATATTTAATACAACATGTACTTTAACTTTATCGATTATTGGTAACAGTGGAATTCTTATTTTAGACATGACACCGCAATAAAATCGAAGCAAATAACAGCGACGTTCGCGACAATCATGAAAAGTTCAACGGTGAAATCAAATATAAAATTACATTGTATTAATTTAGCATCCGAGTCTTAAAAAAACCGTCATCGCTCCCTTCCCGTGACACTCTGTATCAATTGACGAAGCAGGATCCTCACATGTACGTGTCTTTATTCATCGTGACGGGCAGAAACCTGAACCTCTAATCTAAACTAAAATGTAATGATTACTTATATGGAGAAAAAGTGATAACCCTTCGTAACAAGTGCAATAGAAAAGTGACGTTTCTAATCCCATTCTTATCGTTAGAAAGCAATCAGTCATTTTTTTTTTTTTTTTTTTTGTAGTAAACATAGTGCTTGAATTGTGGAGAATGGAAAGTGGATCACACACCTTTGGTCGACGGTGAGATTCTCAAGTTCTGGAACCCAGCACCAATATTCGTCGGGCACGAGGGTGATGAATATTTGCGAGAAATACACCCAGGCGACGAACGAGGCGAAAGGGATCATCAGGAGGAATAGAATCTTTTGGTAGAGACCGAACTCCCCGACGTAGGGCAACAGCTCGTCGAAGTCCATGTCCCTCGATTCGTCTTTTTCCTTCATGTTCCGACTATTCGAATGTGTTTCCGTGGTCGAGGAGGTTTGGCAATCTGTCACAGTGCTGACGCGATTACCGTCCACTCGAGCAGTCGTTTCAAATTTTTCTTGCGGAGCCATCTTCCTTCAGAGTCGAGGGGCAACAGCCCTCTTACGCAAACACCACCAGCACCAAAAGATAATTCACCGATTGCTTTCTCGATATCGTTGAAATCTGTTCGAGTGGTCCAAGAACTCGACCACTATTTCTCCATTGAAATCGACGTGTCCTCGCGCAGATCACGCATCGCCGAGTGCGTCGTGCCGATTTCGTTTCAGCAAACAAACTCAGACAAACTCGGATTACTGTATTTGCTACGATGATAACAGCCTCGAGCGTTATCGGAAACGTGATCCTCTTTTATAGATCCGTAAAAAGTAGACGGACGATTGCGATTCTGACGTTTGCGGTCCACATCGCGAGAACTCGTCGACGAAACGCTGGAACTCTTTGACGGTTCAGGCTAGTCCCACGTGGCCAGGTGATATATAATGAAAGAGGCCGGGCAAATCCTGATCGAGGAGTTCAGAACTGAAAATGATCGGTTCTGTAGCTGGCTATATAACCATCGACGGAGAGGTACTCCCTCTCTTTTCCGCAGCGGGCTGATTTCAGTGCACCGCGAATGGCATTGAACGGAGTTTGCGGGATCGCGTAAATCATCGTCGTGACTGGTAGCCGAATAATTTTTTTTTTTTTCACGATCTTTCGGGAGACGATCGCATCTTTTTCATTAGAAATACTGCGCGTCTCGTTGCAACGAAACGAGACGGTGAACGAATAAAAAAGAAACTGCACGTCCACGGATAGGCTGTCGGTTGCGTCTCATGGTAAACGACAGCGCAGGATTGATATAAATAGCATGAAGGGAATCGATAATGTTTACTCGGCGTTACCTTACCTAACTAAAAAATAAATGACTTTTTTAACATCGCTAATTTAATTCTTTTCAACGAGGGGGATAAACTGAAATTTTCGATAAGTAATCATTTTTTGCCACCAAAATCACAACTCTCTGTTGTTTCGTTATTAATCCTGATTATTTATTCTACATTTAATTTCTTCTTAATCGTGACACAAATGCTTAGCGCGACAGAAACGTTCATGATTGCAGTGATTATGGATTGCATACTAGACGTATAGATACGTAATAAGGATAATCCATTGAACCTTCTACGCAGAACCTGTTTCAAAAGGCGCGGAATACTGTCCGCGACCTGGTTTCTTCTTTTTTAATCCTATCGCACCCCTTTCACTATCTACGCTACGCAAATTGGTACCTTATAGACCAAGCATTGCATACATATTACGCTTTACTCGAATGCCAATTATATAATTGGCCTCAATAACCTTAATAGAAGGAAATATACTGTAAACATTGTATACTGTAAACGTATTCACACGTGCATGTATCGTTTTAGACTACTACGTTATATAATATAAATTAAATAAGAAGATTTGAATGTTGCTTATTCGAATGAATGTTGTAAGACACGAATAGCATACTTTTAACATGGATATTACTCTTAATGTTCGCATAACTGATTCAAATTTCGCGCGCATTTCGACGCATCAGCGAAGCCATCTAGCGGTAGATAGGCCGAACTATTTTAAGAAGTTTGGTCAGCGCTTCTATCGAGAAAACGCTCAAGTTTGTCCTCGATTAGTTCCTTTTGTACTGGTAGATGGCGCCATTTGCACTATTTTTTACCGACATAGTCGGTATTTTACCATCGTGTCAGTAAAAAAAAGTAGTGTTAATGCCGCCATCTAGCAGTAAAAGAAGGAACTATCGAGGACAAACTTGAGCGTTTTCCCGATAGAGGCGCTGGCCAAATTCCGAAAAATAGTTCGGCCTATCTACCGCTAGATGGCTTCGCTGATGCATCGAAATGCGCGCGAAATTTGAATCAGTTATGCGAACATGAACACTTGATAAAATAAACTGAAGACTATGTAGAACTCTTTTAACATACCAACATTTGCAATAATAATGAAGTTAAAAATAAACGAAACAGAAATAACACTTGTTGTAATACCACTTAAAGAATTAACACTTAACTTTTTCATATGTCATTTATTTTGAATAACTTTTATTCTGACATTGCAACAATAAATTGATACATTTAACATTGTATTACATTCCTATAGTAACATATACAATTTATATTCTTATAATTTACGAAAGTATATAAAATTATTGTTTCTCAATGTACATGTTTAATAACTATGTAAAGGTACGCATCTACTCGTTCGTATAGAGTAGAAATGTGAGAAATAAGTTTTGTAGTCGGTAAGACTACATAATAAAAATACATGCATTCTTTTTATCCAGATTCCGTGCTTAGCATACACATGTATTTATACTACAATTGTAACAGTAATTTCATTTAATTAGAATACGATTTTCTCTTAGAAACTGTCTGAACGTCTATATTGTCCATAACATATACAAATAACATTACATGCATTTCCATTTGTATAACATAAAATTTTTAAGTATCTCAAATACTCAGATAAAAAATTCGACTAAATCAGTTCATTTAAAATGAAAATAATAAATGAGACGAAAAAGTGTTTGTAAGTAATTTCTATTAATTATTTCGAATCATTGTCAGTAATGGCAGTGCAGTAAAAACTTCTTAACGATGATTGTGTTACTGGGAAATGCTAAACAATCCAAAAATAAATTTGTTCGATCATCCACTTATTTTGATACATAAACATTAGAATTCTTTTGGTAACATCAAAATATAATGACATCAGTAATTTAAAGAAATTATTACGAAACCCCAAACACAGTTTTTATATAAAATATGTACAATAAAATCTTAATCGGCCGGATAATTATTGATTACTCTCAACAATAATATATGTATGAAACAAAGTGTATTTATTATGATCAAAAATGTTCAAAATAAATAACACCACGGTCAAATAATTGTTTAAAGAATTTACACAAAGGTCAATATCATAATGTTTGTTAGATATATTAGCTGCATGTATTCGAAGCACTTTAATTTCCGATGGTTAAATTTCAATAACATGTAAAGGAGTTTTAATACAACTTAGAGTATTATACTGGGTCTCCATATAGAAAAGATTATGTAAACACAATGCAGGAACGTGTTTCACAATTATAATTCGATACAGTAATTACATGAAGCTTATCAATTCATTCTTTGTATTTGAATGTCGGAAGTTCAGTGATGATATTATGATCTAATAGCTATTTACAATTCCAATATTACGTAAGGCCCGCACAGTGCAGTAAATGACTTCCACGGCAGTTTGTTTATATGTATAGCAAAGCTTTGATTCCAGTGAATGCTTGTAGCTCAAAATATATGTTTATATTTCATCTAAATGGCAGTTGTGAATTTTTAAGAATGATCGGTTAAATAAACATGTTTTGATATCTTCTTTAGATGATAATTTTATGTAATTTTCACGAAATCTGTGCGTTTTAACAGTCGACAAAAGTAATTAAATATTCAATTCTAATTGAATTTTTAAGTCTTTGGCTTAACTTCGCTAATTAGGCAGTGCATAGTTAATTCAATGACCTTTGATTGTTAACTTTGGTGTTTACATTACACAGTTTTTCATTTATTAATATTACGCCCAGAAAATCATCACATAAACACGATACTTACTGTTAATAATGAGATGAAAATTCTTAATCGCGTTAATGGTTTCTTTCAGTATAAAAATCAAGAACATTTATTAGATATCTTTGCTTTAAAAAGGCATCTATACTGTCTGTTTGTATAAGAACGAGTGAAAATAGTCTGCTTCCTTTTCTTCAAATTACAAATACACTTTGTGGAGATTATTATATCATGTTGAATAAACTGAATCAATTATTAATTTAAACTCTTAAAGTTACAAAATTACAGTGTATATGGTCAGTATCTACTGTAAGTTTTTTATGTAATACTACTGCACAATAGTGTATGCATTCAAACATACACATATAATATTACTGTGTTAATATTTTATATACAATAATAATATACAATAGTGTCACATAGTATTAGTAACAGTATATATTCCTTTAACTATTCTTACTTTTTAGAATTTGTCTACATTATTTTTATATTTGTTCATTATGCTTTTTCAATCCTGCCTTGATTTAATTTTTCATATAGCTTTCGAACTATTTGTAAAATTTGGTATTTCTCTATTCGTTACTAGAACTTACTTTGAAAATCTAACCAAAAATCGAAATTTATTATTCTAATACAACTTCATATATGTATACATGCGCAGAATTATTACATATTATTAATACATATTTTTTAAAAAGCTTGTTTAATATAAAAACTTATGAAAATGTACATAACTTCAAATAATTGTTTATGTATCAATCGTAGTTTTTAACATTTTCAAAAATTATTCAAATACGGTTATTATGCCTATACTTTATACTGATATATGTAGCACCCAGTAGAATTATTGTAACACGGGAATAAAATATTTTTACTTGATTCTTATTAGTTTACATTTTTTTAATTAAAACAGATTATATTGGCAATTGCCTGAAGATTTCAATAATTAACATTTTTGTTCTTTTATCATAATAAAATAATGGGGTAGAAAGTAGAAAAATCGTGAAGACATTTACCACTTCAAATGCTTAATATAATTAATGTGTTTTTTGTCATCTGAAGTACTATATACGCAATAGATCGTCGAAAAAAATACAAAATTCATCAATACGATAACGCACAATGAACAAACCTAACATTTCTTATTTACAATATTATTAATACCCATGAAATTAATACAAGGATAATAATATTCAATCAAAACAAACCTCTGCTACCGCTCCAGGAACTTAGTTCTGCTCAGTTATTGATATTTTGATTAGTCACAGTAAAATTTATACACCAACATTAATAGTAGTGTCAGAAGATTTGCCCATAAAAAGGATATTTTATATTTTATAAAATGCGGATATTACCTGATCATACTTAAACAAGAAAAAAGATGGATAAAATGAATCTTAAACTATGCAGTAGTGGCAAGCTCCTTGTGTAGAAAAGTTTCAATATCCACTCTACATATAGGACAGCGTTTATTAGTACACAACCACTGATCGACACAGTCTATGTGAAATAAATGCATACACGGAAGCCTCCTGCAAAACAAATTGAAAAGAATGCAACTCAATAGTATACGTAATAAAAATAAGTTTGATTTGTTCATAAATTGTTACCTGACACTTTCGCAATCTTCAAATTCAGACAAACATATAGTGCATTTCTCAATAGCATCGTCACCATTCTCGACTTTCTTAACCTGCAAAAATATGCAATAAATATTACAATAACAATGTAGATAACAGTCGGACAACACACGTTCTTCGTGTGCGACCCCTTCGCCAGAGAAAGGTTTAAGCTTTGTACCCGCAAAAATAAAAAAAAAAAAAAAATAAAAAAAAAAACAGTTATGTATATCGATGTATTTATAATCTAATTACCCGTTTGTACTTGTGAGGGAATGTATGACTTTCAATGGATTCCTGTGTTGCTCCGCAACTAATGTGAGCCATACGTCGCAAATCAACTAGACGCATATAATCTTCTAAGCGCAGTGGACGCGGTGAAGGTGAAAGCGGCATCAAAGGTGGCAATGGCATCATATCGTGCGTACCAGACTCTTGCTACATGTTATAAAAAAAGATACGTAACGCATCAAAAAATTTTATAACAGTTCAGTTAAAAATATCGTAAACAAAAACATACCATATGCGGATGAAAACTGATATGAACATGATGCATGCGTTGCGGTACTGGTGGTGGTCTTTGACGCGGGCGATAATGATGGTACATATGATGATGTACATATTGATGAACTGGCATCGAAGGTAACATTACTGGTGGTATTGGTTCCATTTCTACTAGTTCCTGAAAACGCTCAACATTCTAAAAATATTCAATTATAAATAATAATTTAGTGCTCCTAAGTTCAATATTAAAATGTAGTATCGTAGTCATTTTAAGATATCAAATTACCATTACAGGTTGTACAGGACAATTTGAACTGTAACTTGATGGACCTCTAGCTTCTGGGTGACTGTAGACAGTAGGTTGTTGTGGTGGTGGCAGAATTGGAGGAGGAGGATAATTTTCTGTGTATGTCATATTTTCCGAACCATTGCAAAGATTATTCGGAATATTAGCGTTTCCATTGTTACATGTATGCTGAGTTGCTTGATGCATATGTGGGCCACATGGTGTTGTGCTTCTAAATATTAAAGTCATTATATAATATAAACTATTCAACATTTATTTGTAAATACTGACGTGTAATGTCTTCTGTGCAATTCTTGTACACGCTGTTGGATAATCCATAATCTTTCTTGCACTGGATGCATTCGTGTTCTCGACATTCCCGTAGGAGCATCTATAAAGAATAAATTAAATATAATATTAAGTAGAATTTAATGATATTTCGCTACAATCCGAATAAAAGTTTTACCTGGCATTTGACCATATCCAACAGGTATAACTGGAATTGGAATTCTGTAATTGTGGTGCATACACCGACCATGATACATATAGTCTGGCGAACCATGCATGCAGAAAGAATTGTTCCCACTATAATGATTATTACAATTAACAAATTGTATGAAATATACATTAAATTTATGTACAATAAAATATTAATCAATTCTTACTTATGTACATTGTCCGTTGGCCATGGATTTGTTACTGTAGATGTTAAAACTGATGGAGTATGTTCTTCATCTGATTCCACAGTCAAATCAACTACAGTTACCGGACGATTACTTTCTTCTTTATTTTGTACAGAATTCTGCTAAATAAATGTATTACATTTTAAACAATTAACGAAAAATGTCTATAGGTCTCATTGTAACGTAAATGAATTTTTTTTACTTTATTATTATGATTTACTGTTCCAAGAACTTCAACAGACCCATCTTCATCATCACTACTAGAAACATCATCACTACTAGAGGACCAATCTAATTGTAGATCTGGTGCTGATGGTGTATCATCATGTCCTACTTAATGCAAACAAATACAAATTAGTCAGATATTTCACTTCTGACTTAATTGATATTAATGATATGAAAAAAAAAATTATACTTGTACGAGTAGAGTGTTGCTGAGAATTAATTGTATTTGGCAAAATTGGTTGGTATAAAGTATTGGATTCATTGGCACTATCATTTCCAATATTCTGCATAACTCTGTTTAAGAGATTACCATTGTTGGTTGCTGGTCTAGTTGTGCTAAAAATAAAAATAACATAAAGGAATGCAAAAATGTTGAACAGTTAATACTTCATACCTGTTAGAAACACTATCCGATAATCTTGATGGCCCAGCTATATTTAAACTATCAGATTGATGATCGCTTAATGATTTATGATCCTCGTGCTTTTTACTTTTATGTCTTACTGGTGGATCTCGTTCATGTAAAATTCTTTTACGATAATTTTCACAAGCTCTCTCTTCACATGTATTTCCTAACTGTCTATTGTGAGATTCCTGTTTTACACTTCGTTCTTGTCTATTTTGGCACATATTGCAACTTAAACGTTGAGGTTGCCAGTATTCATGAGAATCCCCTGTAGTTCCAGGTCCAGTTAAATAACTTCCAAAAACAAAATTATTATCTGAAGAAGAATGGTGTGGTGGATTTACATATGGATTGATAGGAGCTAGTTCAGATTCTTCTATGTCGCTTTCGGCAAATAAATGTTCATATTCCATTTCATTAGCTGCTATAAAGAATTATTGTTGTATATACATATAAAACTTTTGTTTAACAGCTTACTATAAAGTGATTACCTGAAGTAAATCTTGATTGTGGGGAAGGGTCAACTGTAGATGTAAATGCTGTATCAAATATATCTGCTAAAGATGTAGAATTAGCTTCCACAGACTGTGTTGTAGATTCTCCATGGTAGAGACTATTTTGCTCTTCTGCTTTTGTCTTGCACCAAACTTTTTCAGAGCTTGTACTTTCTTCCATCCTACTTTAGATGTTAAATAAATTTTATAGAACACTTACAGAGTAACTGACATGAACTTCAAGAGCATTAGTTTTAAAGAGATAGTACTATAGAAGTAAAAAGTATCACTGTTCTAAAATCAGCACATATTTATAATATAAATACTTTGAAATATATCTCTCAGTCTTACACAATCAATCATAATATAAAAACTAAATGTACAATTGGATTAATTATGTATTATGAAACATTAAAATAAAATACCAAAGAGCTACAGCAACATAATACTCAAATAAGAAAAATAGTGATATGTTATTTTTATTTCCTATTGATTTGTTACAATTTCATTCTATCTTACAAAAGAATGTAATGCAAACGTATAGAAATATCAGCCAACACGATTGCAAGGAATAATTTCGTATCGCATAGCATGCAGTAATGCCAAGTGAAAATGTATTATATTGAAGCAATACGATTAAACGAGCTTCTTACATTTTAATAAATTACTTTATTTCGTGAAAATGTATCCGGCACAATCGGTATTTCGAATAGATTTCGTTACTCCATTAGTGAACACTGGAAACAATATCAATCGGAAACATTAAAAGCTATAAAAAGTGTGAATACCTTGCAACTTCGTCAATGATTTTGTAAAACGATAAGGCTCTCTTCACCACGTCATTTTTATCGAAATATTTATTTTCTATATCTCACTATGATTTATGCCGTACTATCTATATACGTCAATATTAGCTTCGTAATTGGATCACTTGGAATTTTAACAAAATTTTTAATCCATGTAAAAATTTCGATATAGTCAAATTCTTATGTCAGTAATAACAATAATATCGAAAAGGATTTACGTAGACTTTCATTCGGTAATCGACATTTGCCAACTACGATACCATCAATCGTAACTTTTGTTAACTACGCTCAATTTTAGGTGATCTCCGTTGATTATGCAGCATGCTACCTTTCCGTGGCATAGAACTAACATTATATATGTTTCCCCAGCCACAACATGAATATAATATTCATATACAGGACACTCGATTCTCAACATTTAGTTTATTCCTTTTTCTACCACATTATCTTAATTTCCGCGTTGTATATTTTTATTTAAAATGTATGGATTTCATGAATGAATCTACGATACGTTTCAAACTATACGTAACCGAGCCAAAGTTAATTTCCCTATTTCTCTACCAATGAAGTGATCGTGAATCTAGGAAAATTATCTATCTAGTGTCTCTTGTAACTGGCTACATAATATTTACGAAAAGAATCGATTCAAAACTGGAACGAAACGTTAAAAATAAGATGAATTTTCGTTAACCTTTAATGCTACAACGATGAATGGATCGAAATAATAATTTTCGTACACTTTTGCAAGTGTATATGGAACTGTATTCTCTATGATCGTATGCTTGCATTGAATATCGGGTCGTAGAAAAAGCTTTGTGAACTTGACCAATCAGTTCGATCTTCAATGTTCCTGTCACTTGACAAGTTCCTATAACGAATTCGTGGAAACTGGTACTTCCATACATACATGCGATAACTACACTTTGTCCGTGTATTTTCCTTCGGACTCGGCCTTCTCGTCAGTCCACAGAAGATAGCCCTCTTAATGGTGGTTTTCGAATAATTCCATTTTGTTCGTTAACTTTTTTTAGCCGAAGAATCAATTAAAAAATGGCTGTGGCAGTCAGGACATTTTCAAAATTCACAGGTAAGACTCGAACGATACTCGTGTATCGTTCAATGTCAAAGTGAGACCTTTCTGTACTTGAAAGTGTTTCAAACATTTTTCAAAAATACTTTGAAACTTTACACACCCTTTCCTTGTGATCTCATCAAATATAACATTATTGTAGAAACTAAAAATACATTTGACATCCCGCGTTCACGTTAAAGCACCATTATGTAAGGATACAAATAATTATTAGTAATTCAATCTTTATGGGGAGAATGCTTTTAATTAATGTTCCATTTTAACTGTCAATGAGGTATTATGTAAATCTATATTAAAATTCCTGTCCTTGTCTATAAGCTGCAGTGAAAGCTTATCTCATAATACTTTTTTTAATTTCATATATATATATTTCTGTTCTTATATGTTTTTTGTGCTAATATTTCCTTGTCTGTATTAGTTTCTGTAACTGTTAGAAATTGTGTTTTTTTAGATTTATTTCAATAAATAGATTAATTCTTTGTTCTGTCATAGCAAATGTCATGCCAATCAATTACACATCATTGGATGATATTCAGTCACTGAACCTTGACCCAAAAGTGAAGAAATTTGATATTGTCACTATAAATAACATCTGGCTGAAGACAATATTGATTTGAAATGTA
Organism: Hylaeus anthracinus; assembly: GCF_026225885.1. Taxonomy (NCBI): domain Eukaryota; kingdom Metazoa; phylum Arthropoda; class Insecta; order Hymenoptera; family Colletidae; genus Hylaeus; species Hylaeus anthracinus. Next base: position 5,435,958 of record NW_026534344.1, on the reverse strand, counting down.
TTGATGCTATAAAATAATATATACTTACTCTTATAAAGCTCAATGAAACTCAATTCAAATGATATATCAAAATAAAAATGGCTCTTAATTTGTGTTTTTCTTTAGAATCTTGTTTTAAAATGTATTTTAATTAACAATATACCTATATATATAAATTTAAAATAAATTATTCTTTTATGTTTCAGTCAGAAATTGTGGAAACTTATTACGTACTCAAGTAAGATTCAATTATACAGAAACTAGGAAAAATCTGAAAATTGATTCCAATACCAAAGTTATATGTCAAGGTTTTACTGGTAAACAAGGAACATTTCATAGTCAACAAGCTATTGACTATGGTACCAAATTAGTAGGTGGTGTTAGCCCTAAGAAAGCAGGTACAGAACATCTTGGAAAACCAGTTTTCAAATCTGTAAAAGAGGTTGGTAAATAATATTTGTTTACAAGTTTTATTTTCTGCTTTTATAATACTCTTTGTGTATTGTACATTTAAAAAATGTAACATTTGTTTTTCTTGTAGGCAAAAGATGCTACTGGTGCTACTGCCACTGTTATTTATGTACCTCCACCAGCTGCAGCAGCAGCTATCATGGAGGCAATAGATGCCGAAATGCCATTAATTGTGTGTATCACAGAAGGTATTCCACAACATGATATGGTCAAAGTCAAAAGGCGACTTTTGGAGCAAAGCAAATCTCGTCTTATTGGTCCGAATTGTCCTGGAATAATAGCACCAGAACAGGTGCAAAAATTTTTAATTTATATATGAATTTATATTAATTTTCCTATGTTCTGCTATTGAGTTTACTCTGTGAATATTGTTTCTAAAATCATCAATATTCATATAATGCAACAAGATGGTGCATGCATACATATATGTCACATATATTGCATAAATTACTTATATTATGTCACTATTTCAGTGTAAAATAGGTATTATGCCAGGACATATACATCAAAGAGGAAAAGTTGGTATTGTGTCAAGGTCTGGTACTTTAACATATGAGGCTGTGAATCAAACAACCCTTGTAAGTGAATGACTGTTGAATAAAATTAAAAAAATATATGTTTCAAATAATATGAGCAAATTTTAATTTAAGGCTGGTCTTGGGCAAACTCTTTGTGTTGGAATTGGTGGAGATCCATTTAATGGGACAGATTTCATTGATTGCTTAGATGTGTTCCTCAGGGATCCAGATTGCGATGGCATTATAATGATTGGTGAAATTGGTGGAAGCGCAGAAGAATCAGCAGCGGAATATCTCATTGAACATAATACTGTTGGTTGCTGTTCAGATTTAGTGGTACCCAAATCCTATCCTATCCTAATAAACCATCATCCTTTTTCCGTAATACCAATGTCTTGCGGTATCCGAAAACAATTCCTTGCAAATATAAAGTACCAAAATATTAATATATATAGGTAATATATGTCCAATGTAATTTTAGGGAGGTAAAGCTAAACCAGTGGTATCATTTATTGCTGGTCTTACTGCTCCACCTGGACGAAGAATGGGACACGCTGGTGCAATTATTTCAGGAGGAAAAGGAGGCGCGCAAGATAAAATCAATGCACTTGAAAAGGTTAGGGTTTACATGCATTGTTAATTTTAAGTTTGGTGCCACAATATGTTATTTTATCGTATATAAAACATTTTTTACAGGCTGGTGTAATAGTAACAAAGAGTCCTGCGCAAATGGGAAATGAACTCTTAAAAGAAATGACGCGTCTTGGTTTGGTCTGTAATTAAAGAACACATGCTGCTATAAACATATGTAGTTTGCCTCATGTGCATGTATCTTCATCCAATAAATTGAAAGTATAAGTAATTCTGCAATGATCTAAGAAATCAAACAATATAATGCTCTAAAATATGCAAATTTTTCGGATTAATATTAATGCAATGACTCTTTATTGATGTGCAAAATTGCCTGACTTCTACGCGATTTCTAAAAGACAAAACTTATGAAGAAAAATACATGAACATTTTTTTAAGGAGCTAAATTTATTTCAACACTGTGCAGTGTTTAAAAAATCCGTTTACTAATATACCTTTTATTTTAACAGTAACATCTATCCAAAGATCATTTAGAATGTATCCGAAAGAACGTTAACTGCCGTTATTCTGTAATAGTTTTCCTTACCTTGAAATTATAAATTTTCTATGCCAATACGACATAATTTTAAGAAACTGTTATGTAAGTAATTTTTATTCCTATTGTAAATTATCTTAAAGCTATATCTGTTGTAATAAATAATGGAAATTATTATAATACATACTCATATTGTAATGAAAAATAAAACATTCTATGATCGTACTGAAATATTTAAATTTGATAAAAAAACAAGTTTATATTGAAAAGCCCATTATTTGGTTTATTTGCTCTGCAATATGTATACTCTTGTTGTTAATAAAAGGTCTCAGTTCAGTAAAGTTCATTGTCTTGACAATATTTAACAAGGTTTCACAGGTACAATAATATAAATATTTATCCATGTAAAGTTGTTCTGCCAATTCCAATTGATGATTGTCCATTAAACTTTGGTTTACAACTACAATTAAATTTTTTTTATTTTCTAATGCATCAAGAATACTTCCTGCTCCTGCATGACTAATAACAAGATCTGCAGCCTTGACATATTCAAGTATATTTGAACTCAATGTAAAATATTCTATAGCAACAAAGCCACAACGTGGTACACAATTTGGTACAAGTGAAGTTTTACCAATCTGCAGAATTAGCTTGTTATATGCTTTCAATGATAATGCCTAAAACAAGAATTCAAAGTTTTTGTAATATTTCACAGTATACAGTAATAGTAAGATTGAAATGTTACCTCTAAAATTTCTGTAGTAAGTACTGTCTTAATCAATTCATCAAATTTGGTTGTGCCAACGGTGACAAATACATTTTTTCCTGATAACGCCATTTGGAACTTGATAAAATTTTAATTGTAAAATTCTTTACTTTTTATCTTTGAAATTATTATCAACGCGATAATCGTTTATCTAGTAAAAATGCTTTGAAGATAATAAACTCATCACATTTCTATCGAACAAGTAATTCGTTCGATCTTGACATATAAAATCCCTACAAATATGGTTAAAAAAATAGTGTAATCACAGAGTAAAGGTATTCGCATGTATTCTTCAGAATTCTGTGATGCAATGACATAATGACGTCAGATAATTTCATGCTTCTCTCAAGCTGTTTTGTTTACTACCACGAATTTTAACACAACATGCCAGCTAAAGTGAAAAATAGAGTTTTAACGTACGAAGGCTGCAATTATTTGCGATATCGTTTGTTACTTTCTACGCTTTCAGGAAAACCCGTACGAATAACAGATATCAGAATTAAAGATGATGATCCTGGACTTAAAGGTTAGTTTACTTAGCCAAAATGAAGCAGAAAAATACAAAGTATTGTATAAAATATTTAGCATTTTCCTTGTAACATATCTTTTGTATCAGAGTATGAAGTAAGTTTTATACGTTTATTGGATAAAATCACAAATGGATCAAGAATAGAATTAAACGAAACTGGAACCAATTTGTATTATAATCCTGGTTTATTAAATGGTGGTGAATTGGAACATGATTGTAGCTTGCAACGAGGTATTGGCTATTACTTAGAAGGAATTATGATATTAGCTCCATTCTGTAAAAGCCCAGTTGATATAAAACTTAGGGGAATTACTAATAATACTATAGGTTGGTAAGATTTACAATAAATTTTTCTATTAGAGTATAAATATATCTATTATAATTATATGCATTAATTTTTAAGATCCATGTGTGGACAGAATTAAAACAACTGCAGTACCTATATTAAAAAGATTCTTAGCAGGTGATAATGAAGTTGTATTTAACATTAATAAAAGAGGAGCAGCACCTTTAGGTGGTGGAGAGATTCGTTTCAAATGCCCTGCTAGTCGTAATCTCAAAAGTATTCAAGTTAGTCACATTTTTTACTTTACATTTTCTTCTGATAGTCATATTTTTAGATATATTTAGAAAAGTATATTTATAGCTTCAAAATAGTGGAATGGTAAAACGAATAAGAGGCACTGCATGTAGTATACGTGTTTCTCCTGCTATTGCTAATAGAATAGTAGAATCAGCCAAAGGTGTTTTACTGAAATTCCTACCTGATGTATATATTCATACAGATCATTGTAAAGGTGCATCCAGTGGAAAATCACCAGGTAATATTGCATTATTATTATTATTACATTTATTTAATTTTTATTTTCATTGAGTACTCATAATAATTACAAATGTGTCAGGTTTTGGATTAAATTTATTAGCTGAAACCACCACAGAAGTTGTTTTTGGTGGAGAAGCATTTTCACCTCTGATGACAACAGGTTCGTTACCCTGTGTACCAGAAGACCTTGGTAAAGAAGCAGCTATGAAACTAGTTGATGAAATTTATCGGTATGACAAACATAATTTTACTTGACAAGAAATACAGAGTAGTCAAGTTGTAACATAAATTTATGTGAATTTAGAAATGGATGTATGGATTCTCCTTTTCAAAGCATGACTGCAATGTTCATGGCACTGAGTAAAAAAGATGTTTCAAAAGTGGTAACAGGACCTTTAACACCAGCAATGTAACCAATTATTTGTTCTTATATAAAAGGTAATAATAATAATTATATAAACGGTAATATTATTATTGCAGGATACAGTGTTTACGTGATTTACGAGATTTTTTTGGAATCGTATTTAAAATTGAACCACTTAAAGAAGAAGATGAAATATTAGATCAAGTTGTTTTAACGTGTGTCGGTGTGGGATATACCAATATAAGTAAACGAACACTGTAAAATATTTTTTTTGTCGTATCATTATTTTTATAACTCGTATTTTTGTGTCATATTTTAAGAAATTGCTATAAAAATACTAAAGATTTTACAATACAAACGTTTGTAAGCGAGTTGGTTTCGCGGGCCAAGCGCGGAAAGACTCTGATTTCAATATGTTCCATAAATTTTGGTAATTTTTGGACCACTTTTTGTAGTCTAGATAAGTAATTTTTTTTGGATGTCTTATATTGCAATCAACATTTATATACCTGTTATAAGTGTGTAAGAATGTTTCAAAAAGAGCGCGCCTAGTTACGAGTAAATTATAACCTTTCTTTTTTTTAGTAGCTCCCTGTTTTCTACCTTCAACTGCTATTTCCGTATTACTGAAAATGAAACATTAATAACATTACTTTGGTTTTTCATACTAATTATAGTTGATTATACCGCAATATCAAAATATTAAAAATGTACCGATATCTTACAGCACACCATATGATACTTGATGGACATGGGTACTTTCTTTTGTGATTTTTCTGCTGTTGAAAAGAAAATTTAGCTTGCATAATTTTTAATCCAGGTGTTTCCTTGTTATTGAATCGCTTATGTAATCCACGTTCCATCGCTTCTAAGGAAAAAGGACATTTGCCTCCAACTGTGATAGTTTCCATTTTTATTGAAGGTATCAGTATTGATAAAAGTGAACCTTGTAATCCAAGAATGTTCCACCTAAAAATTATAAAATGCAATTACTGTATAATTTCTACATATATGTAGAAGGAGCTGTAGCTTTATCCAGTTTTATTTACTTTGCCATTTTGTCAGAACAAGACAAGCTAAGAGTTGGATTACCCCTTCCTGGTTTAGTACGCAATGGTCCAATCACATGATAATTCACCCCACCTAGATGAGGATCTTGGTATTGTTCAGTTTTAACGCATTTTGCACCCGTTCTATAAATATCTTTGATTATCTGTTCCTTTTTATCATTATATGATTCCATGATTACTTCTCCTGCATCATCATAATCATGTTTTCTTATTTTCATTGGTGGTGTATCATTTTCACAGAACTCATCTTTTGGAAATATAGAACAATCTCCACACGGTGTTTGGCTTGTGAAAAAATGGAATGATATTCCGTTGTTCAGTTTAAGTGTTTTCTTATCGTCCATTGTAAAAACATCGCTTTTAGTACCGTCAAGCAATAAATTAATCTGTTCATATAAATATCTTAAAAAGGCACGTCTAGCTAGAACTTCCGCATGAGAATCATTTAATCTACAACCATCCTTATATAATTCTGTATTTATTAAATCTATTTCTCCCAAACACTTTGTTCCTGTAGCAAGAGCTACTAGAGATAATAAACCATCACCTTTCCTTAATACTATACCTGACAATACAGTCCATTCTGTCTCTGTTGGTTTACCAGATTTACCAAGTTTTATATATTTATCTATACAAAGCTTTGCAATCTCATCTGCAAAATCTTCCATGCTATTATAATTGATATGAAATTGTTATCTTTAAGGTAATTATATACATTTATTTGAACATTTATTTTAAAAATTGTTTAATATACATTTGATGGATCCCAACAATATTTATGTTGAGGTAAAGAAGATAAAACTTTCATGTTTTCTTGATCAATAGTAAAATTCAGTTATATATTATCTCTTATATGCTCTTTTTTTACTGCTTTGGGAATAACACCAATGACTTGTTGCAAAGCCCACTTCAAAAGTAATCTAGCTGGTGATACATTAAGTCCAGAAGCTATTAGTGTTATAGTTGAGTCTTTTAAAAGATTAGTGTTGCTACTAGTTCCCAAAGAAGAATATTCTTGTACATATATCCCTTTTTCCTTACAATACTTAATTAATTCTTCTTGTCTGTAATGTGGATGACATTCAACCTGTAATATAAAAATATACTTTACCCTTATAATCAATACAAATTAAAATAAATATAAAACACAAACACAGTTACTATACTTGAATGACAGCTGGTCGTACCTCTTTATAATGTTGCATTAAGTCTTTTAGATGATTTATGGTATAGTTAGAGACACTTAGAGACTTCATAAATCCTTGTTTCTTTAACTCCACCAATTTATCCCAAGATTTGTTCTTAAGACTTGATTATTTGTAGAATTTTCTGGGAGGTGAGTTGCACCAAGCCAATTAATTAAATAGAGATCTATGTAAGTGGTATTAAGTGCTTTAAGAGATCTTTGTACAGATTGTTCTATACGTATTAGATTTCCATTATAACTTGGTACTGTCATAAAGATAAAGTATTAATATTATTTATATTAATATCATCTAGGTTTCATTCTTCAGTGATGCATACCAAGTTTAGTTGTAATAAAAATATTCTCTCTTCGAAGATTATATTTAGGTAATAAACTGTTTAAAGCATAACCTATGTCTTCTTCATTTTGAATGGTTCATGCTATATTATACAGGGTGTCCCAAAAATGTTGTAACACCTTGAAAGAGGTGGTTCGTGGGGTGATTTGAAACAACTTTTTCCTTAGCGAAAATATCGTCCTAGGTTTCGTTGAGGAGATATTAACGGAAAACACTGACCAATGAGAGCGCGAGTATGCCGGTTGAGCATAAATTACGCGCTAGGCAGCTGCGCTCATTCGCTACCGCGGCCGCTCCATCGGCATACTCGCGCTCTCATTGGTCAGTGTTTTCCGTTAATATCTCCTCAACGAAACCTAGGACAACATTTTCGCTAAGGAAAAAGTTGTTTCAAATCACCCCATGAACCACCCCTTTCAAGGTGTTACAACATTTTTGGGACACCTTGTATAAATATTTGTCATATATCTATGTTGCACTGTGTGTTCACCAGGGAGGCCAGCCAAGCTACCGTATTAAAAGTGATTAAATGGTTGGTACCATGACAGAGCGCGTTGGCGTGAATCATACTCGCATTTGATTGCGTTAGTAAACAGTGTTCAGAGATTTTTTATAACAAAACGGTTTGTTACTTTCGCTGTGTAAATCGTTTCTAAAGTGAAAACATGTGTTCGACGGAAAGTGGCACCACGAACGAAAGCATAAAATACAGTAACGATGTCGGAGACGCGTTTGGATGCTCCAGGTATGGTTTAACTGACACGAATGCTTTGTACAATTAAATCGTATTATGTATTGAAAGAATGTCAATGCCCTTGTGTTCACGACATTTTCCATATTGTACACCGATACGTGTAATATACTTGCATGAAACTGTTTAATTCAGATTATCTATTTTTAGAATTGATTGAAGATTGTGTTTTGATACAAATACAAATCTCATATTCCTTATATTCCATATAAAACCAAATCTTTTCGCTAAAATGAAGCAAATTAAATTGAATTAGTAAATTTGTTTATCCACAGTATAACAATAAAATAATATATAAATAATTAATATAGATCATTTCATAGGTTGGAATGTTAGTAAACAAAATAGATAATTTATAAAACCTGACAATTATGTTATTTCCATGCTGTCTTTTCATGTGTAATGAGTTAATGGTTTGTTAAATGGACCCACTATCAGGCATGCTCTTTCTTTATTTTACAGAAACAGTGTCAGTCCCCTTGCGGGCCCTTTACAAATGGCACCCACAGAACGTTATGCTACGCATTACAACATGAATCATTCAAAACGTGGATTAGCTATTATTTTTAATCATGAATTTTTCACTATTGCACATCTCAAACCTAGATGTGGAACAAATATGGATTGTGAAAATCTTATCACTACATTGAACAATCTTGGTTTTGAAGTAAATGATTTTCATAATTCAACACATAGAGATATAGTGAGAAATTTAGAAAGAGGTACTCAGTGGATATTCTACCCTTTTATAATTTTGAACTTCCTATTTCATTATCATAAGAATGTTCTTTTTAACACGTTCCTTGCCACATCAATTTTATTGTGACTTTCCATTCCGGCTGCATGAATCATAAATGACTTACACTGCTGAATCTTACTTTAAATGTTTATAATTTGTTTTACCATAACTACAATACTGCAAGTATCATTATTTTTTAGAAGAAGGATTAAGTTTTCCTACAAACTATATTAAGCATGACAATTGTGTTGTGATTAATGATGTTATAAAATATCTTTTTGTTATATTCCTCTTAATAGTGAACATCACAAACAACCTAAATGGAAAGTTCATCGTGAATCAGTGGTGGTCTATGAGGCATGAAACATGTTAAATTGTAAATTTAAACATATAACCAAACGTTCATTGAATATATTTTCAAAAACTATTTGTTTTCATTTTACAGTCGCTGGCATGGATCATTCTCAGCATGACTGTTTGATTGTAGCTGTATTGAGCCATGGAGAATTAGGATTACTTTATGCTCATGATACATCCTATAAACCTGATTCCATTTGGAGCCATTTCACAGCTGATAAATGTCCTACATTAGCAGGAAAACCAAAGTTATTTTTTATACAAGCTTGCCAAGGAGATAGATTAGATGGAGGTATAACAATGAAAGACAGAACAGAAACTGATGGTCTACCTGTTTCCTCATTTCGTATACCAAGTCATGCAGACTTTTTAATTGCTTATTCAACAATACCAGGTAAATGCTTTGTTAAAATACAATTTAATAATTGGAATAATAGTTAATACAGAATGATCCATCAGAAACAATACATTTAGTTCATAAAGAATGAATATCCTTGATAGTTTCATCCTAGATTATTAATGATAAAATGTATATGTGTTAGAGATTACTGAAGAACTTGTAGCTTTATATAGAAAAGGACATGTAAGTCTATTTGAAAAGTTATAATAAGAGATAACCAAGTGTTCTACTTTTGACGAACCATCTTGTATAATAGATTAAATATAAAGAACGGATTTCTTAAGAACATTATTTCTACAAAAATTATATCAATTGTATAGGTTATTACTCTTGGAGGAATACTACTCGTGGCTCCTGGTTCATGCAAGCATTGTGCATGGAATTACGCGAGAATGCAATGCGGTATGACTTGTTAACTTTGCTCACGTTTGTTTGTCAGCGAGTTGCTATTGATTTTGAATCCAATACTCCTGACAACATAACAATGCATCAACAAAAACAAATTCCGTGCATTACTACAATGTTAACTCGTTTAGTAAAATTTACACCCGCAAAAAATGGAGCGGTATAGTCATTTTATACATGAGAGATTTATGCAGTATAATAGATTTTATACAGCGTGTACCTTTTCATTGCACTAATATCACTACTCTGAGAGTTAAATGGTAATATTTTGTCTGTGCTACTCTCATTTGTAGTGTGTTTGCAATGTATTGCATTTAAATGATAGCATTTATCTTATAAACTGCCATTATATTATGCAAAAATTACATTATAAGACAAAAACATTACAGCAATACAATATAATAGATTTTATAGTATATATACATTTTTGTACTCGTCAAATTTAAAAAGAAATCTTACAAATCATATATCTTTTGCAAGATTTATAAAAAATATTATAGATTTATAGCGATAAAATTTTGAACTATAACCTTTATCATTTTTAAGCCATTATAAAGCCACATAAGGTAAATAGTGGTCGTACAAAAGTTTATTAAAATATACTTGGGATATTAGACATAAGATATTAAATAAGTACAAATGCAAAATAAAATTAAGATAGTGCTTTATACGTATTGCGGGTTGAGGATCATGGTTGTGTAAGTCCAAAAAAAAAAAATAAAAAAAATTGATATATTGCATTATATCACACATCTTCTGTGAGATTAATTCAATTTTTTTTTTTTTTTTTTTTTTACTTACACCACTATGATTCTCAGTTCACAATATAGCGAGGATCAATTGCCTTTTTAATTGCTGCTTTTAAACAAAGTTTAATAAGTAATTTATATACTAACTATACAATTATTATATATATGTACTGCTCAAAATAATTAGAGAATCATCTATGGAAATGAGATAATGTTCAATGCTATTCATTCAGTGATACATTGATCAAGGTAAACACTCAATAAGAGTGAGTTAAAGTATAAAGTAAACCTGAGAATATTTGAAATAACATTATACGATATTTATTTAATTCTTCCGAATTCAATATTTATCTCCAGATTCTCTAATTTATTTTACCAGTATATTTAGAAAGAAGTATTTTTGAGCCATTGTAACAAAAGCAACTTGAACAATTTATACAATTAATATAACTGCTGCTTTGTACAAACGTCAGGAGGACAAAACTTGTGTCTTTATGCAACAAGCAATAGTCTAACCTTATATAAAAAGTGACATATTTTCTACTTAGTAGTAAATGAACATGTCTAAATAGTTGTGATTATATAAGGTGCAATTATAACGAATATTCAAGTTTTATCTAACGTTAAGAGAAAAACTATAAAATTACTTACTCTGTAACTAGATTATTATGAAATGCATTTGACATATACTTTTGGAATTGCTAGCTGAAATATAAAGTTATGTTGCTTCATAGTTTGAGGAGTCATTCCCAAACGATGTAGATAAGAATTTTAGAAGAAAAGCGCAATATTGAAATGGCAAATTTGCTATATTTATAATTAAAATGGCATTATTATAATCAATGAGAACTTTTGATATCGTGATATAACAGTCTTTCATGATAAGAATATATAATTCTTAAATAATTATTAATGTAATTTTACAGTTTTTAATGTTGCTTCAAATTGTTTGATCACTTTGCCTTTATTACTGTATACTCATATATGTGGCGTTATTTGTGCGAAATATTTTTCACAAAAAAGTTAATTATTCACTTAAAGGTTAGTATTAAATGAAACGCATTGTTCCTTGTCGTAACAATTTTCAGTGTAATTTTTCAACATATTAATATTTCATATTTAATCGTATAAAGTAATTGCTCAACGATATAAGATAATGTTGCAAAAATATTTACAATATTTATTGTATCGTAAATTGTGATAAAATATGTGCTATTGAATTATGCTTGAGACTTTACAGCATTCTCTTACACAGTTTCATGTAATACTTTTATATAATCGAAAGTTTTTTAGTACATTTATACTATAGATTTTGTAAGTCCTTAATATATACTGCAATCCATATATTTGTCAAACTTTTGTGTACCAATCTTGTATACAATCTTTTAAAATAAAGTTAAAATTTAAAAAAAATGTATATTGTAACCAATAACGTAAAACAAAAACACCCATGTTTATTAATAAATAATATTAATATATTTTGTACGTAGAATAATTTGTAAGTACATACAGATATTATTTGTTTCTTCACAATTTATTTTTTTTTTTCATATTTTAACTCGTACAGAAATAATTGCATAATAAAAAATAAATATTACTGGAAATTATCTTACACTATGTATAGATACAAGGAAATTGTTTAATATATATTAAATATTTCTTAAATATTGCATTTTTGCGTTAAAATTATCAGTCGATTTGCAGTCAAAAAATAATAACTTCATTGTTAAAAATATTTGTCTCCATATAATTTTTTATTTTTTTTTATTATATTTATTCGTGATGGTCCCTGTTTATTACTTAAGTACAATAAATAATGTTAACCTTCTGTCACTTGACCAGGAATGTTGATTATTGTTATTTTATTTACAAAATGTTGTGAACGTTCTGGAGCGGTATATGGACGATTTGGTTTTAATTTAACTGAATTTGAAAATGTATTCAATGCCACTGGTGGAAGTGTTTGAAGACTTTTTTGAGTTCCTAAAGGTCTAGTGGTAAACTTTGTGCTTTCTGATATATCATCAATTTCAATAACAGATTCTTCAGTAGTAAGTGGTGCAGTCTTATTTTTGTGCATAAACATTTTCTTCAGTTTAGTTCCAGAAGCAACACCTATAAATATATTTGTATGTTTAAGATAAGTTATTAATTAGTCAAACTTTTTTTTTATCACAATATTACATACCATTATTTAAATGTGAAACACTCATTGGGTCAATTTCTTCCTGAAATTGTAATGAGTAAAATGAAGATATTTTAACAAATAATAATAATATAAACAATATTTGATGTATTACCCTTTTCATAACTAGTTCTCTGATTGGTTTGAAAGGATTAGAATGAATTGACAATCTTGATAATGTGTCTGGTGTTGTAGATCGTACTTCTATAACTTTATCATTTCGAACATTTTGTGTGTCCTTGAATCTATTGTTTAATACAGTGTAATTCTTTGCTACTGTGTCCAATAGCCATCTAAATAAATTTCGTATATATAAATTGAATCTAAGAAATTTTCTTGAATTGTTTGTTACAAAGATTGAGGAATCAATTACATACTTGTAGCCATTTTTAATGCCTGTAGTGGTACCTTTTGATTGACTTTCTCCTCCAGTACATGAACATATCTCCACTCTTGTAGGACATTTCATAGTATTAGCAGCATGTTCAACATCTAAGTTTTCAACAAGATCTAATTCATCTATAGCCCCTGATATGTCTTGTTTGTTTGCAAGCCTGTTATAGAAACTTATTACAGTAAAACACACGTTACGTTTTATTAATGTAAGTATAGTGTAAATATTGCATACAAGTAAATCTTTTGTGCAAATTTAAACTGGTGCATTTATATTTGTAAATGGTGTTCTGTGATAGAAGGAAAATAGGCAAGCATAAAAAATACATTCAATTTTCTTACAACAATAACGGTTTCCCTGAAATACATTCATGTGAAATTAATTCACCAAATACAACTTTATTTTCTGTAAGACGGGAAATATCACTAGCATCCACCACATATATAAGACCATGTATCTAAAAGATGCAAAATGGAGAGAGAAGAATATTTCAAAATGTGTTGTTACCAAGAGCATTTTTGTGAGGGAAAATATTAGATTTTTATGAAATGTAATCCTACTCATCGGAATATTTTAATTTATAAGTCTCATATTAATTACTTACACCGCTGTAGTATTTTGTCCACAAGGATCTGATTTGTGAGCTACCTCCAATGTCATAAATTTTAACCACATATGACTTATATCTTAACGAAACTGTTCGAAATCCTATTGTAGGTAATACACTTTTGTCTGAATCTTAAAAGTAAAAGTAAAAATACATTATCTATGTACTGTTCGCCAATTTAAAAAAATAATAAAATTACAAATAAAATATTGAATATGTATGGACATACAAATTTGACAAACAATAGAGTTTGTGTTAAATCAACACAACAAAATTGTGCAAAAAACAGAATATGTTCTATTACTCTATGTTCATTTTAGGAACAGCCAATTGAAGGTTAATAATAGTAGTATATACATAAAACAAGAAATTTGTAATAATAAAAAACGTACCACCACTTATACGGTTCAAAACAGAGGTCTTTCCCGCATTATCAAGGCCCACGATCAGTAAAATAATAGTCCTAAAATTACATTTCTGTTAAATATGCATGCTTTTTGTATTTGTTTATAATTGTTAAAAACTGATACATTACTTTTCGGTACATCTCTTTCGTTGTAACCTTCTTAGTAAACTTCGTATACAATTACCCATTATTATAAACCTAAGTTATGTTATAATGTTCAACAAATTGCGTCGATCTGGACGCTATGCACGTCATATTATCTCATACATTGTTTGTAATTAAGAAATTCGTTCAAATACGCAAATCAGGAAATTGATTATCATCGGTGAATTGCACGTTACACGCGTCAACACAAATCAACGAATGCAAAGTACAACCTCGTACAATTTTACGAATAAAATAAAAAAGATGTCAAATATTTATTTATTTTCTCTCTTACATCTATATATATGACACTATGTACGCATTATAATTAATTTATTCGATTGATGATAATCAGCATCTACTAAAATTATACATGTTTACTTCGAATAGTGGATAGGTTAATTTATTTTAGAATACAATTCATAATGTAAATGAAATACAAAAACTCTGAGAGTAATATTTTGTAAGGAGTTTATTTAGTACAAAATATACATTCTATCGTTGACATATCGAAAATACAGAAAAAAGATTGCAGATACTTCGAATGAATTTTCTGTTTGATGGGATTGCAATTCTATATTTCTAATTCTATTCTATTTTCTATTCCTTCCTGTGTTTATTCGATTTTTTTCGACTTTCAAATTTTTTTTCTCTCTTCGCAAAAAATATAATATACGCTGGTCCTAAAATCTGGACACGATACGCAATTGTACACGATTGGACCGTTTATAGTCGAGTTTCAATAACTGATATCTTTTTCACGTTGTTTCGGATAAATTATACATGTACAAAGTAATATACATTACGTAAGACATTTGTATAATTTCTTTAACATTAATTAACATAACATGTATTTGTATTTAAACATATTTATAAATTCGACAATTATTCGTATGCACGTGTGTATATATGTTTGGTATGGTTCGAAACGATTGCAATATTTTTGAAAGTAAATAATAGTTTCATTATTTTATCACAAGTAAACAATAAAAAATACTCGTAGATAAATTAAATGTTAAACAAAATCTCCTGAATTACACTATACTAAAAAATTCGAACATTATATTGCACACTTTAGGAATATACTTTGTGCAGCTAATAATAATTAATGTGCATATATTGTTTGCATTCTAATCTGTTATTGGATATATTTGCAGATAAACATGGCAAAATACAATTTTGAATCAACTAAAATTGGTTTCATTGGTGGTGGAAATATGGCTAGTGCCATTGGTGCTGGTTTAATTCATAAAGGTAATTAATTTTATTGTAATAGTTACAGATATAATAATTATTTTGGATTAATACAATTGTTTTATCATTGCAGGTATTTTAAATCCAAACAATGTTTGGGTTTCTGCTCGTACAAGTAGAACCCTGAGTTTTTGGTCAGACTTGGGTGCCCATGCTACATTCAAAAATGGAGAAGTATTCGACAATTGTGATGTCATATTTCTAGCAATGAAACCACATGTGCTCGATGATGCGATTGATGGATTGAAAGCTACAATGTTGTGCAAGTCTTCTAAACCACTGTTTGTCTCTGTGCTAGTGGGTGTCCCATTGGATACCTTAGCCAATGTAAGAGTTAAATTTATTCTAATCACCTACTTTGTTCTTAAAAAGATGTGCTTTGCATTTTGAAATATTTTCAGAAACTTAAGGATATTGTAGCTCAACCAAGAATCATTAGATGTATGCCTAATACTCCAATGATGGTTGGTGAAGGAATAATAGGTAAATACAATATGTGTACATGAATAATATCAATACTGTTTTTATAATATTTTTATAATTTGTAGTATACTCTACTATGAACACAACTGATCAAGATGAAACTATGATAAACACATTACTTTCGTATGTTGGTGTGGTTGAAACTGTTCCCGAATCTCTTATGAATGCTATAGGTGGCCTTACAGGTTCTGGTCCTGCTTATGTGAGTGTTATGTTAATTCTTTTACAAGAACCCATAATATCTGTAATAATTTTATAAAATAAAATAAAATTTCTAGGCTTATCTTGTTATAGAAGCATTGGCAGATGGTGCTGTAATGATGGGTGTTCCAAGACCCATGGCAACAAAATTTGCAGCTCAAGTATTAGTTGGTTCTGGTAAAATGGTATTAGAAACTGGTAGACATCCTGGTCAATTAAAGGATGAAGTATGCTCTCCAGGAGGTACAACTATTGCAGGAGTTCATGCCATGGAATGTGGTCAAGTTAGGTAAGATATAAATGAAAAAAAGTGTATGTAATACATTATATAATATTATTAATTATTTATTGTATTTATAGAGCTTCTATGATGAATGCAGTTCAAGCTGCAGTAAAGAAGTCAATTGAATTTGCTTCTAAAATAAAATAGAAAGCAGTACACAGTACATAGAAAGTATTAAAAAAAATGGGGCAATGGTGTAGTATTGTTTTATTCAGAATGCATTTTTAAAAACAGTTACATTATGTTCTGTGGGGTATATTTATTTTTATGTTCATTATGGTAGAATGAATAGTACAAAGAGGTAATAAGATAGTATTCAAATGGTAAGGTGATACACTACTTATGATAGGAGATCTTGATTATTTTCTATTGTTCAACTTTATTTTTACATACATTATATAGCAACTGTGGCTGTAGTAAGAAAGACCTGAATAATTAATATGTACTATTATTTAATTAAATATTTTACATCTTACAGTGTATACTTCTCTAAATATTTTATGTAAAAATATTATGTTTTTGAATACTCTACACAGCGAGAAGGATCTGTAGGATAGTATTCTTGACATTTAGTCATTAATCTTTTTAATGCTTGAATGTATTTTCTCTGAGTTTCATCATTCATTACATGTGCTACATTTTTGGAAAAGATTTTTTCTCTTCCTGTACGTGCATGAATACCGACCATAGTTACTCCAATAGGCCACGGAGAGTTACCTATAGCCATTTGTAGATATGCATCGCTTGCCTGTAATAAATTTCTTTGATGAAATGTTTCGAATTAAAATCACGTAATATATTAAATCTATATACTTACCAATATATAATTACGTTCAAGTAAATGTTTTACAATGTCGGTTAAACTATCGGTAATATCCTCTGGCAGAGATTTATTTTTTAATTTTCTAAGGAGAGGTTTTAAATATTCTCTTGTTTGCGCATAAGTAGCACTAGCCATTTTTCCTCTAGTGCTCATTTTTTCAGCAGTACTTCTACTATTCAATTGATTACCCCACATTTGCACTAAGAATTGTATGAATTGTGTAATGACATTCAAGTCAAAGTCCCTATCACCTTTGTTTAATTTAACAGACATCTTCTGCAAATCTTCATAAGTAACTTCTTCATCTGGCACATTTACATCTCCTTTTCCATTTCGATCTTGTGGTTTTGAAGAAGCTAATATTTCATTCAGATACGCTTGATCTACTTGTTCCATAGCTTCTTGAAAATCATTTCTGAACCCCTTTTATTCAAATAATATTAAAATATGTTAATATTTTATTAGTTTAAAACAGTATCAAGCATATCTCAAATTGTAAAAGTATATACCTTGTTTACTTCTGGTTCTAGAATTTCACATTTTCTTAATCGTTTAAATGCTTCCATTTCTGATTCTCCAAATAATAATACAGGCTCGCTTCTTTCACGTAATCTTTTAATAACTTCATGTCTAGGTAACATTAAATGTTCAGCACTACCATCTGTTATGCATTCTTCTTGTTGTTGAGTTGCATTTATCTTAATATCTTCGTCATTTGTCTTTTGTACTTCCTTTGCCTCTTTGTCCTTTGATATTAGCTCACTTCTTCTAAAATACTTTCTGTTGTTTTGCTGTAATATTGGTGAAATTAAGTTAACTAATTACAACATAAAAACATAGAAAAATACAATAAAAGTTCACAAATTACCAAAATGTTGCTTTCCTCCAACTGTTTACGTTTTTTCATTATCTCTGCCTTTAAAATATCCATTTTTTAAACGCACGAAGGTCAAACAATACTTTATTTTAAATACACTTTTCTAAAAAAAGTTATTTGTATATATACACGATAGTAAAATTAATTATTATGGTTGTAGAACAATGTTCTTGAATAAAAAATTAAAATATTTTCGAATAAGTGTTGTGCACTATCAATTACATGTTAAATATGTTAGTCGTATTTGACTAGAAAATCAAAACAAATTGATGCATACATTTGTTACGTTCATCGAATTTGTTTAGGTTATGTGTGCATTATTATGACAGATAGTACAATTTACAAACGTTATTGAAGAGGTCGCATGTTGCAAGCTTATTTACGCAAGCGTCAGTATTTTCATAAACGTTTCGCGGGTAATATGGCGTTGTGGAACAAAGTGTTGTCAGGTTTTGATAAAGAAGAAGAAACTGTTAATTTTGGTACGCGAACGATAGTAGAAAACAATGGTTCATTGTACGAAACTTCTACAATTGCCACGATACAATCTAACGAAAAGGTAAGTCGCTATCAGTTCTCATTTCGACTGCAACAAATTCTTGTATCTTAACGGTTTTTATCTTTCAATATTTTAAACACGAGTGTTTGCGAATCTATTAGATTATTGCGATTCTTTGAGTTTATTTTAAACAATATAATATTTTCCTTCATCCTGTATTAATTAATGATTTTGTTCTATCTGTGAACTATGAAATAAATAAATGCAAACTATAAATGAGTATCGATTCTAATTTAATTTCTTTTATATTATAATATTACAAATTGTTTTATTGCGTTAACTCTTGATAGATTCACAATATTTGTAACAATTTTATATTTTTTAACCGACTTCGAAAAGGAGGAGGTTACTCAATTCGACATGTATATTTATTTATTTTTTTTTTTATTTTTTTTGGAAGGCAATAAATGAGCCAAATGTTTTGGCATCCATGCAATACACAAGGCTTTGTGTTGCAATTGATAAATCAATTACAATATTTACGAATGAAACTTGTGAGGAAATATTATTAAGTATCAGTTTTAATTCATTAATAGTATGTTATTGCATCTCCGATGACAGTTCATTTTTGTTTGTTGTACTCTCAAGTGGAATTCTATATTGTCTTCATTTATTAACTAAAGGACAAGTTATTTTCTCAAAGTAAGTTAAAAAAATTATATCAGTGTTATATGGGTGTTTTATAAAATCATAATAGTTCTACCAAGTTAATCTTTATATGTAGAAATATTACAAGTGACACAAATACTATAAAAACAATATTATTACAAAATGAGTGTGAATTCATCAATATATATCTTGTTGCAAAAAATGGAGTCATTTACAGGTAATTATATAAAATTATTATGATTAAATGAAGTTTTCTATTATTCAAATTACCTATTTCAAAATCTGCAATTGTATTACAGAGCATCAAAGTTTAATGTTAAACTTATTAAAGATGCTATTTTTAATGAAACTAACATTACAGTAAAAGAACTTGTAGACCAAGTGCAATATGTACAGTTATTCAAAGGATTTTCTCATGATGAGGTAAATTAAATTTGTATTTTATCTTTCAACATTTCATTAACTAATAAATCACTTAGAAGAATGGAGATAATTTTATCTTCCACATAATTTATTTATAACAACCAAATATGTTATCATAAGATTTTTATAGGTAATATGTGCTACTATTGGTATAATAAATGAAGAAATATCAGTAGCTATGATATGTTCAAATATGTTATTTATGTGGCCCAGTGAACAATGTAATAATTTTAATTCAGTGTGTTATAATTATAGCATGGTAAAATTTTTAAAAAATCACATGTAAGTGTTTATGAACAATGTAGCATTGTATACTACTTTAAATACAAGTTAAATAAAAAATAAGCTATTTTATAGTAACATTAATAGATCACTTTTTTTAATGTTTATAGGTCAATGCTATGCTTATGTACAAATAACATATTACATATGGTATGCCCTCAAACTTTACTTGGTTTAAAAGTATATCATAAGCCTGTATCAGACTTTGTGATAATTGAAGATAATGACAATAGCTCATGTCAGATTCTTATTCTAACAACAAATGATAGTGAATGTGCTACTACACGTACTTTATGTGTCCTTTCATTCCCAGGTATGTGATGCATTAATTTAAAATATATCATAATTTATTTATGTTTGTTTTCTATATTATTACTTGAATACTCCATTTTCTGTAGAATTTGAACAGAAATTTCAAATAAGTGTACCTATTACAACATATCTTGTTGAAATTATGGATCCATGGGATGAAGTAATTTTATTCTTAGAAGGTGTCAATTACTTTGAGAATAATACTAAATATATAGACACAATTAGAATGAAAACTATATCAGAAAGTCTTCCTGAATATCAATTACAACGTTTAATAAGGAGAGAACAGTTTGATGGAGCTGAAGCTTTTGCAAACAAATTTAATTTATCCTTGGAACCAATTTATTGTGCAAAAGCAGCATTATTTTTATCACAACTTGGGCCTTGGGCAAGAAAAGTTACCAATCCTATTCAACTAGATGCTCTACTTAATATATTTGATAAAATAGAAAATGTGCAATACATAGTAGAATGTTGTAGCAAGGCACTTATACCAGACTATAAGCAAATGAGAAAAATTTATTTATACGCGCGCACAAGAATAATGGAAACTATTTCCAAAATGAGAAACAATGAACACCAAAATCTTCTGTTTTTAATTAACAACACATTGCACAAACTAGAAACATTTCACATGATTTGGGGATATTGTAAAGATTCTGAATTTTATAATGAAGACACCATGAAGGAATGGATAAGATTTTCACGAGCAAATTTTATGGAAGAATATAAAACTCATTTAAGTTTAGGTGAACTTGATGCAGCCACTCTGATTTGGACTAGACATCTTCCAGATATTGTGAAATATATTTCTGTAGAAAGTATGCAAAACATATTTGCAATTCTTCCTGAGAAAATATCTCCACCCACCCTTTGGCCATGGTTATCACATTTTATACCAACTTTACTATCTTTTATTCCTGGTGCAATGGGAGAAATTATTCTTTGGGGGTGTAACAGAGTTAAATCATTTGAACAATCGCATCGCGCTACATGGCCTCAAAATGGAATTGATTTTGCCAATAAATTTGTAAAATTATTAAGAATCGAAGAAAGTGACCAGTCCTTGCATGCTCATCGTGAATGCCTGAGTAAAGGTTCAGATCTAAAAAAATTTGTCTTCTTAATGCAAGCCTTGTCTGATATAAAAAAATTAAGAGGAAAGTATAGATTAACAATATTTCTGGATTCATACATTGGAGAACCAATTGAAGTATCATATATGTTGTTGAATAAAGTACATGTAGATATAATTCCACAATTTGTAAATACATTTCTAAAGCAGTACATGCTAAATAATTCTTTGCAAAACGATTATGTCTTTTCTACATACATACAGAAAACAATAAACAATTTTAAAAATTGGTGGTCTGGTGAAGAAGCACCTTGGGAACAAAAGATTGTTGTTATTATTGGCTTGATTCAGAATGTAGAGACTAAATTGCAGCAGACATTAGATGTATTAAAGAAAGCTTCAGTTCCATGGAGTTCCACTATGATAAATCTAGCAGAAATGAGCATTAATTTAGACCATGCTTTAGCGTCTCAAATTAGAATAGAATACAATTTTGTTCCAATAAAACTTATATTAAAGAAATACGGATATGAGCGTATTGGTATAAATGATAAATTTGTATGTCGTATAATAAAAGAAAATCATGATGACATGATTTCTCATATTGAACAAATAACTAAAAATGATCCCTTATTAAGAAAACAGGCATTTTCGTCTTGTACGAACTATTATCTATCTAGAGGGAATTTTGAGAAAGTGATGGAAATATTGAAGTCTTTAGAAACAGATATTTTATTATATTGCTGTGTACAAATTGTTAATTACGTAAGGGCCAGTTTAACTTTAAAGATCATACCTAAATCCCTTGAACATTTTATTGAAATGTTGGGTTGGGTGAAGTTGCAATTACAAGAAATGGCAAAAAAAAGTAAAAGTCAGTCACATTACTGCAACAGTGTTACTACTAGTATAGATGAAGTAAAGTCAATGTATTTCTTAAAAAAAGAGTTTCAAATTGATATCACAATCAAAGAATATTACACTGGTAAAAAGCAAGTATTACAGAATTACATCGAAAAATTGTACAGTGTAGATACTGAAAAAAATGATTGCTTGCCTATAAAGTACAAAAAAGTCATTAAAGTTGCAGATTTACTTCATTTACAAAGACTTGAAGCCATATCTTTATTATTAGAGTGGACAAAGGACGTAGATATGTTTAAATATTTTAGCAAATCCAAAGGACCACAGTTCCATTTAATGCAAGAAGAATGTCAGTATATACATAAGATGTGTTCATTAATGCTACAGTATGCTGAAATAGATCCAGGCATTGCAGTGAATATTCAGAATTTAATTTCTACTTCATTATGTGTTTGTTCTGATGATAAATTACAGTCCATGTTGCTATTACTTGTTTGGTCGAATTTGTATCAAGATTGTTTTAACAAAACTACTAAACACAGATCAGATGAACCGAGTACAATACAAAAAGAAGTTTCAAAAACAAATTGGAAATTGTACACGATATACAAAGATCTAGCTATTGCTGCAGATGAACTCTTGCTACCATTATTTAGAGACGTAATTTCTCTGCAGAAATTTCATATGGTTAAATCAAAATCTGATATAGAACATAAAGTAACAGATGAAACTGTTTTAAATTCCAAACCTCTAAGTATACAAGAGCCATTAAAGGAATTGCTTGATAAAATGAGGAAGTTAAAAGTGGAACATAACGATTATTGTTTATTGCAAATTATCAAGACATTATATTGCAATATTTCTATTATGCCAGATATACCTCCTACTTTGTTAGAAGAAACACAATCATTATATTTCCATTTTCTAATAGTGCTAATAAAAAAAATATTAAGCACACGAACATTCGATCTTCATCTTGGTCTGTCGTGTTTATTTATGTTACCCGAGTCAGAAGCGTGCAAATGGATTTCTACTGCTTGTAAATCATTGCCGCCAGATTGTACTCGACATTTAAGGATATCATTGCTTGGGTATGAATACTTTCGTTTGACAAAAAATCAATTATTAATTCAAACATATCAAGATAATAAAACCTTACACTTATGGGCACAAAAGTTATCAAAATATTCTATTTCGTACAAAGAGATTTTAACGAGCGATACTACAACTAAAAGAGAAATATTGCAACATATGATGAATTTTACTAGTGATCATATGGTATCTTTATTTGAAGAATTTTGCTTGAATTTTGGTTTTGATGTTCAAGATTGCTTATTACTTTATCTACAAACGATAATAAAGACGTGGAATCCAAAATTAAATATATGTAATGTTAATGGAAGAAAAGAATTACACATTGACAAAGATGAAGTAAATGAACTGGAAAAGAAATGTAACATCGTAGCTGCCAAGATTACAGACAAAGCTGCTCTAGTAAACTGCATCAACAGTGTTATCTCACAAATCAATTTCTATTATTATGAAGTATTCATAATCCTTATGGATCTTATAGGACACAAAAATATTGAACATATAAACTTTTTTTGTTTTCTTCAAAATTATACTCGCAATAGCCAACCTACGCAAATAGAACGTGACGAATGGATGCATCTTAATCCAGAATGTACGAATCTACCACCTATAGCAGAATGGCGTTTGCCCTTCTTACCTAAAGTTGCATTATGGACTCTTATAACTCCAGAATTAAATTTAAAGAGTTACGAAAAATGGTTAGAGATTGCTCCTGTTCTTAAATTACAATCACATATTATATCTACATTGGCCATTAAAGGCGAAGTAACCCACACGTGGGGAAATAAATATAAAACAGACAAATGGAGTCTTTGTTTGAGAAACAGTAGCTTATTAAATAATATAAAGAGATGTATAGAACGAATGGATGGTCCAAATGCATTATACTATGGCACAGCAGCATTATATTATGTTGTAAATCATACACCTCCAGGCGCTGACCAAGTAGCAGCACTTGAGGAATGTTATAAATATGCTCAACTATCAGTTCAGAAATCAACTACATTTGAAGAGGGAATGCTAGAGAAAATAAAATTTAAGTATTTACGTTTTACATCGGAACATATTTTACGTACACACGGCTTAGAAAAGAGGAACTATCTATCATTGATTGGAAATCCATATAAGTTGGTCCGCGAATTGTACACAGATGAAAGTATTCCGCAAAGATACAGATGTGTAATTGATCATAGACCCGATATAAATTCGGCAGTTAATTCTCTTAGTCAGTTGTTTTCTATCAACATGATGAAACTGTGGTTGGAATTATTACAAGAATGGTTGCAGCCAGAAAATAAATACACGAAATTTAATCAAAGTATAACGGATACATTCTCAGTCGTAAATTCCGAACCAAATTCGAATTCTGATGATAATTTATTAAGAGCGCGTTACATTCTAGAATACAGAAATCTCGAATTATCAGCTAACTTTCTTATAAATATTGCTTTTAATGAAAGTAACGAAAATTATAGCCCAGAAACACGTTACAGAGCTCTTCACGTGTTACAATCGATATTTAATACAGCTGAATTAGAAGATTTAACTAAACGTAATAATCAAACAATCAAAAAGTATATGAAATCTCTAAAGTACATAGATAGATTGGAATCATTGGGAATAGGTTACAGTATAAATGCGTTTGAAACATGTTCCAAGCATGAACTAGTACAGATTTTATGGAAAACGCAAAATTACTCAACACAAGCACTTATTCTTATTGCACAAATCTGCATAGATTTTGAAGTACATGATTATGTATTATGGGATAAAAATTTAACTCAATTAGCCAAATTATTAATAATTAACGATTTAAAAAAGATCTTACTACAAGTACGGAATATATGCGCTATTGTAAATTGTAACGGATATATATCAGGCTGGCAAGTAGTAATTTCTGAACCTTTTAGAAAAATGGATATTCATCCAACCTTTGAACAAATTAACAATTGTATTGAAGCACTACACCTTTTGTATTCTTGTCCTGTTGTACATGCATTGTCTTTTAATGACATTATGAAGTACTGCTTTCATTGCCAGCAACCACATATAGCTGCTGCTTTTTTACCTTTCTTGGATGATGATGTTAAAGAATATGTTTTACAGGTAAATAGATTATGTTTAACTTTGTACACATTCTGAGATAAATTCAAAAATTAGTGTAAATTACATTGTAGATTGCATTACATCAGATAATGAAATTACATTGAAATTTTTATTATTAAAGTAATACTTTTTATAGGAAATTAAAGATACAGGTAATGTTAACAAAGTATTGGAAGATTTAAGTAATTTGTCATTAAATGGAATACTTTGTATATCATATGTAAGTACTGAATATTTATGATATCAATTTTCTATGGAAGGAAATTTTTGACTGATAGTCTATTATTTTCTTTCAGTGCATTAAAGTTATACAAAATACATTGTTAAAAACAAATATGTAATGACATAATTGGTAACATTATTTCCATACATGCAGTCTTGTGTATTTATACTTTGTATACAATTGTTAAATAAATATTTATGATACATTTCATAACCTTTGAATTTAATTATTTATGAATTATTTGAAGATGATAATTATTTAAAAGAATAAAATGGTACTATACATGGCATATACATATTGAATAAGTTTTAAATTTATTAGTTTTTTCCAATGTTATGCCATACCATCCCATGGCTCAGGATAATCCTCAATTAATAAAGACTTATTTCTAAGCAATTTTACACTAATAGAGTCGACGTTTCCTTTGGCCTTTAATAATATAGAACGATGTACTATTATTAATTTTGGATTTTTAGTATCCCGGTCAACAACTAAATCAATTTCATCATCAACCTCCACCTATACAGTGAATGTATAATGAATCCTTTTGTTTTAGTATATAACTTTTCTGCTTAATTATAAGAATATCATTACCTGGTGAGATTTTTTTAGAATTTTCTTTCCATTAATACGAATATTGCTATCATAAAATGCTCTATCTATCAAGCTATAACAAATTAAATTTAAAATTATTGCTTCTATATGCTACATAGTAATTGCATTGGTTTGATATCACAAATAGATTGCTTGATATTTTATACATAAAGTTTCAAAGGTTTGAACTATATTTCTCAATATTTTATTTATCAAGTAATTTACAAGATCATACTTGCGTGACAATCCAAATGCTACCTTAGCAATAGCATCTACACGAAGAGAAGATACAGTAGCATTAATTATTTTCGAATTTTTTGTCAGTAGATAATCATCTACTTCGAGAGATTCGTTTTCTTCATTGTCATTTTCATCTACCTGAAAAAAATGTGTGCAACAAATATATAAATATACTTTGTTGTATTTGTTTATTACAATAAAAATATATTATATTATAAATATTCAAACTAGATAATATTGTTTTGATTACTTCTTCAGAAGCTTCTTTCTTGCTCTTGAATCTTTTAAGTATCATGAGGTTAGAGTTTTGTTTTAAATACAAATGATTTACAATTAAATTATATTGTTGACAATTAAATTTCCGTACATTTCGTAATGTATGAAATATTCGTTTATTGTCACGTATTGTCCTCTGCACGAAATTATAAATCGTTCTAGACAACATCGTACAAAGTTTTTTGTCTTACGTATTAAGTATTTGCATATACTGAGTTATAAGAACATATAAGAATTCCTGTACGAATAGTATTCTTACAGAATTAAAAATTGTACTGGAGATATTAAACTAAAACTCATACACACAATGTGTTACGCATTCCGGCATTCCTGTCTTCACTAACCTCTAATATCTTCGATTTCGTCCATCTTTTATAATGTTCCAAATTTCGTTTCTTTGTACTACTTATGAAACATTTGGTTCTAAGGAATTAAGCTACTGCCTCATTTTTGCTTCGTAAATTATATATACTATTTATAGTCATAGTTATGATAATTTGGAAATGGCACTTGTTTAAAATCTATTATTTTTGGATATGTAAATAATAATACATACATATAATGCAATATTATTGTTACAATAGGCACTAATAAAACATATAAAAAAATTAATCAGATATTACTTAACAATATTAATTATGTTGTACTTCAAGTTTGTTATCTTCTATTGGATCATGGAGTAAGAGTTCTGATTGAAAATTTAAATATTTCTTAATATGTACTTTATTTTAAGAAATTCTTTTCAAAATACATATAAATAAAAATAAATGCTTCCAAGTGGTATTTAGAACATGCATCTATGTAGTTACATTTTGATTGTTATTTAACACTATAATTTGTATTTTCCATAAGAAAATAGGACAGCTAATATTAATTAAATAATGTTCGTATGACACTTTGTATATACCACTGTATTGGCAGCAGAAGAGTGCTTCTATGGAGATAGAATAAATTAAATATAATTAAGATCTATTATCAACATTTTTTTTATGTAATCATGTTATAAGTACATTTGAAAACATAGGAGAAGAATTGTACCATTACTTTTTATTATTAATAAAATCAACTCTAGAATTTTTTGTGCAAAGTAATAACACAATTTCTATAGATTATCTCATTATGCATTACTAATTGTGAACCTGGAATAGGAAAAACATGATATATATCACTATAAAGCTCCCTTGTGCTGCTTTATTAGTACAGAAATTAGTGGTTTTACAGAAATTTTAAGAAAATAGATAAGTGTTATGTTTATACATTACTGATGATTAAATTTGTATCTTAGTGCATGTACATACATTTGTATTCTAATGCAATCTTATCCTCCTTGTTTGGTTTATTGTGTTCTACCTAAATTGACAATATCTTAAATTGAGTCAATACTTTCATGTCTTTCATTTTATCATTTCGGTTTGATTGTTTTCCTCTTTTAATAAAGATGTTCGTTTATTGATTAAACGCGATTCGAATATAAATTTCGATAAAACATTTCATATACAAATAAAATCAGATTCTTGGTGACTAGAATATTTTTACACTTCATACATTCATTCTTTGTATACTTATATGCAATAATACATAATAAAAATTATAAACGTTACATTAAAAATAATATTGGACTTTGGTTTGTAGCATCCTTTGCTGTTTTTTTTTCTTTAAAAAAAGAGTCAATGTAAATTACCATTGTTAAGTGCACAAGTTGTAAGTAGTGTAATTCATCTTACCAATAATACTCATGAATTCAAAATTTTGTTTTCATTACAAATTTCGGTCGATTCCATTCTCATTTAAAATAAGGAAGCAATAATTAACAGTTGCTAGAGAGAAAAAAGAAAAGTTTCAAATATAAATTGAAATAGTAGAATAAAGTTTTTATTTATATTGTAATATTGCAAAAAAGTTATTGAATTAATCTTAAAAGTTAAAAAAATCTGCTTTAAGATCTTAAGATTAAAAATCTTAAAAAGATTGTGCTTTGTCTAGTTCTTACTTTTAATGGATCTAAGTTTGATACATTGTTATAATATGTAATCTGACTTTGGATTGACATTTCAAAAATCTAAAAATTTACTAGTAACTTTTTCTCATAATTCGATATATACGTAACAAATAAATAACAGAGTTCACTACGTACACGCGATAGTAATTGTAAAACAAATCCACTACTTACAATAAATGCAAATTTGCATATAATTATTATATTACAAAAGTTGGTGCTTGTTCACTTTATATAATAAATGTGTCACGTTTATGTACGTATGTACACAATATAAAAACTTCCTAGGCTTAAACATGTCGTAGAATAGCAATAATATCTTGAGTTGTGCTCTTTGAAGTATCAAAGAAAAAAAATTGTCTTACACAGGAACTACAAATGTATTGTACGTCCTTAACTAAAAATTTAATTTATATACGATATCTTGCAGCAGAAAGTGTCAGAAATAAATTTTCTGTTGAAAGTTGTAGCAAATACAATAAAGTGTAAAGCTTACTGCAAACATCTCGCGGCACACTCTATACTTCAATCACATGACTAATTACTCAAATAGATTGTGTACATACCGAAATACTTTAAGAGGAAAGAAATCATATTATTTCGTCATCAAACTGTGCTTGATTGAAATTTAGAGCATGTTATTACTATGCTACAGTATGTACACTCAGCAAGCATTAATATGCCTCATTCATAATTCACTCTCGCTTACACTAAGAATTTTTCATTTTAAATATGATGACGTATCTCTAATTCGTTTCAAAATTCATGTTGAGTACAAATATGAACAAAGTATGTTACGTAATATTCGTTTTATAAATTTGAAAGCATATGGCACGCATGTCCTATCTTTTTATATTCTAAGCTTCTTTTTTAAATATAAAAAAATAGCATGTTTACGAGTAGAGGAATATTTGTTAGTCATCATCATCACACTATTTTTTTTTCATTGAGTCCTTTTATAAAGAGAATGTAGTATCTATGAAAATAATATTTTAATATTGTAGATCGGCGTAAACGAAGTATGTTACAGTATAATAGTAGCAATGAAAAATTCACAATAATAAATTAGATGCAAGTAATTCAATACATAAGAGAAAAGTTATTTGTTCTGTACAATGTACTCATTATTCTAAAATATGTGATACTGGTTTTTTTTTAATTCTGAAGATTTATATAAATTAATTTTATAAAAATAATAATGGAAGATTAAAGATATCATGGTATTTTTTTTTAAATAAATTGTGCTATGTTTTTCATTTTATAGGCATAATTTACACCTTACGTTCGTCACTGGAAATGAAATACATTTCCTTACACAATTCAACATATATTTTGATTATTATTTTTCCAATGCAATCTCAATTACTATTAAAAATAATTTAGGGCTGATAATCAGATTGCACCTGTGCAACAATCTGTAAAACTGTATCTGCTACAGGAAACCACAGCAATACAATTCGAAATAGATGTTTCGTATTACACTTCTTTAAAAATATTCTGACTCAAAACATGGTCAAAATCAAATAAATATCAATATACATAATACACTATTTTGCTTGTATTATGTAGGTACAAGAAAATGTTCGAATTCTAGACAATAAAGTCTCATATAAACCTATTAAATTCGTCCACAAAAAGTGTACAAATGTTTGTTGGCAGTATATTATACATAAATGTACCTTTTTCTGTTGCAATGCGAAGAAATATTACGATCGCAATATTCATAAAAAAGTTCAAGATAAGTATAAAATATTTTCTGTTACAAGATTTTTCAATTCCTTTATAAGTTTTTTTTTTTCTAATTTCGCTATTAAGTAAGGGAGTCTAATAAGATACAAACATATATTGTCTAGAACTGACATAAAAAATGCTCGCATTGTTGATTTGATTTTTTCGTTGCTATGGCACTGTACGTTGAAATAACACTATATAATGCTATTTTACATTTTATAAAAATTGTTAGTATATTGATTGTTATATCTATTATATGCGTGTACTAAAATGAATGTTTTCACTATTATAAATATAAAAGTTTTGAAGTCTGGCAGCTCTCATGAACAAAGTTCCAAGATTCGACAGTGTTATTTATAAAAACATTAACTTTATTTCAATATTATAAATCGAGACACTAAGTTAAAAAATTACATAATATGACAACAAAATGGATGTTGTCATAATATAAAAATAAAAAAATTACCTGTAAATATGTATAGTTTCAAGATTATGAGATTATTTCCTCTTGACATTGACTAGTACATTAATTATAAATTTATAGGTTAAAAAATGCTACAAACATGATACATATAAATCTATAGTAAATTTCATTCATTTGAATTTCATAAGTAAAATGGTTAAAAATTTGACCATACTTTTTCGTTGTCCAAGTTTTCTTTTTAGTCTTACAGCATTAATTTTACAACTTACGTTAAAATAAGGAAGCTGTAAATTGTACTTTATTTATGACACGATAAACTACAGCTGCCAGAAAAGTTGTTTAAAATGTATGGTGTGCTATCTCCATTTCAAAACATTCATATTTTCTTTCATTTCTTTATGACAAAATTAATTTCAGTCTGTCAGTTTATATATGGCTTTACCTACATCGATTCATTCCTGATCATTTATTGTTTATAACATAGTGCATCTTCTCTGTCTGCGTTTTTGAGGTTCTGGTCTTAAGACAGCACGTACTGCTTCATCAAATACTTGTTTCAGACCACGTTGCGTGAGTGCAGAACATTCCATATATTTCACTGCACGAATCTATGGATTATATTTGAAGTCAATAAGGTTATAATAGAGTTTTAAAGTTTAAGTGAATTTTGCGGCATAACAGGAAATCATTCTGACCTTATTTGCCAATTTTTGTCCTTGTTCACGTTTTATGGCACTGAGGCCTTGTTCAGCTAAGGCAGTAAGTGTTTCACGATCATCTCGTAAGTCTATTTTAGTTCCAACGAGTATCATTGGTGCATCTGGGCAGTGATGTTTTATCTCTGGATACCATTTACTGGTAACATTTTCAAACGATGATGGGCTTGTTACAGAGAAACAAATAAGAAAGACATCAGTCTGAGGGTATGAAAGTGGACGAAGCCTATCATAGTCTTCTTGACCTGCTGTATCCCAAAGACCCAAACTAACAGGTATTCCATCCACAACCATGGGTGCTGAGTAATTGTCAAATCTGTATAATACAATGAAAACTATATTTAAGTATTCAAAAATTAAAGGAAATTAAAAAAAGAACATTTGGTAAGTTGTTACAATAAAAATCTAATAGCAAACTATAAATACATTTAATATATTTGACTTAAATATCTTTCTTAAATATATACATTTATGAAATAATTACATATTTAAATGAAGTTTCAAAAGACTAAGACACAAAGAATGTTATAAAAATATGATGCAGAATGGATTACTTCCTGCAAGTAATGGAAGGGTGTCCAATACTGTTTTACTATTATTAGCCACCCCATTTCACTACTCCAAGAAAAAAATGAGTAATAAAAAGTCATTACAAAAATACTGTCCTCAAAAATAAAAGTATTTCCCCAAGGAATTCTTAATTAAATTCTCGATTTTATTCATATTATATTGTCATAAATAACGCAAAAATATTGTAATTCGTACAATAGTAACACTTACACTGTGGGTACGTATTCTCCTGGAAAACTGTCTGTTGTATATGATATTAACATACACGTTTTTCCTACAGTTCCATCTCCTACCACCACACACTTGATTGGTCTACCTGAACTCATGTTTCTAAGACTGAAGTAACAAATAAATATCGTTATTTCGTTGTTAAAATACTATATTTTGATTAGAAAATTACACAAGGCGGGTTCGACTTTTTGTACTACTTCGAACAAAAGAAGACAGCTAAGGAGTTTGCTTTGGATAACAAAAAAGCGCTAATAACAGCGGATATTTAAAGGTGTTAGCTTAAAGGTGTTGTCGTTAACAGTATTTTAAGCAGATATAATTTAGTAATTTGGTAAATAACGGTTACCTTCACGTGACACTGATACAATCGTCAATTACAATCCTACAGTCCGTAGAAACTGTAAGGTACGTTTAGGCGATGAGAAGTATTTTTCATATAAAACGTTACACCCAAAATGTATTTTATATCGATACTGCGCGTATCGTTAAGTCATGTAAATCTGTCAAATGATTCGAGGGTAATAAAACGATACACGTTTCAGATTTGAAGGTTAGTCGTGAAAGTATGTGGCTCTGGTTTAATTGAAGGGCTTGCCCTTCGATTTCAGTTTCATTTGTTAGGTGTGCAATCGGTAAACAAGGGTTTATCGGTATCGCTCGATCACTCACCAAATATGAACAAACGTTAGAGTAGAAAAAAAAATCACTACTTCGTCACGATTTCGATTGCGTGTATATTAGACTTTCTTCAAAAAATGATAAAACCGGGTGCCATGACGGTATTGCGGTTTTTGGGACTAAAACGGACGTAGCTGGACGTAGCCTTCGCTTGGTGACAGATGTTCGACAATCCTCTTCCTTCCCCTTCTACGGGGCACGATTATTATTCAGAAATGATGAATGGCGACATCTGTCGAAAAAATCTTTTTGGTAGGATCCATATCTTCGTATGATGTCAAATTGTGTAGTGATATCGAAAGTATTTTGCATATATAAAAACATCTACATTTGCATAAGTAACTGATGACAATGAATTTTATTATATTAAATTAACTTCTTACAATACTATTCTACACTGCTGCAATTCTTCTCAATGATAAGCATTTCAAACGTTCTAGTAATCATTGTTTTTATTTTATTATTTATTATCCTTTGGAAAAACTGATGTAATATTGTATTTAAATTACTTTATACAGATTCTGAACATATTTCTTTTTCGACGATTATCCGAAAAAGTTCCTAAAAAATTGTCATTATATGTGGATCAGCATTTAGCATTTAATTTGATTGGTCATTGAGAATCAGAGCTAAGAAAAATATGTCTTTCAAAAAGTAAATAATTTACTTCTAAGCCGATCCATTCCATAATCGAAGTAAGACGCTAGTATATTTGTAAGATCATGTCACTTTTGAGTGTATTGAAAAGTTTGTGATAGTGAAATACGTTTAGAAAGGTTATACAAATTTTTCTTTTATATTGGAAATGATTGATTTAATTTCATCGAGAGATAACGTTTTCGTGTGGAGTGCAGAAGGTAACTATCAAAAATATATATTGTTTGGTGTAAATATAAATTTATAAGTATACTTTCTTATTTTTATCTTTCAGACTGGTTAAAACTTAGAAAAGATTATAGAATAGTTGGTGATTTAATAGGTTGCCTTCCAAAAAAACCTAGGCAAGATGTACTTTTAGGTCTTCCATTGCTCTTACAACCAGAAGAAGTATCTCTTCTACTTGAAAAAAATATTGTACGACTTGTACAGTATCCATGCTTTCAAAAACCACCAACTGATTCATTGAAACAATCTTTTGAAGAATATAGGAATAAGTTGTATATAGAACAAGAAGAATGTTTAAGAAAGGAAAGAAAAAAACAGGTAACAGGTGTGATTTTTTTAAAAAAGAAATTCTTATTAAATAATAAATATCGTTATAGGTAATTGGAGTGATGGACAAAATTATAGAAGGAAAGAAACGAAAGATACTTGGTATAGAAACAAGAAAAAAAAAGGCAAAGAAAACATTAGATCCAAAAGTACAAGAAGCTCTTAATAATATTGAGATAAATAGACAAGATTTATTAGAAGAAGAAATGGCAAAATTACCTAAACTAGATAAAAGTGATGCTCTAGTTCAAACTCATACAGGTAAGGGAAGAGAAAGGTAATGTTAATTGCATTATGAATATTTATATTTATTTCTGAAGAAATTGAGACCAATACAATTTCAGTATACCCATGGGTGGATAATGTTGAAGTAATTGAATGGAAATACCCCTCCAATAATAGAGAAAAACTTCGATATAAAACATATAAAGATCTATGGGAAAGAGGATATTATGTAACAAGTGGAGGAAAATTTGGTGGAGATTTTTTAGCATATCCTGGTTTGTAGCATGCAATCTATTTTTCACTATTTATATAGTATTTGCAAAGTAAAATAGATTTTCTAATTTTCCATTATTTTTGTAGGAGATCCCATTATGTTTCATTCTCAATTTATAGTTCAATGCAAGGACAGAAATGAAGAAATTCCAATAATTGAACTGGCGGCTCAATGTCGTATTGCATGCCATGTTCGAAAGACACGTGTTTACGCATTCTTTTCTGAAGATCAAAATAGTATAACGTATCAATCGTTTCAATGGGCAGAAAGTAATATACTCGAAAATGGTTAATGGCTTGTTATATACTATCGATTTTGGAAGGGGAATAAACTGAGAAATGTACTATTTTCCTGCTGTCATCAATTTGTACTTTTAATTCATAAATGAAACGAAAGTATAACTACAATATTTTATCTACACAGTATCAATTAAAATAAATCTGTCATGCATTGGTTCAGGAATAACATTAAAATGTTTCTTGTATATAGGGGTTTCTCCTCTGCCTCCATAGAAACGTTGAGCCCAGGAACTTGAATTTGGATTGATTTTTTCACATGTGACCATTACTGTTCCAGGTTCCATAGCATATAATGTACCATTACGACCCATACCAACCTGTCATGAAGAAAATAACAAACATATATGTCATACACATTTGTATACTAGGAAATATTGTTCCATAAATATAAATTTTAAAAAACACAAACTTACATAAAGTCCTGGATGAAATCTAGGTGTAAGTTGTGTAGCTAATAACTGTCTTTCTTTAACTAAGTGTCCATCTTGTACTTTCCATCCTCTATGTTTTGGTCTTGGATGACCAGGTTTAATTCTTGTACTGCTGCTGGCTTTTTTTGATGCATATCTAACACATGCTGTTAATCATTTAAATTTTAATTTGGAAATAAATTTAAATGTTAGGATAAATTTGACAATAAGAATGTAGTGTAAGTACAAATCAATTTTTACAAACCTAAGTTACTGGTACTAGTATTGATAAAAGGTTTAGTAGTTTGCAAACTACCAATAAAATGCGTTAAGAGGCTCATCTCTGAAATACAATTATTTCAATTATTACACACTATTCTTCATATGAAAAATCATATACAAAACGTATTCAAATTATATTTCATAAATGCATAAAATAGCTAGCCATAACCTAAGAGCACAAGCAATCGAGTCTTAATTTAAGAAAATAACGACGGTGTAATATCTTCATTGCTATTTAGTTTTGTTCCATTCAATTTATATTGATATACACATATATGAAAACTGGATATGCTTGGATATCATTGAATATCGTTGGATATCGCTTATAAACAATTACCTTTATCAATTTTTAGATGCAAATGTAGAATCTAACATTTCTGAATTGATCTACTGATTGGGTGCATCCAGAACCGCTCACTGAGTCGCTCAGTGAGCGAGTTTCTAGTACTAGTGGCGCCATCGGTGGCAAAACGGCCAAGTTTGTAGTGAAAATAGTTTTCACTATTTTTGTAAGATGGCGCCACTAATAACTTGTAATTAATTATTCTTTATTTTTTATAAATCCATGATTAATACGATTACTTGTTTTATAACGCTACAATATATTGCTTAATATATCAAACAAATCATTTTTATGAATAGTTATTTAATGCAGAAACAATGTTAGACCCCTTTAGTTAGTGGTGCTATCTAATAGCAACGGCAGGAACTATTTTCACCACAAACTTGGGAATTTTGCCACCGGTGGCGACACTAGTACAAAAACCCGCTCATAAAGCGGCTTAGTGAGCGTTGATCTTTCTGAATGGACCTATTGTAATATTTTTATTTTATATATTGATTAATCTAGTTGTACCTGTTCTTATTTGTTTTCTTTTATTAATTACGAACAATAAGAACAAAATATTCATTATTATGTTTAAAACTAATTTATCATGATATTTTTCAATGTATGTTCTATATGTCAAGCAACCATTAATTTTTCTATTATCAATAATATATGTCCGTAAATCTAACGTTAGTAATCATTTTTCCAGAAGGTAATAGAAAACGTTCTTTGTCCACAATTTTAAAGCCAATTAAAAAGGAGCGCATAACAAATCAACCAATCATAAGTGATGTCAAAGTTGTCCCTAAAAGGATGTAAGAAGGATAGGCGTCGCTGATCATCGCCATTATTAATATTAGTCACACGCGGATCCATTCGT
>NW_026534344.1:5350327-5398789 GCF_026225885.1 Hylaeus anthracinus | reverse complement strand
TGTTCAGCTGTAATATCGAATAAGAAATAAATAAATTGTTAAACCATGTCGACCGTAGCAAGTCCTTTGGCTGTTGGAGGTACACGAGAGCATGGAGCTTCCGTACGAACACAGAACGGTATACAATGGTTTAACTTGTGAAAATTTTGTTTAAACATTCATTCAACACCACGACGTATACTTGAATCAATATTTTTCCAGATGATTTTCATTAAATTCTCTTCATTTTTTATTTTGAAACGTATGAAAATATTATTATGAAATGATTAGAATTTGCAGTTAGAAAAAATAATGTATTATACGTTTAGCGGTATATGATACATGTGACAGTAGATGTTCCAACCTGTGCGAATACTTTTTAGATTTGAGTTACTTTATAAATGAAAATATTATAAAGAATATTCTAATAAGATAATGTTTAAAGTATATGCTTTCTTTTCTGAAAATGAAAATTAATATGTTGATCTTAATATTATTTAATGATGTCTGTATAGATTATTAATATTTGATGTATTGTATTCAATCGCTTCACACATATTTTTTGTTTGTATAGTCATGGCAACTTGTGCGATTGCTAATATAGTGAAGAGTTCCTTGGGTCCTGTTGGCTTAGACAAAATGCTGGTGGATGATATTGGTGTACGTATAGAATCTTTGGAAATGTTTCTTCTATTCTTTTTTTTTTTCATAATTTAAAGAGTAGTGATTAATACATTCCACACATCTAAAATCAAATGAGACTACCTTTCTCTTTAGTTTTATTTTCAATTTGGGGAAGAGGAAACAATTGCAGAGAGTTAAATCAAATTGAATGTATTATTTTTATGTTTAAAATAATATAGGATGTCACAGTTACCAATGATGGAGCAACAATCTTACGCTTACTTGAAGTTGAACATCCAGCAGCTAGAGTCTTGGTTGAATTAGCTCAACTACAGGATGATGAAGTTGGAGATGGTACTACATCAGTTGTAAGTTCATATACAGAATATTTAATTATTTTTTATGAGAATATTATTGTAAAGATTATATACGAATAAATTTATTTAATTAGGTAATTATTGCTGCTGAATTACTAAAAAATGGTGATGAGCTTGTAAAACAAAAAATTCATCCAACATCTATAATCAGTGGTTACAGGCTGGCTTGCAAGTAAGTAATCATGTAAGCTCTATTACAATAAAAAGCAATGATCTAATTTGTCATATTTATTACTTATGTTTCAGAGAAGCCTGCAAATATATTCAACAACATTTAACATTTAATGTGGATGAACTTGGTCGAGACTGCCTAGTTAATGTGGCAAGGACGTCGATGTACAGTAAAATTATTGGAGCGTATCCTTATTTCTGTTTAATGATTAGAACATTGATAAATTATTATCTATATAGATAATATATATGTTTGTTATTGTTACTACCGCTTTCGTTTCCTTAATTTATTGTTAGTGATACTGATTTTTTCGGAAATATGGTTGTGGATGCTGCTGAGGCGGTAAAGGTTGAAACTGGTAAAGGATATACATATCCTATAAAGGCAATTAATATTTTAAAAGCTCATGGGAAGAGCGTTCGAGAATCTGTATTAGTGCAGGGCTATGCACTGAATTGTACTGTAGCGTCCCAAGCAATGCCTAAAAGAGTAACGAACGCAAAAATAGCGTGTCTACACTTTTCCTTGCAAAAAACAAAAATGAAATTGGGTGTCGAAATACTAATCACAGATCCCGAAAAACTTGAGGCAGTACGCCAACGCGAAGCAGATATTACAAAAGAACGTATTCAGAAAATTCTGACAGCGGGTGCAAACGTTGTTCTCGTGTCTGGAGGAATTGATGATCTCTGTTTAAAGGTATGGTAATTGACATGTATGTTTTCGTATAGACTTTCATATATACCTCTTTCTGAAATAATAATTTTTTTCTGTGCAGTATTTCATAGAAAACAAAACAATGGCAGTTCGTAGATGTAAAGAAAAGGATTTGAAGAGAATCGCGATAGCTACAGGTGCACAATTCCTCACGTCTTTGACTAACATGGAGGGAGAAGAAAGTTTCGATTCTAGTTTCCTTGGAGAGGCAGCTGAAGTAGTCCAAGAAATGATATGCGATGATGAACTTATTCTTATTAAAGGGTCTGTTTTAATTATATTGTTAATATGGAAAAGTATTTAATCCTTTGCCGACGGGTATTTTACGACAAGACGTGAGTCGTTCGCAAAGGATTAAAATATTCATGTTATTTTTAACAGACCAAAAGCAAAGACAGCCAGTTCTATCATATTACGTGGACCAAATGATTATTACTGCGATGAAATGGAACGATCCGTGCATGATGCATTGTGTGCAGTCAAACGAGTTATGGAGAGCAAACATGTTGTCGCTGGAGGTGGTTGCGTTGAGGCAGCGCTTTCTATATATTTAGAAAATTTTGCTACATCTCTGGTAAAATAATTTAGTTAGGACGATATACAATATATCAAGTAAAACTTGTATTAACTTATTCAAATTTTGTAGAGTTCTGTAGAACAATTAGCTATTGCTGAATTTGCGAGATCACTGCTAGTTATACCGAAAATATTAGCAGTTAACGCAGCGCAAGATGCTACCGATCTCGTGGCCAAATTACGAGCTTACCACAATTCCAGTCAAACAAGAGAAAATGTTGCGGAATTGAAATGGTAATGTCTCGATGTATGTTTTACAAATATTTCAAGAAAAATAAGTATTCGTAAATAATGTATAAATATCTTTTTGTGCAGGACTGGTTTAGACTTATTCAATGGTACCATCAAAGATAATAAAAAAGCCGGTGTATTGGAACCAGCTATTTCGAAAATAAAATCTTTGAAATATGCCACGGAAGCAGCGATAACTATTCTCCGAATTGACGATATGATCAAAGTAGATCCAGATCGTTCAAAAGATAAATCGTATCATGATGCAATGGAAGCTGGTGAACTGGAAGGATAAAGTTAAATTGCATTTGCATAATCTATCTTTTATATGGTTCGTTATGGAGCAGAGATTTAAATTATTCTGAACTACGAATACCATTTCATAATTCAACGATAAAAAAAATGTTACACTTTAAGTAATTCACTCATTAATGTTAGTATATTACATTTGTATTACATTTTATGCTTCGTCTTAAAAATGAATCTACTGGTAACAAACAAAATAAAAGCTCTTACATATAATAGTTTTTAACCAATGTTTTATGTCCCCAGGAACAATACAAGGGTATGTCAATATATTTTTTAAATAATTTATTAACAGTTTTGCAAAATTATCACATTAGTTTTTAATGTTCATTGAAGGTTTCGAAGGAGTTTTGTGAAAAAGCAAAATGTTAAAAATATCAAACATGTGTTTTTAAATTGTAGTTTTCAGATATACGCTATACATAACTTCAAAAAACTACATTTCATTAAGAATGCAGATATTAATATAATAACCTGATATTAATTTGGTAGTAGTATTGAATTACGTAAATTTAATCATCTTATATAATATAATACAACTAAGTTCTCCAAAAATATATATATATTAATAAGTAAAAATTAATCATAAATTAAATAATTCTAACACGTGATACTAAAAAACAAATATATTAAACGCAATGGATAATATGTCTGTCTTAGGAAAAATATTTAACGCATAAACACATGCATGTCATACACATTGTGACAATAATTTAAAAAAGTATGAAAACTCGTTGAATTAACTTGATAAATTTTGATATAGTGAATGTAACAGTTTATTAATGGAAAATAATGGATTAACATTTTTAAGTATTATGTGATATGTACTTTAGGGTTCAAATTTTAAAAAGAATATTTCGTAAATCTTTTTTTTTATTTTATAAACAGATGTATATTGATTAATGAGTCATGAGACTATTTACAATCAGGCATTTCGAATATGTTATAGCAGTCGACATTTTCTTTTTATGATATGCCTTTAGGTAGGCATTCGTGCATGATGGTATATGTGTTTACTGTGCATGTATATTTACAATGTAATATGATTGCTCTTGAGAAATTTATGACATGTCAATTTGATAAAATATAGTACCTTTTTTTATAATACGATTCAACATTCCTGTATCCCATGAGATAGGCATACATACATAACAATAAATTATTGAACATTTCTCATGGTCGGACTAATTAAATTACTAACCGCAATACTATTTTCTATCAGAAAATAGTATGGTTAAACAATTTGATCTTTTTACATGATTAATAGACTTTTGTTTTTAAGTATGATAAGGAAATTATATGAAAAATATTAAAATAATAAAAACAAAATTATTAAATCAAAACAATGTTCTTTGGAATGTTATACAAAATGTAAGTATAGATTACAGTGGTTCATAAATTTTCAGTAATTCATATGAAAAAAGTAATTATATGTATAGATCGTGTCAGGTGCGCAGAAAAAAATATATAATATTTATATAAATCTGAAAAATAACTTAATCAGACTGATACTCCTAAAGTATGACTGCAATACATAAAAGTATTATCCATAAAATATTCTCTTGATTCTTCCATTAATAATTGTTTACAGTAGTCATTAATGTGTAAGTACGCTAATAAAAAAATTGTATTACGCGTTTAATTGTTTGAAATTTTTAAATGAAATACATGGACTTCGACTATACATAATCTCATTTTATGAAATTTTTAACAGAATTTTGTCTCATTAAATTTCATAAATTATCTTATAAGTGTACCAGTAATTTTGGACCATCCTGCAGTATGTACTGAAGAAGTTATTTGTAAATAGTAAGATATAAAATATGGTTTTACTACGTATCAATATTATATACAAACCCTGTTCGGATCGATAATAAATTTACTGAAGACAATCGAGTATTTCTTGTCGAAGTAAAAAATTATGCACCTTTCTATAGCAAATTTTTTGTATATGTAATCGAATCTTTTAGCGCGATGAAAAATGCAGAAGGTCCAAAATAATTCTGCCGTGATTTATACAAAACGTATACATTCCTGAATCACGTGTTAAAAACATGATTTACAAAATCGTTTTATCTTATTAGATACCCCAAGTTTCTGTTAATAGTTTCATATATTATTTTACAATTTATCTATCAAAAGAATTTAGATAAATCGTACCTTCTCTGTACGGTTCAAAATAACTACAATCCTTCTCTTTCTTTTTTGATCATTTTTAGTAGTAAACGTAAGGCAAGAAATACCTAATACTTTTATAACGCAGGATTCTCGAATTTTGGTCCTTTGGTGACTACGATATCAGCGTATGGAATTTCTTGATGGAGTTCTAATACTTGAAACTTTTTAAGAACTAGTAACGTATAGAATTTTTGTGCAACCTGAAAATAAAAAAGAATATTATGAACTATACCGTGTAACTACTTATACACGTCATATAATTTTTTATAAATCACATTACGTAATACAGACCTGCTTGCGATTATTCTTGTATGCCATTTCCGTTAATGTCAATCTATCTTTGGTATCCAGTTTGCTCTTAATAACGTGATACATGTGCGCTGCTCTTTTGTTAAGAACTCGTTCCTCGAACTGTTCGTAAGTTTCATCCACTTGTTGTTCTTCTTGCTGTAAAGGAGAAGAAACAAAGTTGTATAATTATTTCTTTGAACTGATTACATTTTAGCGTAACGAATATTAGGGTAATGTACGTACAGGTCCTACAGACGGAGGGAATTCATAATCTTCGTGATTCCACGGAGTCGCAGGTCCTCTTTCGGATATAGCAGGTGTATGAGGTGGTGCTGGATGTTCATCGTATCCTAGGTACGGTACTTGAGGCTGCGCCTAATACGGATATAATGATAGATTAACAATATTTTTGTTACGAATAATATGTATAGATCAGTATTGTTGAAGCTTCGAGTTTCAAGCTTTCAAAACCACAGTATAATTCAAGTCATAAAATAAAAATAAATAATGTAGACAACTAACCTGATCATAACCCATATTTTCCATTTGAGGCATTTCAGCAGATGGAGCGGCACTGACTTCTGGTTCCGCTGGGGTAGGTGGAACAGCTAATTCTTCAGGTGCAACAAGGGATTCGGTTGGAGGAATTTCAGACATTTGTGGGAAAATTAGAGGTGTTTCAGGAGCTGGAGGAAGCATGTCCACTTCTTCGACAGGAGGTACAATACCGCTGATCTCAGATACTGACGATTCTGCTGGTAGAGATACTTCGGGCGGTACTGGTGATTCTGCAAGAGGAAGGCTTGCTTGTGGAACTATATTTGGAACTTCTACAGCTTCAACAGAGATGTCCATTGGAGGAGGTGCTGGTGCTGGAGGTGGTGGCTTTATCTAAAGACAAAGATACAGGGTATAAATAATTGTACAAAAACATGAATTAATACAAAAAGGAACGCATTAAAACGTATAAAATACCTCTTCCTCTAATGGTAGCTTTCGTTTTCGAGCCATACGCTTATTTAGAATACTTTGCTCGAATGATTCTTGTTCCGCTGCGTCTCTCATTTGTTCCAAAGGCATACCTTCTTCTTCGCCCACTAAACGTCCAAAGTCTTCGTGATCGTAGGATTTACTTGTTAGATGTCGTTGATAATTCTATTTCGAACACGGAAAATATTGAACATTGTACAAATGTTAATTTATTTCTTTTATTTGAGTAAAACAAGAGCATCGAATATTTTAATTACCTTAAATAATACGCGTGCTGGAATTGGCCTTCCTGGCAAAGCAAATAATTTCTCAACTCCACCAGTTTCTTTCCAGTGCATTAGCCTCTTTGTGGGAGGTGCCAAATCCAATGTGGTTATAATGTCACTGGTATCTGATAATTGTGCTTTCATTTCTTCACCAGAAATATTTTTTACTTCGTCGACAATGAGCTTGCGCTTACGTTTTGCTTTTGTGAATCCTGAAATTTAATTACTGGTATTATTATGATTGTTATAATTAATATTATAATTCAGATAA
Organism: Hylaeus anthracinus; assembly: GCF_026225885.1. Lineage (NCBI taxonomy): Eukaryota > Metazoa > Arthropoda > Insecta > Hymenoptera > Colletidae > Hylaeus > Hylaeus anthracinus. The sequence goes on along the minus strand of NW_026534344.1, from coordinate 5,391,811 downwards.
AATAGTATGGTGTTATAATCGACCTTTTAAAGCAGATGTATCAACTGGCGCAAGAGCGAAACTCTCTTCTTCGTCGTGTAATAACGTAGTTTGGTCCTGTAGAGGTGGTGCTTCTTCAATAGCTTCCATTGGGCGTTCTTCAGGAATCATTGGCGGAGCAGGAGTAAAACGACGACTGGCTACACTTATTCTCCCTTCAATTTCTTCTCCAGCTACGGCAGGAGAAGCGGGTCTGGAGTCGTCAGAACTACATGGGAAATAAATTATTTATGATTATAATAAAGTAATTTTTTCAACAATTCATATCACTAAATTTGAATTACATCCAAGAGTATTATCTTTAGAATACCTCATTCCTCCCATAGGAGATGGTGGCCCTCCAAAGCGATCCCCCATTTCTTCCTCAGATTCGTCATGTACAGAAGCTGCGACTCCAGGAATTGTGCCTGGTTCTTGTGGTTCCGCTACTCCGCTAACTTCAGGTACAGGTACTTCACCCATTGGCGCTTCATCAAATAAACCACCCTCAAATAAGCCACCAGCTAAAGAGCACAATTATAAATACTTGTATAATAGATGTTCCATAACAAATATATAGTTTCAATGTCTTTCAACTAATGTAATTATTAATATATGTATATATGTATATTTATGTTAGTTACATATGATATCTTGACCAAGATGTCCACCAAAACCGTCGTCTCTAATTGGCATGTCTATATCCATAGCTTGCGGTGTTACTGACGGACCTGGAACCGGCTCTTTCTCCTTTTGTTCTAGAGCTGCTTCTATTCCTGGTCCATCGGTGAACAACATATGAGTCTAAAAAATTAATATAAAATTTATTTTTTAAAAATGAAGTTAGTTTACAAGAAAATCGAAACATACCTGATCTAAAGATGGTTCTACAGAGCCAGCATGTCTTAGTAACTCTGGTGGTTCTGCATCAAAACTCATATCACCAAATCCTTGATCATGACTAACTAAAGCTAGACTACCATAATCTTCTCTCATTGTTATTTCCTCTGCTCGAGACTGGTTTAAACTAAATTGTGCTTCTATATCAACATCTCTGAAATAGAAGAGTTGCATTGAACTATTTATAATAGTGTTTATGTACATACAATAATATGTTAAGCAGCATTAGATTAATTTAATTTAAATATATTTACTTCAATTCAGGCATCGCGGTATCAAAGTCGTGAAACACTTCGGGTAATGTTATAGCTGTTACAGCAGCTTCCCTGTGTTCTTCTGGTAAATCTACCATACCTGGCCTAAAAGCCATTTTTATTTTCACAAAGGCTTCATTACAATCAGCCAAAAGATATTTAGCCTTCCGTGAATATATACGCACTACACCCAACAATAAGTGTCCAGAGGTTCTTAAAGCCATTTTTACCTATACAAATGTATTACATTGAGAAATTAGATCATGTTACATTCCATGTTACATATGTATAATATTAGGAAACATCTTCTCTTAAAGATGGATGTAAAGGTTGCAAATTTGTAATTTTACAGAGAGTAATAAGAAATATGTCAATGTTAAAAGCCTTGTGATATACCTTTGGCTGTAATATACCGTCTACAGATTTCTCGATATTAGTTTCGAATACGTGGGCCTTCGTCAACTTTTTATCCCAATGAGCGGCTAACCAAATACGGGCCAACGGCCCCTTTTTGGCCAACACGAAATGTGCGTAAAACATTTTTAATCCGTATTACGTATACTTCTGGAAAGAATCGATATCATATCAGTAAAATACGTTTTAACGAAGAATCTACTGTTTGTAAACACAAGTCTGAGCATAATACAAAACAATTCGTTAACGCGACATCCCGTTAGCAACATGATTATCACCTTGTAATGAAAAATACGCACGATGCGTCAATTAATAAACAAAGTTAGCATGTCTATAAAAACTTATGAATACACAAATCGAGTCGTGGGACTCGAGTAAATAACGATCATATAATATAATATTTCCAATTTAGCAAAATGTCAACATCTTTGCACAAGATGGCGTTTCTGTCCGTAATTTTGGCGGTTACACATAAGGTGACGAGCACGTAGTACGTTTTATTTACTTCCGTATGGGAAACGTTCCAACAGCGTGTCGCCGATTAACTCTGAACCGCCACTCTTATATTTTACGAAATGGATCACATTTAACTGTAATATTATCGAATTATTAACACATACGTTTCTTTTCACCGCGTCTTGGAATCCATTTGCAACTAGTTTCACCGAACGTTCTGAAACTCCCTCCAACGATGGCGGGCAGTATTCGTAAATCTACAAAACTGTGACCTCTTGGACGTCATATCGGTCGTACGCATTTATACAATTATATTCAATTTTCTATAATACAATACATCGATAATGGGAAAGTAAACCAATGTTGAGGAATAAAGAATTCAAATTAAAATAATTGATGTGTTATATCGATAGAAATGGTTTCATAAAGTATAATACTGAAACTCTGTTTCCAAGGTTCATTATCAGAGGGCTACAAATAGTAACTGATTTTTACATTTTACATTTTCCAAATTACTAAATTCTTCCAAATAGTAAGAATTGTCGGCATTAAAAGCTGTCTGTGTCTAAAGTAGAATTTAATAGATAAGTTCTTTCTTTCTAATGCGTTATAATCTTTTATTTTTATTTGTCAAATCACATTCTGATTACTATCAATGGTGTCCAGATTTCCATGCAATTTTCTAAGAATATCTAGCTCATAAGCTGTAGAATTGCATATCAAATTTTGTAGAGTTTGTGTTCTTATATTATTATTTTAAATAATAATTGAGTGGATTTAGAAAGGCCACCGCTCACTGAGCCGTTCAGTGAGCAGGTTTCTAGTACTAGTGGCGCTATCGGTGGCAAAACGGCCAAGTTTGTAGTGAAAATAGTTTTCACTATTTTTGTAAGATGGCGCCACTAATAACTTGTAATTAATTATTCTTTATTTTTTATAAATGCATGATTAATACGATTACTGGCTTTATAACACCACAATATATTACATAATATGTCAAACAAATCATTTTTATGAATAGTTATTTAATTTTCATCGACACCTATCGGTACATTACCATCATGTTGGTAAATTGCTGGTAATTACCGATCTCTTATTACCATAAGTGTTACCATAAGTGTTTTTAACGACAAACTTGGACGTTTTACTACCGAAAGCGCTAATTATCATTTCTAATTAGTTTCATCCATCCACTGTTAGATGGCAATCTTTTTTAATAACAAATCTTGTTTTCTAATAAATTATTAATCCAAACATTAAACTAATGTCATTGCTGACTTATATAAACTCCATAAAATGCCTATCCCTGGTTCAGTGTTTTGATTATGGTCAAGCAAAATAAAGCCTCAGTGGTTGCTTAGATATCATATGTATCAACCCTAATAGGACGTTTCTATTGTCTTGATATGTATACAAAGATATTTATATTTTACTGATGTGACATGAAACTACAATAGTCATTTAACGATCTGACAGCAGAATCATTGTAATATATCAGGTGGAAATATATTTATCGGCAAACTTCTCTGGTGAATTGAAATTTCGAACCCATTTTGCAGCAATCGATTGCTTTTGGAACGCCATTTTCTTCGTTGCCCATCGCGCGATTAAATTTTACTTGGCATGAAGTACTGCGATGAAATAAACCGAAGATTATATAAAACTCGTACAATACGGAAAGAATTACGTATAATAAAAAAATCTCAATAAGTATTACTGCATTATAGAGTGATACGCACTTATATATACTGTTATATACGATAGGCGACTTATTTTCGTGAACACTACGTTTTGGATAAAATGTTCATGTTAAACCAAGGTAGTGCAGTAACAATGAAGTGTTTGATAAATGATTCGGTTTAATTCCATTCGTTGATCGATTCGTTGTATGCGCCAGTTACGTCATAAAGTCAGTTCTCAATATTAAGTGCAACGTCAGTAACGTTTTACTCGGAACTCGGAGTGTCATTTGTCTCGGATTGTAAGATTAAAAAATTACGTTTGAAGATTGACGAGAAAATGGGTAAGCCTTCACTCCTCTTCACTTAATTTTTGAACATCATGATACAGTTTCTTGTTTAATTACAACAGTTAATTTTATATTGGATGATTATTATTCTAAGGGAGAACAATAACCATAATCATGTACTTTTACAATGGAAGTATTAAAACAAATAATACACATGTTGTAGAGAATTCAGGGGCGGTTATGATAGAAGGAGAGGACTATGAAGTAGTAGATGAATGTATCAAAGAAGAAGATATATCTAATACTGTGCAAAATAAACCTACAGAGAACTCTGCAAATGTTGGAGAACCATCTAAAGATACTGTACCTGTAAATGATAAAGTACCAAATGAAAATGTTAAACAAGATGAAGAACCACTATGCATAGATTTAACAGATGATGTACCACCAAATAATTTGAGTATTAATAATAATGATCGAAACAGTTCATCAAATGTAGAAATTAAACGCTTAGAACAAGCAAATACAGAAAACAAATGTTTGGAGCAACCAAATGCAGAAGAGAAATCCTTAGAACAAGCAAATGCAAAAAACAAATGTTTAGAGCAACCAAATGCAGAAGAGAAATGCTTAGAACAAGCAAATGCAGAAAACAAATGTTTGGAGCAACCAAATGCAGAAGAGAAATGCTTAGAACAAGCAAATGCAGAAAACAAATGTTTGGAGCAACCAAATGCAGAAGAGAAATGCTTAGAACAAGCAAACGGAGAAAACAAATGTTTGGAGGAATCAAATGCAGAAAATAAATGTTTGGAGCAACCAAATCAAGAAAATGAATGTTTAGAACAACCAACTGTAGATTCAATAGATTTTACAGCTGATATTAGTTTAGATCAATTGAATGAACAAAAAGATATAACAGATGAAGATGTTTTAAATCATTTAGATGAAATAGAAAATATAGTCTTTGATACTTCTGATTCTCAGAAACCAGAGGAGAATAATGATTCTAAAATTGGAATGATAAGTTTGGATACTTCAGATTTTGTAAAAGAAGATGAAAGTAATGAATCAAAAGAAAAAAGTGTAGTCTCCAATTCTGGAACTAAAGAAATTATCCAAGTAACTGAATATATTACTATTGATAAGAGTACTTCTTCCAATGATACTACAAATATGGAATTAGATGAAAAAGTAGAAGAACCTATAACATATGATTGGTATGAGAACAAGGTAATATGTAAAAGATAATACAGTTGATTCCAATTATTAGGATACCTTTATAGTTAAAAGAAGTACCAATATAAACTTAGTTCATACTTTTAATGGTTGTGTATACCTTGTAGAGTTAATATCTAAATGAAGATAATTTTGATTAATTTTCTCAATACATTGTGTTTTGTAAGATTTATTCCGAATAAAAGGATGTCCCAAATAACCAGAATCCACTGTACAAGTAAAAAAAAAATGAAATTTATAAATCAGGAATGAAATTGTTATTTTAAATAAATGTTATACAGCTTGCTGAGAAAGAAATAATTATAAAAGAACGACTATCGAAAGTGTCCAGAGTTCTAGGAATTTCTTATCCATGTTATGAACAATGGTTAGAAAGGGAAGAAAAAACGAATGGATCTCCTTTATGCAAATTGAAACCAGCTCGACGATGTTGTTTGAAAAAACCATATACTAACCGTTGGAAATTTATCTGTAAGTACATGTCATTGTGCGTTCTCTCTACTCGCAAATCCACAGGGTTGTAAGTTAAAAGGAGTTGTTAATGCTTAAAACTGCATCATCCTGCACGTGAAGTTGATTTTCTCACAGGCACCGTTTTGCACATTTAGGCTGCAGAAAAAGGGTACAAGATTCTCCAAAGAAGACAAGTGATGCTGATACTTCTTTTACCAAAAATACTGAGACATCCTGGAAATTAGAAGCAAGTGGGGCATGGGGTGCTAATATAAATAATGAATCCGAATTTCCACCTTTTGTATTGCGCGCTGTTAAGGTATATCAATTTTATTTTACTAATAAAGTGTACATTCCATTGTTTTAAATTTATTATTTATAATAATTATTACATTATATAGATATTTGAAGAATTTCTTCAAACAACTGAACAACCAAGTAACCAGGAGAGTGTTAATGAAAATTTCTCTGATGATATATCTGTAGAGATGGAAACAAAAAAGGAAGTATTTGTTGAAGGTAGACAGGAATGGTCATGGTTACTGGTACGTTGTAATAGCATGGATGAACTTATGCTATTTGCAACTGGAAGAAATATTAGTCGCGCTACAATGGACCGTTTAAAGCAAGTTTATGAGTCTGGACCAGGAAAAGATTGCAATGTAAAGTCTCTTTATTGCAAATCCACGAATAAGTGAGTATAGTTCTATAAAGCTTATGAGAGATATTTTATATAATTTCTGTTATGGAATAAATAAGAGAGTACTATATTAGACTTCGTAATTTTAGGTGTGATGATACTACTGTCACAGATACAACATTTTTGGTAGGATCAGAAGCTTTAGATGAAGTTGTGGGTGGATTAAAAGTGCAACTTGCACCTAAAACAAATTTTTGGTCGAATACGGCGGGAGCAGAAAATGTTGCAAACGCAGTAATGGACTTACTTGCACCTCACCCTAAGTCAATTTTGCTTGAAATAGGATGTGGTATTGGTCTTATTGGGTTGATGATGGCATCTGTAAGTGAGAAAACTACATTTTTATTGAAAGCCGTTCCGTTCAGTTAAAAAATGATTCAATATATTTTTGAAATAATTATAGAAATGTCAACAAGTGATAGGAGTGGATTCTCCATCAGAAGTTGAAGAAGCTGAAATGACTTGCGAATTAAATAATATAAAAAATGCCTCATTCATTATGGGATCTCCCAGTGAAGTAATAAGTAAAATTGTTCCAGCAGTGAAAAACCGCAAAACATGTGCAGTAATTAATGCGAATACTAACCTTGGTCGAGGTATTTAGAAGATATATTACATTTTAAAATCTAATGTTTCAAAATTTTTTTTTCTTTTTTTGTGGGGGGGGGGGAATCTTTCAAAGACATTCGCGATCTCTTGGGGAAGGCCAGGGGTTGCATGAGTTTCTCTGCACCGCCTGCTCAGCGGCACAGAGCCTACCCACTACCCCACGATATTCTACTACGTACGCATGAGGGAGAGAGAGGGGGGGATGAAATTCAACGAAATATCTTCCATCGAAGAGAGTTGGTTAATGTCACCTCTCTTCTAAGCATATTCTCTGTAACGACGTGATGTGGACATACAGTCACATCGTTCCTTTCTGTGGGCCGCGTGCAATGGTAACTGCGGGCCCCAGGGTTGCCATAAGTCGAGCGAAAGCAGCTACGTCAAATCTGTGTACAGATTTGTGACGTTATGTTCGGCTCAACGTGTTGAGATCTTCGCTAGCAACACGGTACAAAAAACAAAAATAAAGCGATATTAGCTTATTCTCTTGTTTTATGTGACGTTGCGCCTGGCTCAATGAGTCGAACCTTCGCTGGCAACCCTGACGGACCCCAACCCGCAGTCGCCTACGGTCCATTGCGATCACGCGGCGAATGGGATTTATTCCCTTCGCTATCGCTCACGTCGCATTTTTGTCGATCGCTGAGGACGGTGGTCCTAATATAGGGAACCATCTCTCGTCCCCAACGCTGACCTAACAGGAAGGGCAGCGTTATGCACTACCCTTTCATCCAGCGTTAGTTATCCGCCGCGGGGACTATGTTCCAGTGCATATAGTTATATATTGTAGTGTAAACAAAGTATAATTTTATACTAAATATATGTTATACATATATGTTACATATGTATATACTTTACAGCAATTGAGGTTATGACATGTCTCAGGAAAATTCCATCTCTCAAACGAATAGTGATGATAACCACATTAACGAAGCAATCAGTTCGTGCTATATTAGAACTAGCTCGTCCTGTAGATAATATTAATTTTGGGTCACCATTCATTCCAATAATGGCGTGTGTTGTTGATACTTTACCACTTGGTCCTCATTTTGAAGCTGTTATCTTACTACAACGGCGGGTAATAACTAAATTGAATCAATGGAATAAGAAAAATACAGATGAAAATGTTAAAACTCCAGAAACTAAAAACGCTCAAATAAAGATAGATGAGCAAAGTATCAATGGAGCAGATAAAAAAATTTTAAACAAAGAGACTGAGATTCGGACAAAAAGAAACTTTATTAAATCATTCAAATATCCTGCAAAAAAAACGAAAATGCAAATAAAGAATCCGATTTACACAAAAAGTACCGAAAATGTAATTGTAAAAAATAAGTTCAAGGGTAAACGTCCTCATTCCCCGGACAGAAGTGAAGCACCGCCGAAAAAAATAATGAAGAAATTTGCTAAATTTGGAACCAAATCTTGGCAAATGGGTAAGTTCATATTCTTTCATAGGTATCTTGATTAAAGTCTTTGATTTGCCTGATTACGAACTTCAAACAGAACTTTCAATAATACTTATTTTTAACTCCAGATTTATCAACAAAAAAGAAAAAAGAATGGACCACTGAAAACTCACAATTGCGTATCAATCCGCTTCATGAAAAGAAATTACGAGAGCACAAGGAGCAAACTGATTTAAGGAAAAGATTATCTAGCAATCGATTCGACCCAGATATCGCTCAAACAGTAAAGGTGCATCAAGATCTTTTAGAAATGGCAAAAGAAAAATTAAGTGGACCGACGCCGACTGTTGACGTAAATACTGCAAAACAATTACAGAACATGTTGAATATGGTTTTGGAGCAAACAAATAAACTCCAAAGTCAACTTCCACGCTCTGTTTGGGATCGTATTGCACCACCAGAAAATATGAATGTAGATCAACGAGATCTTAAACTGGAAGATCCTCTTTTGAAGGGGCGATATGTCCAGGAAGTGGGCTCCCAAGATATATTAATTACAACGTCAAATAAAAAATGTTCGAATAATGAGGAGCCCGTGGCAAAACCCTTTTACAAAAAATACAATAACTTACCGCCTTTAGAACCGAATACAGTAATGCCAGTTGGACCACCTACTGATTACAGAACAGGCAATCCGTTTCGCACAAGTCCGGAGCGATATCATGAAACGGACATGCAACAACAAACTGAAGAAAATCCTTGGAATCTAGATAACACATCATTCGAAAGAAATCGTTGGAATGAAATGGGAAATATGAGAAAACTAATGTCACCTATGAGAAGACAAACTTCTCCAATAAAACATAGAGTATCTCCCCAAAGATTTTCACCTAAACGTCCATTATTATCTCCTCCAAGACGTCCGTGCTCTCCTCCTAGAAGGCATTTTTCTCCCATTTGTCGTCCATCTTCACCGTATAGACAACGTTCTCCTTTAAGACGCCAAATGTCCCCTCCATTAAGGCGACCTATGTCGCCATCAAGACGAATGTCACCAACAAGGCGACTCTTGTCACCTAGACGTTCAACATCATCTCCACGGCGAAACGAAATAATGATGAATCGGCCAATTTCACCATTAAGACGTGAACTATCACCTCCAGGACGACAGATGTCTCAGACGAGAACAACTATGTCTCCTCCTAGGAGGCAACTATCTCCAATGAGGCGACAAATGTCTCCTCCAAGAAGACAAATTCTTTCTCCAAATAGAATGATATCTTCCAATAGGCAAGAAATGTTACTTTCTAAGCGACAAACAATGCCACAAGAAAAACAACAAATGAGACGTGCAGAATCACCATGCGGATTTGCTTTTGGACGTACCGGCTCGTCACCAAGAAGACAACAATCTCCACACAGGCGACAAATGTCACCACAGCAGAGATATGTCGATGATTGGGATATACCTAGCAGAGGAGCCATTGAACAAAATACTTGGACTCGATCTGTTGAAAGAATGGCGGAACAGAATATGTGGCAAAATGAAAAACCTTCGACATCCAATAACAGTTGGGATCAAACATTGCCTAACGATAGACGTCGTAAAACCTTCAGTCAAGAGAAATGGGATTTTAAAGTTTTTCTTCGCGATGATACGCGGAACAGTGGTGCAAATAATTGGAATTCTAAACCTATGATTAAAGAAACATGGCCTTCAAGTTCTGATAACAGATGGTCAAGTACGTCTAATGTAGCTGGAAGTAGTAATGATAATTGGAATATTCGTGGAAAAGAAAGTTTCAATGCTCGCAAAGAATCGTGGATGGACAAAAAGAAACAAGGTAAATGGGAATCGGTAAATGTTAAGGATTCTTGGAAACAATCTGACAAAGAAGATTTAGATGATCTACCGGAAGATGCAAGAGATCCTTGGGGTGACGATGGTAATGTAGGTTTAAAAGAAAGGTGCTATATATTTGAAAATCCCGATACATCATCCTCGTGGAAAAGAGAAAGCGAACAACAGGGAGATGGTACTTGGTCAAATCAAAAAGATAATTGGCAAAATAAAGGGTTACCTTTTAGTACGAAACCTCAATGGCAAAATAATGGAATGCAAAACGTTGAGGGGTCACGTTGGATTGGAAAGAATACGGGATCTTGGCAATCTCAACATTCAAATTTTCAACCACGTTCATTTTCTACCACTCAGTTTAAAGGTTTACATTAAGAGTTACGTTCCTTAATTTGATAATTTCAATTATTAACAATTTGCTAGAAAGTTCGTATTGTTATGCAACTCGGGTCACAAAGGGGAAACCATAAGGTTTTTTTTACGTTCAAATAAAAATGAAACATATTTAAAAATTACAGCAACAGATAAGAATAATTGAAACCAAAAATATGTAATCTCATGTTACATTACGCAATCATCACTTGATGTAAGCTATGTTCCATGAATTAATTCAAATTTTGTTTTACTTTTCAAATTATATTTTTTTTTTATATTGAAGATACTAATAAAGTATCATAAGTATTAACTCAAAATATGGCATAGCTTTCACAGGAGTTATAAATCTAATATGGTATTATAACATCTGATAAATGGTATTTATGAATCTCCTTTGAGACAGTGTAAAAAGTAAGTTTATATTGTACTTTTCAAATAAAACTGCATTTACATAAAAAGATAGTCGACTTAATTGTACTTGACACAAATTTTTAATTATTTTAATTAACGTATTAAGCATACATGAACAGTGGAATCCTTTACGCGAATCCATAGATAAGCGGTTGTGCCTATACTTACGTCTGTATACATATTCTGTATGTATGTATGTATGTATGTATGTATGTATAAACATATTAAATAAAATTTTCTTTTCTTCAATTTTTCATTCTATAAAGAAGAATGTTTAATTTTGATTAACATGTGAAAGTATTGCATACCACATGTAGTGTAGAGAGAAAGAAAAGTCAATCATGGGAAAAATAACGAGTCATCTGCGACTGATTATAAGCAAAGAATAATTGACACTGTTCATATTCCCTTCACTCATTGTATGCATCATATTTTTATTAACTAAAACTAACTTTTCTTAATGCTATACATCGTACATAAATATTTACACAATTCAACTTACGTAATAATTCCTGAAACGAATTATCCGCATAAGTTGTAAATTTCATACTAACATTAGGCATTTATTCCTTCACGTACAATCTGAGTTGTCGAAGATCCAAATATCATTTTGCCCAAAATAAAAGGAGAAAGTTATCTGACCCCCCCCCTCCCTCCCGCCATTAATTGAACGTTAAAAAGTATTTGATATTGTCGAAACTTTAAAAAGTAATTTAATGCTTGTTTCGAATTTTTTTAAAGCGTGCTACAGGAAAAATCTTGAGATAGATATAAACGATCCAGTTTTCACACCACGTTAGTAAAAATAACATAGCAGTAGAGCATTAATAATTGAAGCATTTTAGAAGAAAATATAAACTTAAAGCATACATTATCGGTATTCACGTCAAATATTATGAAGGATTTTGACTCAAGCATTTATTTTCATTTATATATCTAATAATGTTTAACAAATTTATGTAATACATCAAACTTTTTAAATATGGACATGTAAAATTTATAGAAAGCTATTATAACAAAAATTATTCAAAATATATATACGATTATAAAATTTTTATATCAATGATTGTCGAGTATTGTTGATTATTGTAGTATTGAGCACACGTGCGCAAGTGTTATTGAGTGGCATGCATTTGTGATGTGTATATATTGAGTGAAAAAGCAAGTTTCGAATATTATTTATCTATGTTATAATAAAATTGAAATTTATCTTTCATTTATGTAAACAAGCATAACAAATGTTCTGTTCAAAGGTATATTATTTACAAATTTATCCTATGAATGTAAAATAGGTTAGGATTAACTGCAGTATTATTTTCTAGGTATCTCCTCTTTTACGAAATATAGCAAGTTCACATGATAACGGATATACCAATTTATTGCAATATGCATTGTGTTCGACGAAAACCACATTTGTCAGTACATCCCCCGCCCAACAACAGGTATAAATAATCAGTGATTAAGGTGGTCAAATAAGTTCAATTTTGGAGTAGTTCCGCTCTGAATAACAATTTTTTTTAATAGCATTATTTTATTATTAGATTCTGTTATATATTTAAAGGTAAAACAAATTTATCACAAAATTAGTCACATTTCATGTACATTCATTTTAATAATTATAACTTAAAATTTATTAATACCTTTAAATAAATATTATTTAATATGTTTAAGCCTGCTGCTGATAAATTGTATAAAAAGATAGAAATTGAAGTCAGAGGAAATGACGCTGCTGTCCTAAAAAGTTATGGACAATTTGCCGTCATGGCAGCTGAACATTTATCTATTACTGTTGGCAGAAAGTAAGTAACACCTCAGAAATTTATGCTTAAAAGAAACTATATTTTGTAAGACTAAACAGTATAACATTAAAATTAACAGTACTACACCATTGAAACCCATTCATGAAAGACTGACACTACTTAAGTCTGTCTTTGTTCACAAAAAACATCGTGTGCAGTATGAATCAAGAACATATTACAGATATCTAGATTTTTTTAAATTGACTGGCTCAACAGCAGATACCTTTCTAGAATATTTACAAAGAAATCTTCCAGAAGGAGTGGCAATGAAAACTACAAGGGTATGATTTTAACTGTTTAGATTCGAGTACATGAAAAATATAACTAAATCTGTTACAGGTGGAATTACAAACATTACCAGAAGCATTAACACATCCACCTTCAACGACAAAAACAACAACAAAACAAAAATGAAATGGAACAATTTATAATATTAGCTGTATTTTAGCATACAATTAAATAAATTATATAAAAATTATTTCAGTGTTTTTTCTTTTATAAATGTTTCTAATAAAAAGTTCACATAACATAAGTTTTACAAAAATATACATATGTATTATTTCCTATTTGCATATCTTTTAAGATGACCACACACGAATATAATCAATTTCGAAACTGGTCATTTTACCACTTTCTCTTTTCCAAGTCGGTAACCAGTAGTTTTTTGCGCGCCAAAATTTTAACATCGCCTGAAATATATTTGAAAATGGCTGATTAATAATAATAAAAAAAAAGGTAAATCTTGTGACCCACTACAGATACTATTATAAAATATCTGTAAGGTCTAATTTACCTTTGCCTCGACGTTTCTCCATGGCTTTGGATTGCCTGAACTAATTGTTCCATCGGGAAAAACGCGTATACCACCGATTCCAAGTCCGATAGTAATGTAAAACTATATGAAAAATAAACATTGATTAGTATTAAGTTATCAATCATTTTAAATTATGTGTAATACATATAACATGTATAATATTTAACATACCTCTTGATCGAAAGGCGCCATTTTATCGAAAGCAGTATTATTTAACCACCCATTTGCTTCAGGATTTAATCTACCAACTTCTTGATTATCTACTAGAAATTGAAATCCATCACTGTTCCAAATTGTTGTGTAAATATGAAAATCTTTCGTCCATCGTTGACCATTTTTATAAATTTTAGAAACCATGTAATCGTCGACGTGTGTATTTGCGCCAGCTCTAAACCCAAAGTCCAATTTTCTCGAGTCGAAGATTTTTTGATTAGTGGTATTAATTAAATTATCATTTCCACGAGCAAGACCAAGGATGACGCGTCCACTGGAATATCCTGGACCGTAGCCGTCATATTTCGGCTGCAGCCACATTTCTGTTATAATTAAAATCATATTAAGCCAAAATTATGTATGGTCAGAATTCAATAATTTTTTGTCACGATTTGGATACATGTTTTAATCAAAAATCGCACTTTTAGAGTACAAGTAGTGAACTTAATATATAAATTTTCTTGTTAAGGTATATTTAAAAATTGCTAAGATACAGCAAATCTCCAGGAAGGTTCTTTTCCATATGTTTTTTCCTTTACTTTTTATTCTTCATACGTTTAGTAACATATTTTGCTATTTGACAAAGCAATGCAACGGACGAAACAGTAATCTCTTACCTGGGTACAGCCAATCACCTTCTGAAAACTTTGCCCTTATTTCAATTTTACCATACCGAAAATGAAAACTATTCTTTGTAGTAAATCTGGCGGATATAATGGGTGGTAATATGTTGAAGGCTGTGGCATTTCGCGAACATTCCGCTGGAATTACACTGGTACAACTATGTCATACAAAAGAACGTCCAATTAACAAAGCAAATCAAATAAATATTATCTACAAATGCTTCGAGCAAACGTTAATTAAATAAATAGAAATTCAAATTTCCCGCTGGAAATTAGTGTCGCCATCAGCGCAACTATCGGGAAAATGCTGTTGGTAAGTTATCATCATGTCGGTAAATACTCTGGAAATAGCGACATCTAGCGATAACAGCTTAAACTATTCCAGGACAAACTTGGGCATTTTCCCGATAGAGGCGCTGATTAAACTCCGAAGTTAGTTCGGTATATTGACCGCTAGATGGCCATCCAGTCGAGCAAAAATACCGGGAATTTTAAATTGAAAGTTTAAAAACGAAGGCATAAGAATATTTGTTATATCTTTGCACTATCACGGTGAACATCCAGGTTGATTGTGTAAAGATTAATTTGTTCGTACTCGTGATTTTAACATCATAATTTATATTGTTTTATATGTGTCAAGCACCCAAATATTAAATAGTTAGATACTTAAATACTTTGGATAAATTAATTTTTAGAATATATAGATGAATATTTGCTTACCCACCAAGTTGCATTCTTCCATATGCAGTTATATCTTCACCATATAGATCTTCTAAAATCACTGGTTTAATACGAAGTTTCCCACTTGCAACTTGTACCAAAGTTTGATGAAATTCATTGTGGTACACGCAAAATTCGTAATCCTACGATAAAAAGTCTGTTATAAAGCATGAGAAGCAGGAATTAAAAGTGATAAGTCATTCTATACAGCTATGATTTATTCCAGCGTTATGATACTAAAATAATATTATTTTTTATAATATAATTTATTTATTATACAACTTACAGGATCCAAAGGGAATCTGATATCACGCTGCCAAACTGATTCATTTAAAGAATCAAAATTTTCATTAAACAATAATAATTCACCGGCAGATGTTTTATACTTTTCTGTACTTTTGTTTTGAGTTTTTCCTTTTTCAGCTGTAATCAGAAGGCACACAATTTTTTACTTTTCATCGATATTTTTAATTTTACTTCATATTTTCAATTATTGTGAAATATATTTTCATGTAGTGACATCGAATTTCGTTACGAAATAAACATTAACATATCCATAGAACAAATAAACAGGTCTCGTAATTTTATATAATTATGGTCTACATACAAATAACTGTCCATGTTTGATCTGTTTTTCTATATGTTTTTCCATCAACTTGCGCGTAACTCCAGTAATGTACGACATCTCCGTTCATTAAATTTATATTTTCCTTTCGAAAGCTCCATTTTCCATCTGTTTCTTTGTATACTTCACCTGATATATCTCCTAATTCGTTGGGCGCAATATTTTTGTTTACATTTCCTTGTAACGCGAAAAATTTTAGTCCTCGTTCATCTGTTGGCATAAGATTAGAATTATTGTTTAAATATAACAAATATGGTAGAAAATTATAGATAACATCCAGAGATGCATGTGTTATTACTGCTTGATATTTTTTTTCTTTTGTATGAATCATGTACTGTGTCACTTTGTAAGGAAAGTACGCCGGTTATTTGTTAAATGCTGGGAATTACCATTGATACGTAACTGTGAACTTACGATAATGATATTTCTTAATAGTTATTATTAATTTGCAAATACTACTACATTAACTATCGCGTTTCGTAAATTATAATTAAATTAAAATTACGATACATGCATACAATCTTCTATCTAAAATACTTTTATTCTGAGCTTATATTACTTTTTATATACATAAACAGTATTATTTGTTTACCTGGTATCGATATTCGAATTCCCTTCGGTTTTAAAATTTCAAATGTTGGTTCAGGTAAGACGTAACAATTTCCGAATGTAACGAAACTTTCAACTTTTAAAAGAAGTATAATAAAAAATGCAATGGATACGTTACAGTTGAACATATTTTCTGCAATTGACAATTTATTTAATGCAAAACGAGTTAACAACGACGAAATTATACACGGTTGAAGAAAGAATAAAAAAATATGTCTCGTACTGTGAACTGTCGATGCTGCACTGACCTGCGTACAGAGCTGATAACTTCTGTAACTCTTAGAACCCCTCTTCTTTCCTTTTATTATTTTTATATTAATCAAAAGTGAATATAAAAACACAAGAATATAATAAAATAGCGCTATACTATTTAAGTTTTCTTTCGACGTCGTACTTCTTGCATAGTTTTTAGACATTTCAAAACGGAACAGAATGTGCAAAATGATCAAAATTCATTATGAAAATCTATATAATTTGTTTCAGCTCCTGAATAAAAATGATATCTCTTCACCACTTCATTTAGAAGATATTAAATACACTTACTAAGATAACAAATTAAATTTTATTCATTTTTATGAAAGTTAATTATCGGGTGATTTTTTGGATCAATATTCAATATATCTTTAGTATCATCACACTATCTATTTTAAATTATCACTTGTTGATATTTTTGTTGTTTGCAGTAATCCGCTAGATGGCATGTTATCGGCATAGTAGAAATATTTTCGTATATCGTAAACGTCATACCTAATCTGGCCCACATTAGGTTATGTCCTCTAAATTTGTTTGATCAATAGAGAATATATACAAAATTTGTATCATGCTACCAATAAAGAATTTAACAAAGAATGGCTACCTTAGAATTCTATCCTCTGAATCAGTATCAAATATTTTAAGGCGACATTTAACAGAAGAAATCAACGTTCAATATAGACGAAATATTGTAGGTTACCTTGTGTCGCAACGCGAGAAATTCTTAAGTAAAAATATTCATTCAGATACAGTAAATCGTAAGTTAATAGCAAATTTTAGTTCAGACAGTGACAAAGGATACTCAACTGATAGGCAAGTATACGTTATTAAATTATTATTCTTTTTATTATTACCAGGAACAGATTTCGCAAATAATTGCTTTTTTTTTTATTACAGTGAACTTACACCTGTTCAATTTGAGAAAGTTTCTGATGAAACCCTTGAATCTTTGACAGAATACTTTGATGAATTAATTGAGCAGTCACCACAACTAACAGATGCGGATGTATCATATGGAGTATGTTTTTCAATATCTTACCTAATACTTAACTCAATATATACTTAACTATATTGTTTTTACAGGATGGTGTATTAACTGTTAAATTTGGAAAATCATATGGTACTTATGTCATAAATCGTCAAACACCAAATAAACAAATTTGGCTTTCTTCTCCAAAGTCTGGACCAAAGCGATATGATTTTGTAAATGGCAGATGGATCTATAAATATGATGGAAAAACATTACATGAATTACTTAACAATGAAATACCAGCAATCATAATGAATCCAACGTGTTTCGATAAGTGTTCTTTTAGTGGCAAAGAAAAAGAAGCAGCAATGAATAGTCTGTAATTTTATTAAATCAATGCTGTAAATTGTAATTTTAATTAGAATAACTAATTGCATAAACATATGTGTGTGTACTATATTGGAAATACAAAATCTCAGTTAATGTATATAAATTATAATATAAAATAGACAACATATTGTAATATATTTATGTGAGTATTTATAGCTTTGTAAAATATAGATACATTTTAATATTTGCATGGTAGAACCGCACCTTTAGAATTTCTCATTTTACAATGTCACATTGCTAAAGGCTTAGTACATATTTTTATATCTCTAAGAGATATATTAAGTTAATACACGTAATATATCCTGAATTGTTTATAAATTACTTTTATAAATAAATAACGTTGTAAGTGGCTAAACACTAATAAACATTGCACCTTATAATATTATGTTAATAATATAAAGCCTCGCTATATTTCAAAGTATGTTCCTTGTTCTATATTGGACAGATTGCAAAAATGGAGATTATGGAAGATGGCAATTTAGTAGATCGTGTTAGAATTTTATTGCAACGAGACATGCAGTATTATCAGGTAACACAATTTAATCATTGGAAATATTTCGATATGTTACAACAGCATTGTCCAATGTGGCTTCCCCTCCCAATCTTTCTTTCGCGTATCGTAATTACATCGTCAAAGAAATCGGACTTGCATATTAAAAAGTTATTAGATTTGCATAAAAACTGATATATGTAAATTTTATAGAGTGCTGAGTAAGAATCAGAAATCAAAATTCAAAATGGTTAATTTATTATGACGGACTTGTATACTACATAGTTATTAGACTTGTATATGAAAAATGTATATCAAAAATTGATATGTAAGGGTTTTCAATGTCACTGATTACGAATCTACAATCCGAATTCCAAAATTCGAATTATAGGGGTTTTCGAGGCTGCTGATTACGAATTCGCATTCGCATTTTCGCTCTTTGAGACGGCGCATTCGCGATGACGAGCTTGCATATTAAAAAGTTATTAAATTTGTATAAAAATTGGTATGTAAGGGTTTTTGTGGTTGCTCCAAATAGGTCCCACATAATCATACAGGTTCACCCTGTTCCGATATATCATCGTTTCTTTGACATCCGACTACAATATTATCAATCTGACGTGCTACAATATTTTGAATTATATTATGGCGATACAGGAAATGCAAACAGTATTGAAAGAGCCCTTATGCACACGTGTATGTGGTGGAAAACTTGATTTTCCAAGGCACGCTTCATTTGCTGCTATTAAGATCGTGATGTGGTGGGAAGTTGACTTTCAAGCTGCTTTTAATCGTCATTCTGGCTTAACAAAGTCATCTGAACACGAAACTGATGCAAGTACCGAAATTGAGGGTGAAGTTATTAAAAAGATTCAACCTTCCGAATTTATATTACTCGTCGTCGATACTGCAGAACATTTATTAGGTATAATACAATCTTTCTCTAAATCGTATTTAAAATTAGACTTTTTCCAAACATACGTACTTATTGTTTGGAAGTACTTTACAACAGTGTGTAATCAAATTTTATTGCTTCACTGAATAATTACAGAACACTTGCATCTACTTATTCAAGAATCATTAGATCATGCAGATTTAACAGTTTTAACAGCAACTTTGGGAGCAGCTGCATTAATACGAAATTGCTTATGGTGCTACAGCCAACAAACTAAAAATTTAATTTCTCCGCAAGCAAGGTACATATCTACTTATATAATTTAAGAAAGTAATTCTCAAACCTTATTTTTCATTATTTTATTTTTTGTCGCGGTCACATATTATTTGTATCATTCTCGTTATACGAGGAAAATTCACGTGCAATGAAATTTAGCAAACAACAAAATAATCGACATTACTAATGGAGTAATTGTACATTAAGATATTTTTGTTTTTTATTTATAGCGAGAAAATAAACAAGTCCTATAAATCTTATCATGAAATGGCTGAGGCTGTTGCAGAAAGATTATTAGACTTGCACTGTCGTTTAATTTCACTATACATACTTAACGAAGCTGATTCTCTTAGTTGGCATGATATGAAGGCATTCTTTGAACGAGAACGTTGTTCCTTTGTGATACAAATGTGGTGGTTATATATGCAAGGTAATTTTGATCGTACACTCAAGAATACTTTCAACTATGCGACCGATTTTAGTGTACGTCCGATATCAGCGCTGTTTTTTTCGAACGTTGCAATCGTAACATTTTATATTTCCAGCGACAAAGGCAGATTTATGGAACACTGTCTCTCCAAAAATGGCACAACGAGTTTTTTCTGGAATGTTGAACGAGTCTTTATCCATTATTGTGACAAGATTTATCGACGTAAGAACATCTCAAAAGTTATATTATTATAATTTAATTATACCCCTCTCCTTCTTTTGAACTCGATGCTCTTAATATAGTTCATACTAAAGAATCATAAACTCGGATTTGGAAGGTTTAGGTATGCCATATATAATACAAATATCAAAATTACGAATATGATCTATAATAGGCACGACCGAGTTTATCACGATCTCAACAATTTTGGACGGATGCTTTCAACGTTCTCTGTTGCACGGGATATCTTGCATTGAACGCTTGTGTTAGTGTCAGTGAGATGATTGGACTGAAATTAAACACATTACCGGTTGCCGTTAGGGATATCCATACGAAATGTAACGAGCTGTTGGTTTGCTTATTATTGAGAGGAACACCTGTTCAAGAAATATACCAGGTACAGGAATTTGTAGTAAATATTAGGTTGTCCCGAAAGTTTCTTTCGCGAGTTGCACTCAATTATTTTACGTGCCCGTGTTTATATAAATAGACGATCTAATTTCATAGACATTCATATTGTCGCAGTAATGGAGCAAAATGAATCGTGCACAATTCAGTAATGTAACATAAAACATAAACTATTGTGCATGTATTACTTATTAATAAAGCGAAAGAAACTTTTGGGACAACCTAATAAATTAAAGTTGATTAACAAGTCGACACCGCTAAATAATAAAACATGATCCTAAGAAACTGGACAAAATATGAAAGAATTTTTGGATGAAATGAAATTGAAATGCAGTATGTGAAGCTCTTTGGGCAGTTAATTACGAATCTGCATTCGGAATATCAAAATTCAAAATGGTGAATGCAATATGACGGACTTGTGTGTTGAAAAGTCGTTCGATTAACATGGAAATTGACAAATAGGCGACATAAGAATTTTTTTATTTCCGTTGTAGGTTTTTCGTGACGGATTCGAAAATTTAACAATTTTCCAGCCACGCTGCGGACCTGCAACGTGGCTGTTAATGTGCGCGCCAAATTTATTGGGTTCTATTGATTCCGACGTTCACATTTCAAATTTGCCTGATGATCGAGCAGTGATTTTAGAATTGAACATACTTAGACATCAACCGCAACCGAATTGGCCCCAGTTAATAAAGGTAATAATCCGTCCATTTATAACAATCAAGGCAATATCAATAAATTAGTATGATTTATTTGCTCGTACATAAATTTATACCGAATGTAAAAATAGGTAGAGTAGTTCTCATTAAAGTGAATAATGCTTTAGGAACAAAGGGTCCGTAATAGTTTAAAGATATAAAAAATTAAATTTGCAGGTCATCTCTATGAATGATTACGCAGTAGCCAAAATTTTATTAGATACTTTAATCCACGATTGCAGTTATTTTACTTCTGAGGATTATTTTGATAATTTAGAGCAATTGAGAGTTGACGGAAAGAATTGCGGCGGTTTTCTTTGCAACAATATGACATGTTATGGAACGTTAAAAATAACATCAGCGTTGAGTCTTTATAGTTTAATGCTTATTTTGACATCTATAGCGCAGGAACCTGGTCACGTTATTGCGCCAGCCTTGAGGCAAAACCATAATTGGTCTAATTATCTTGATCGGCAACAGGTATCTATTAAAATTTCGAAAATATAAATGGAACGCAAATGTTTCAAATTGATATAATATTCTGAAATACCATACACTGGTATACCATGTATATTTACGTAGGTTTGGAATCAATCGAGGCCACCATGGCTGAATGCAATTTTAAAGCCATTAAGCAATACGATGGAGCCAATTATCGAAATACTTTTGGAAGCAGTAAAAGTAAGTAATTAGTTTGCCATTACTATCGTAGTGGTTGTTACGATTTTTATTAGATTTATTGGACATTGGGATAATACTTTTTATCTAAATGACTCCACAATTTCTCTGTGATATTTAATGTTACTCAACACTTTAATATTATTTAGCAGCAACAACTTTCATAGTAGCTATTTACCGTATATATTAATTATTTGGCTTCCGTATGCTACGATATTTAATTTTTGAAATTTTTCTTAACCACGATGCAAAGACTCAAAAATAATCAAACAGTTGATAAATGTTAATTTCAAAATGACTGCATTTTAAACTTTTAGACAGGAGCTAGTATATATCAGACAATGTCGCTGGTAATTGGCTGTTTCGCTGAATTATACGTGACCTTACCCCCTTCAATTTTGAAGACTGCATTCGTATTGAACGATAATATTCCTGCCCATTGTCATCCAATCGGTGGTAACGTTCTCCTCCATATTCTTTGTGCATCTCTTTATACCGCCCTTCTGAACTTTTCGAAGAATTGCAAACCAGAGGTGGCCGAAACTCCAGCTTCCGATGGATCTAATAACGGGTCAAACTTGTTCAATTCCAACGATGCCGCAACAATCGTAATTGCCTTGGCTGAAGCTATCTGTAGCATCGACGAAGACAATAAACACACCTCTCAAATTGACGACTTTTTCCAACGCGTGAAGGAATAGTAAGTTTTTGTATTTATTAAAGGGCATAGTTGGATGAGGGGGATAAAATGTGCTCCTAAATCAAATTTAAAATGTGGTGTACGTTATTCGATATCGAAAAAAAATATTAAAATATTTAACTGAATAGTTGCAAAAGTTATAGAAATAATAAAACCATAGTTTACGCGGGTACAGTAGCCCGAAACGTACATCATGATTTAATAAATGAAATGTTTAAGCATTCAAACAACGGGTACAAAATCGCGCATTGATGAAGCGACGTGTACGTCTTCCATTATCGAAACGACCACCGACGAGTTATTGTTTACCAAGTTTGGCCGACAGGCCGTAAAAGTGCGTAGCTAAATGTTTATTTTTAAACATACCGAATTAAGCGATGTCTGCTTATAAATTTAGCGATACTAGTAGTATTGTTTGCATTTCAGGTGACACATGAATTTTTAATTCGCTCATCCGATCTAGTATTGAATAAACTACGACATAAAGACGCTCAAGAACGTTTAATTAACGTACCCGAGGTTTGCAATCTTTGCAAACCATTAACTTACATAATGTTTCACATCGAGGATACCACGTTCGATCAGGCGAGTGACGAAATTTTATACACTTTATTAGCTTGCAAATTAAAAAGTATAGAGAATTGAGAATTATAAAAACGATATTTACTTTCGTGGGCAACTTGAGTATGTAGTTATATTTGAAAAATTGGTAACAATTAATAAGTGCCTAAAGTATGACTTAACAAGTGCTCTAAAATTTTGTACCTGACAAGAAATTTTTGAAAATATGTTACAATACGTCCATTCTCGTTACAGTTCCTCATTCAATATGAAAAGACAAATTGGAGAAAAGCTTTAACAATGCCATTTTCCATCACGGTGGAACGTGCACGAAGTCAAATATTGTTGCGATCAGAATTCAGGAACGTAGCGGAATTGACGTACGAAGACAGAGAAGCAATGAATTCCATTAAAAAGATTTGCTCTTCTATAAAAACGACACACTTCAAATAGTACAGTTCTGTTTTACGAACATTTCTAAAAAAAAAAAAAGAAAAACTATAATCCATGCACAAATGGAAACAGTTTTATGATTAAGAATAATGTTGATAGACTACATAACAAGATTTAACCACTTCGTATTCTCCACTACTAGCAGTCGTCGCTAATAACCACGTCAAACCTGTTGATGCGATGTTAGATCTACAAAAAAAGAAAAAACTTGCACGTATTGTATGGAAATTCTAATGTATTTAAAAATAAAAACTATTTTATTCTGACCCCTTTATATATTAAAAGAATTATTTCGACAGTCCTACAGCGACATTAAAATTCATATCTTGCTTGCTTTCATAATTAATAATTAAAACCCTGAAGTATAGGCAGCAGCCATACCGTTCGTTATGTAGCTTACGGATAGAAGGTCGTAGGCGGCTGGACAACTTATTGGTTGGAGCAGACATAAGCGGATCTTTTCTGAAATCTCAGTGGAACCATTCAATGATTAGCTAATTTCTTCTTTTTGAAATCTTAAACAAATATATTTATTATTCATTTCATATTACATTTCATAAACGCTTCAGATAACGAATTGTTCATTTCTAAATGATTTGTTAACTTACTCCTTTCCTTTTATTGGTTTATACATATTTCGAAACTTGTCTTTTTATTTCAATATGCAGAAAATATATTTACATATAATAATACATTCATACATACATCTGTATTTCATAAACAATTTATTGTAATGCCAAAAAGTAAAGTCGAACAATACGAAAGTGAAGATATATTCTTTCAACAGTTAGTTCACGCATTTATTTTTATTAATAGAACTGTACTGATTACTTATAAAAAGAGACACGCGATGTCAGGAATATTTTTAATTCTTCACGCTTACGTCTTATCGTTGATAATTCGATTAATTTAATTGCGTTCGCTTGCAATAATCTCGTTTGGGAATGGAATGAGGTTATTCGTCTTTGTCGATGTCGCGTTACCCTCGGAAACGATGGCACTGTTTATATTTGAATGAATCAAATAAAACGAATGGTCCAAATTCACACGTGAAATTTACAAACAGTCTCACGTGCGGCAATAGTAACTTATCGATTTGTCCACTCTTGCGCGAATAATTAATGGGCGTTATGAAACACCCCGTCTGCCACCAGTGCAGTGGCTGACATACCGAAGGTTTGCATGCAGTGGTGTAGCATGCGATTTCACAATCGCGCAAATTTTTTCAATGGCTTCGTTAAGCTCTCGAAAGTTTCACGTCGTATTTCTTCAGTGGCATCCTATCAAAAGAAGTTCAAAACAGTTTAATAAGCGCGCATGATCCGTGTGAATATATTTTCCTCGAAGTTTGCACAGTCCTCCATAGATCATATTACACGATTATTGACTGATTACATTATCTTCGATGATCTTGCATAGTTTGCATACTCTTTTCACCAATCGTGCTAAGCAATCGTTGGTTAATTAAATTATCTTCAATTGTTTAGAATAATCTTGTAAAATATCGATTAAATAATTTGTTTATAGCTACGATCTGGTTAGTTGAGATCGTTTATTCCTTACATTTGGTCAATCCACTACTGTAAAGGATTACTTATCTGATATAAATTTTAGAAGAATTTCAATCTACGAATTAAATACTAATTTATCCTATCTAAAATATCTCTTTCAATATGTACATAATTCTAGTTGTTGATAAAGTAACTTGCCATCTTCGGGTATTATATACACCATCAAAACTAACTATACGATCGAATTATTAGATGCAGAAATTAATTTTGTGCCTCTGCATTCAATAATTTATAACTCTAGTTTGAACAGACGTGCCTGCGATAGAAGAAGGAAAGAATGAAATGACTTCAAACTCTAATTTATCTTATTATAAATAAAAATATACAACGTTCCGCTTAAAAAATCGAACGTGACCTTGATATTTTCGTTAAAAAGCATGTTGGCGATAAAGCAATTCATACATCGTACGTCCACTTCAAACAGATGCAACTTTTGTATGAAGGAATTTCGTGAATAATAATTCGTTTAAAAATTATTCAAGACGGAACAAGTTATTGCCCCACCCTGTACACAAAGTGCAATTTATTAGGTGTATGAATGAATTCTATGCCCTCGTATTCGATCATCTATAACTTCGGTTCAAGTAGAAATATTTAGACTCTATATGAAAGAATTTTTTTAACAGATCCGCGTAACAGTGTCAGCTATTGTTTAATTCATGCAAAATATTGTTATAGCATCGTCGTCGCGCCTTTAGCACGTACGGCCGTGGAAGAAACATTTCGCGCTCGCGCACATTCGCGTGTCCTCGGTAAGCTCGAAGTTACATATATAAACGATGCGTGCACGCAGCACGATGACTGAAACGGAATCCGCTGTAGTCAGTATAGTTCAGTGCGTTTGTATACATACATTTCATTTTTTTTTTCTTTTTTTCATGATTCAATAGCGACTATCCGAAGTTCACGGAGAAAAAAAAAAACAGGCGTAGAAAATGACCATTTTACTCCTTGATCTTTTCGGCCGATTAAAACACGTGTGGAAACTTTGGTACCTGGTTAATCCTCGCGAAACAACTTTTGAATTCGCGTACGAAGTTCCCGATTATCAACAACAGGTAACTAATATTTATACTATACCTTTGATTTAAATAAGTTAAATTTAATGTGAATTTAAATAAATGAGAGGTACTTCCTAATTATTATTGCTATTTATTCTTAATAATTATTTCAATCGATGCGAAATTTCAATGCAACAGGTAAATAATGTTTACACCATAATTCTTAGTTGTATATCTCTGTAAGTTTCATTGTGTGGAAATATCGAGCAATGAATTATTTTCGAATACTTGCCAGATTTTATTTAGAAAATATTTAATTTATTTAATTTCACTTTAATACTACTTAACGAGTGATTCAATCGATGATGATGATGTTTTTGATGAGTATATTCGTGTATATTGAAACGTATAATTCCATGGTCTTATCTGTATGTTGTGTATCCATTTAAGTGCGTATCAGAATAAATTACGCGCGAAACAAATAAGCCTTGTAAATTTTAACGTTCGAGGAGTTTCCTTTTAAATACCGCCTTGATTTCGATTTTATAAATTTACGTGATATTATACGGGGTATTAATTAACTCCAACGTCCTTTGTACTCGACAATTTGAATTTATTGTGTGAATCAATAAAAGGTATTTCCCAATTACTCGATCCACCTATATTATTGTTGTGCATTTCCTGATTAATCATAACAATCGATGCGAAGTTTCAATGCGATGCCTTTTTTTTTTAACAACAAAGTTTCTTGTGAAATGATAATATTCTATGGTAATGTAGCTAAGCATAGACTCTAAGACAACTATAGCCATACAAATAAGATAAACGTGTACGCAGGTATGGTTTCCGTTCTTCATTCTTATCATACTGGAGCAGATCATACTAAGAATGAAGAAAAAGAGGTTTCGTTTCAACGATCAAATAACATCATTATCTCACTGGATGTTTCAAGAAACTGGCCGGTAAGCATAGGTAACGCTTTTATTCTTCAGCTCTCATTATTACTATTTTATGTTCAAATTATATTTATAATTACTAGCTACAACTTTAAAAAACAATCTTAGTATTATTATATTCTCTTTTAAAATTGATCTATAAATGAATACAAACTTTTCCTTTGCAATATCGCTACAGATATTACACGAGTATTATTTTAATTCGAAATTGTTGCATATTTGATATATTCAACGTATCGTGTTTTCTTATCTTTCATTCATAATATAGCGATAGTGTTTAACATTTAAAGCTTTCTTCATATTATAATTGCTCAAAATCAATGTATAATAAAAAAAGAATACTGTTTAATATTTTAAAGGTATCTTCGCACCATAATTGTTCGAAAATATAATTAAACCCGAAAAGTATACCAAAAGTACATCGTACATGCTGAATATTATGAAATATGCAAAAAAATTCTCTACAATACCGAACACAGTAAAAATTACGTAAATTTGTATTCATACGCAAAGAAATGTTTTATGGACTTGCCGCTCTATCTACGTAAGATAGCGTTAACATTCATGATGATATGGATTAAGTATGCCTACGCGAATATTCGCTGCTCCGGTTAATGGTACAAAATCTATTTGCGTACGGCTGTTTTCAACGCGTATTTTTAGCTGCAGTAACCCTTTTATTTTTGACCATACACGATTAAAAGAAATGTTAAAATGTTTGTTCGAAATTCTTTTCACTATCAAAGTTTGATTACTTTTTAACGTTACAAACCATTATTAAAATTACCTCATTCGGTTTATTATTAATTAAAATTAAGTCTTTAGTCATTATTATTCTACTATGTAAAAAGTCCCTTATCCTCTTTGCCACTTCCCCAATTGATTCACATAACGAAGGCCTTGCTGTATTAACATTACACGTCCGTACTAAATCCGACTAATCGTGACGATCGAAATGATTTAACGTTAACTTTTCCGCAAAAATTTGCAGTATCCTCTTCCGCGGCGCGGAATATTACGTATACATCGTAATTTACGAGAAATATCACTGGTGGAATCTGCCCTGGAACTCAGCATGGACTTGGTGGATCACTGCTGTTGGGGTGGATTTTTGTTACTATTGGGTTCACCGCAGTAACCACGGTTAAATTCCTATCCAACCATGCGTGTCATTGTCGTCCCTCTAATTGACGAATTTAAAGTGTTTCTCGCCCGTTTGCAGAGGTACACTTTTTATGGGCTCACCATCAAGTGCACCATAGTAGCGAGGAGTTCACTCTCGCGGTTGGTCTGCGGCAGTCTGTGTTGCAACACTGGTGTAACTTCGTGAGTATCGCTCGTATTACATGTGCACGGTGTCCTGCGGTTATCACAAGCCGCAAGTGGAAGCGGGTGCAATCAATGCTCTCTAGATCTGCAGCCGCGTTCTCTCAAATTAACGAACATAAACGCGCCTGAAACGATCAACTTGAACGTTTACTATATGTTTTGTAAGTTATACACGCACGCTACATTTCTTTCGTTCTTTCAAACATCATCCAGGAACACGTGAATTAGATTAAACTCTGTCCTCCGGAAAATGACTAAATGAGAAACGCTAAGCGTTAGCAAAGTGTTGACCCCTTTAATCGTTTCTTGATCAATTCTTTCAGCATTATTATTAAAAGTAGATTCGTTAAGATTTAAACCCGTTAAAGGGCACGCATTCTACTTCCGCTAGATTGCTTTTAAATGAACGATGCGAGATTCGCATCGGTATCCTCTTGAAACATTTTTAAGCCAACGAGTATTTCGTCGAGTGCCATACAAAAGATATGAAATCTGTTTGCAGATGTTTTATTTGCCTCTTGCCTTATTTATATCTCCGTCCCATTTCATTGCACACAACCAATTCAACTTAATTTATCAATTATGGATTCATACGACAGTCATCGACGATCTTGGCCCGTTGGAATTAATATTTAATACTCCGAAACACCATCGCGTCCACCACGGTGAGGATTAATAAAATGCCACGACAATATTTGTTGTCAAAATCAGTTTTAAAGTAATCGTTGTATATTTGTTCTGATTCTTTATATTCGTATTCGAGTATACCGAGCGGTTTGATTGTGTCACGTGAATTAATCGTTATTATGAATTAACTGCAGGTTGTAACCTGTACTGCCTAGACAAAAATTACGGCGGAGTACTTATTATATGGGATAAATTATTCGGAACGTACATGGAGGAGAAGAAAGATAATAAAATAATTTATGGTTTGGTCGTCAGCCCTCAGTCTTTTAATCCGCTGTATTTGCAGGTGAGAAACGGCAATTTACGCCAGCATGAATGTAACTGTCCTCTATTACTCGGCCACGTATTCAAATTGACGAAGGGAATAACGAATCTGTCACGTAACACGACGATTAGTTACATAAACACGAACCTAATTTGACACGTTAATCAAAGGGATTAACAGTTTAACGATCGTTCGTTTCATACGTGACATGGAATATTTATTTCGCCTATCGAATCATAATCAGAAAAATACACGAATTCTAAACATATAATTTTCAACCGTAGTTTATCCTTTCGCTTGTGTAATATATTACCCGCCAGTTCGATCAGTTTAATCATTAAAACAAGTTTTCACGTAATTGACTCGTTATCTAACGGCTAATTTATTTTGAAACGTTGTAGACGTTTTACGTTTACCAAACAATCCAAAAGAGTTTACGGATGTCGTCCGTGGCGGACAAATTGGCCGTTTTTTGGAAAGGTCCAAGTTGGTTTCCAGGTTCTCCTCGCCTGGGTCTCGACGAATACAAAGTAAACGTAAGTTCTGTGTTTTATACATTTTTACTGTCGCTGAATTGCCACGGAACCATTACTTAGGAATATTTTATTGTTTATCATTTACTACGCAAAATTGATCGATTATACGATTCCGATGTATCGTTGCACGATACCTTGAAGCTACTTATATAATGTTAAGAATATCAATGAACTTATACAATTGCTATTTAGCTGTTAATGCAAATACACCATAAGTATACTGGTATTGTACAATAGGAAGACTAATTAAACCGGTTTGATTTTACAATGGAGCTTCTCTCTATCCACGCGTACGCTACCACTCGTAACATGAATATACAAAATGTCACATAACGTGTGGGAGCCTTCAGGAATAGTTTCAGTACTTAAGTGTATGTTCGTTCTCGCCTTGTTTTCGAGCTGTCCTGAATTCACATGATCGTTAGGTAACCGTTTATTGGTCGTTTATTGAAATACCTTTCAATGGATTTTACGTGGAAGAGATTCATCCCTGAAGTGGCATCACATCTTAAATCTTGTATTTCTTTCCACTTACATTTATAATGACGATAATAATAATATTATTATTATTGTATCCTATATTAATAAATTCACTAATTTACAGTTATGACAATAATGCTGATAATAATAATAATAATATTATTATTATATTAGACGTGAATATAATAATATTATTATATGCTCACTAATGTATATATAATATATATAATAACATTGTCGTATTCCTTACTTTCTTCAGGTCACAAACAGGTATAAATACGATAACTATGTGCCTGTGTGGCAAATCATTTACATAACTGTCCACTTCTGTCTTGTTTTCTACGAACACCTTCAATTATATGACGAAACGCAGGTAAGGTTTATTTTATTTCGTTCTCACGAATACTCCCCGTGCCATAATTTTCATAAACGAAATGTTTCAATTACAGTACCGTTCTTTAATTTCAAATGTTCGAATTTCGAATTTTCTTTTTTCACAGGAGTTAAAGTCTACGTATTCCACGATCATAGTTATCAATAACATATGTGCCCTCACTACCATCGGATTATTATTCGACAAATCGAAGTATGCCTGTGTCGCTGAATTTATAAGATGCTTGGTTTATTTAAGTTTTTTATTGGTATACGACGATTTAACATATCAATTGATAATACACGTCGCTTTAATGCATATCGAATTCACGATAACCGCGTGGTTGTACTCCGTGTATCTTGTATCCTGTTGCATTTGGATTTCGTATTACCTTATCGTAGGATGGAAATAAAAAACTTCTAATTCATATCGTAGAAAAGCTGATTCAATTAATCGTAATTCAATCTATATATATATTATACGTGTGTATGCTGTGTCTGAGCGTATTGAAATTTTATATTTTCTATGTAAAGTAAAATGAAATGTTACAAGTATAAAACGGTGTTGAAAGCGTTGACTCAACAGAGTAACATTGGTAAAAATAGTCGATGCATTATTATCTTTTTTTGTACGTACGTTTACATAATAAATGATAAATTATTTTATAATGTTATGCATTTGTTACAATTAATCAGTATTATGAAATGTATTATACTTATAATAATATGTAATAATTGTTGTATGTCAAATGTACCATAAATAAGACCACTGCTACCGATAGCTGAAGCGCAAGCGTTAACGACAGAGAAGACATCCTGCTCATGCTACATTCCATCGAGTCAGCGCAATCTATTAACATAATCTTCGAACATCCTTGAGCGTGGGCGTCGCGTATTGCGACGACCCTGTGCAGAATTTCTCTCCTCCTCGGACGTTTCAACTGCATTTGTCCTTCCTTTCATCGTTATCTATCGTAATCTGTAATTTAGGGAGGATAAGATGAATTAAGGAGAGTGAAAGATTCGACTCGAAACACGTCCTGCTAGTTGTCCTGTTTAGGGCAATTCTTCCAAGTTATCAAAGGTTTGAGACAATATAAGGGTCGAATGACGCGATGTCAGTGAAGAAGCTAGCTGTATCTGGAAGTCTGATATAATAATATTAGAATTTCTATGTTTAATATTTTATTATAATAAAATGATTTGAGGTAGTTTTGTCAAGGAGTGTAAGCAGCTTCCTTTGAAGGATTCGAGGTTTTGCGAACATAACTGTAACAGTGATATATCACTGTTCCAATGTTCAATCCCAGTTATTAAAAACTTTGAGATGTCAAAGAAAGTGAATTCGTATCGTAGGACTGTTACAGTAAACTGTATTGAAATTGTAAAATGCTTTCACCGTTTTTATATTTTATTTTAAGCAAACAACTTTGTGTACCTGAAATATTTCTTAACGCAATGCCGTTTTTCTTACAAAAGTTGCGTAGCATAAAGAAAGCTACAATTGAAGTTTCGAATTGATTTGTCATTTTATCTTTTTAAAAAATCTCCCCAACACATAGCTTTTCACGAATAACAAACAACTTTTGTGAAAAGCTGTTCACATTTTTCACCATAAATAAAGGTATATAAATGCATTCACTCTTTTATCATAACTGGCATTTTATTAATTATAAATTGTTAAGTAAAAAAAAAAATTAAGTCCTTATTATTAGTTTTTATATAGATTTATATTTCGAACGATGAAAAACAGACAGAATTTTAAAATAAACAAAACGAAACATCGTTAAAATCTTGGTATAACATACAGCGTATATGATTGATAATACATGTCGAATTTATCGTTAGCGTGAAAACGAAAGCAATATTTTGTATCGATTTAAATTCCGTATATAAAAACTGTCTGGAATATTTGTATGTATCATTGAGAACAAAACGTACACCGTTGACAGTTTTCTCTTAAAATCTTAAATATTACAATTTACGTATAAAATTTTCTATTCAACTAATATAAATTTGTTATTTCATAAATACAATTAATATTAACGCACGTCGGAGCTTACAAACGTTCCTCGAAATCATTATGCAATATAAACTGCCTCGAAATTCTCAAGAGTGTGTAGCGATAAAGATACGTTAAAATCGATAAATTTACAACACATGTCACTTTTATATAATACTATTATTATACAAATCGAACACGTAAATAACATTCAAAATACCATTTCATAAGTGCAACATAATCGTTATAAACAAACGGGAACAATCAAGCAAGACATCGGCGATCACCTACATAACTAACTTAGAAAGTAATGACAAGTATGTTGATGTAGATATAATATAAAACAATGAAACGCCATTCATATTTCAACATCAACAACCTTACAGTTTCGGTATTACAACTACCTTACTTAAGCATAATAAAGTGAACGTTCTTAGAATATATTGCAAAAAAAAAAACAAAGACAAATGCATTAATACCTTATCAAAATTATTTGTTATGTTGTACACATAAAGCATTTGAAGTGGTTTGGTAATACGTCGGTAATACGTCGGTAATACGTCGGCCTTAGCCAATGTTGTGACAAATTAATCGCGATGGTCCACTATCTGCAACGAAACGATAAGTACACTAATATTTCATAAAAACGTCGATCTCACGTTTCATCCGATGAACATATACTTTATCTTTCACATTATCAATTTATAGCAAACGATATTACCGTTACTTGTGTACGTATGAGTTCTACATTACCTCGTTATTAATATTTTGTTGGTATACATGAAAAAAGTATTTAATAAACTCGTGACAGTAATGTTTCGAAGCATTTACATTTTAAAAAAAAAAAAGAAAGAAATTATACGCTCTAGCTTTCAAAACCGCAGGAATCGTTTCTTTCACTTTGTTAAGAAACAGGAGAACGATATTGCTTCTTTTTTATTTTGTATTTTATATACGATATTATTTATAAACAAATTGTATTAATTTCTTTAATTTTGTTAAGAAGAGGGTAAACAACATTGTTTATTCTATATATGAAATTATGTAAAACCAAATGGCATTCGCTTCATTTAACTTTATCTTAAATATTAAGTAAAATTGAGTGTTAATCATTTGTTCTATTATATGAAAATTCTTTTATTTGAACAACTTTGTCCCCCAATTAGTCCACATAACGCAGGCTGTGCCGTACATGAATGGTTCAAATATCCATTCAATTACATGATCAACTGTAAAATTTCATTCTAAATTTTCGAGTTACTTTCTCACGAAGAATCATATTCTACCCGATAATGCTACGTGTAGCTGACAGGACACAGTGTTATTCGTGCAGTACGTACCTACGAAAATATTCCTATGTACCAGTACTTGGTGTCGTCCTCGTCTTGTCGCTTCTAGCATCGGTCTCCGTCGTCTCTAGCCTTTGCTCTAAAGAATTATCCGACGGTACGCCATCCGATTGATCGCTAGATCTTTCGTGACCTTCGACGTTCTGGTGTTCGAGTAAAGGCATGTCCAGAGAATCCGAAGAAATGCGTCTGAAGTTACCGGCGCTTCCGACCATGTCCGATTGAGCCTCTCTACCATCTCGAACGTTATTCAACGAATCGGAACTCAACGATGGAAAGTCCAGGGTCGTCTTCATTTCCAACGAATCGGAACTTCGGCACAGCGGGTTGTGTTTCACGTCGTTATTGTCCTCCAGCTCGAGAGAATCCGTACTCGTCTCCATAACGTTACTCTCCTTTTGAATATGTACATCCTTCGCCTCTTCCATTTTCGAACCGGTCTGCATAGAGACTTGCGGCCCCGTTTTCTCGGTATCCATAATTTCAATCTGCGAGATGTCCTCCGTGGTGTCGTCCTGCCGATCAAATTTCTCTACGTTCGATTGAGCAATGCGTATAATCTCGTCGATTTCCTTGATTCTCTTCTCGTAGTCGTCCGACCCTGACGTGCTCGGATTGAACGATCCTACCGCACTGGTATCGGCTCTCGTACGCGGCAAACTCTCCAATTTGTATTTATTCTCGGGACTCTCGTGCTCTAACAAGTCTTCCTCCTCTCTGGCGCGCAACTCGATCAAGTGCGCCTCCCTGCAGGCTTTCTCCAGCCCTTCGAAGTCCTTCAACGAAGACAATGAAACGTCGTCACCGTGACCCGACCGACTGGCCGTGTACCTCCTCGGAAGACTGCCATTATTAACGGAATCGTGCGAACCGCATTGGAACTTTTTCGAATTCTCAGCGGCAACGGCACTCTCCAGGTTCTCGAACTCTTGCAAAGAGCTCAGCGACACGTTATCGTGATCGGTTGGCCTCACGAAGTACTTCTTACTCGCTAAAATATCGTAGTCAGGGGTGCTCCCGAAACTACCCCGCATGCTACCAACGCTCCCTATCGATTCCTTCTGGCTACCCAAGCTCCCGAATCTGCTGCTACCGGGCTCGAAGTCGGTGATCTCCTCTTCCTTGATGTCCTCCAAAGGACCACGGTCGTACTCGATATCGTACACTCGAGCGTCGGCGTGAAACTGCATCTCTATCCATTTCTTACCGCCCTCGTACTGCTCCTCGTCCGAGTACGATTGCGAGTATTGCTCGTCGTTCGAAGCTTGAGGCGGGCTCTCCTGAGACTCGAAATCGAACAACTCGGCGTTCTTGATCGGTTGACTCGCGGGTACTTGGAACTCGGGCTTGTTCTCGGTTATGAGATTCTCGAGATCGCGATCGTAGTTCTTACTGCTCACTTGCGGCATCGTGCTGATGCGTATGCTCTTCCCCTCGGAGTCGTACTCTTCGGCTTCTCGACCGACTTCCTCGATGACCACGAAGTCGTCGATGATGTCGGGTTTGTCGACCATCTCGAAAGAGTCGCTGTCGGGCGAGTGACGACTCTCCTTCTCGATCACCGTGCTCACGGAGACAGCGGAGGTCGAGGACGTGGACATGCTCGCCTGTTGGACCAGCGACGGTGTCGATGCTTGCGCGGACACTTCGGAACTCTCGTTGAAAGGATCGGTTGGGGTATGTTTTCGTTCTACGAGATCAGGTTCCGTCGTTTGGGCGTCCAGCTCAATCTCGGGACTCTTCTCGATCGTCTCCTGATCGGAGCCCTTGCTCTCGATCTCCGTCAGGGACGCGTCGGTCGTAGCTTGAACCGATATCACTTGGGTGCACACGCTCTGCACGCCATCCTCGGTAATCCGCGACGTCATTATATCTACGGATTGAAGAGTCCCGGACGTGGGCGCGACGGTGGACGTAGCGGAATCTACTCCCTTGGTATCGCGCGGTACCGATTCCTGAACCTGATCGGCACCCTCGCTCTCTTCCAGTTGCGGGAAAATCATTTCGGACGATCGTTTCATGCGATAAGGTACGTGACTGTCGATCTTGTCCATCGATTCGTCGATGGGTATCTCGCTGCCCGAGGAATCGGAGTGCTCGGTGTGTTCGTCGTCAAAGGAACTCTTGAAATTGTCGTCCGCGTCTTCTTCTTTCTCGGCGTCCGCCTCGGAGGCCACCAGCGTTTCCGATAGCTCGCTGGTGCTGTCGATACTGCCCAAATGGCCAGAGCTCAGAGAAGTCAAGGATTTCATGGATTCGCGAGAGCTCATCGTGGTCGCAGCGGTATGGTACTCCTGAGAGGTTGGCTTCGAAGAGGATGTGTGCTCGAGCGACATCATCGCCGTCTCGTACTCGGAAGCCGTCGCTGAAAGCACACCGCCCGATTGCAAGGCTTCTATGTCGGACGAGCTGGGTCTGCTGCCGCTGCCGATCTCATAATCGCAAGATTGGTAATTGCTACTGTCGCCGGAGCTGGAGCCAACGTCTGCCTCGCTGTCGGAGGTGACCCTCTTCGAGGCTCTGCCGGGTTTGTGGCGTCTTCTGAGCACTGGACACGGCAAAACCAAAGACGAGCTCTCGTCTTTGTACTCTACGTCGGATCCTGATATACTAACGGGTACAGGACTGGGATGCTCCTCTTCGTCATCCTTCTCCTCGTGGACGGTTATTGCAGTCTCATCGTCGTACTTTTCGGTTTTGATCACAGGTGTTTCGCCTTTTGTTAGAATTATCGACTCTACGGCGCTACTGGACGCGGATTCCTCTACGTTGGTTTTACTTTCATCGGGATCGTCCGACGTCGGTGCGACTGGTTCCTGGGGTGCTGACTCGGCGATAGGACGATCGCCCTTGGTTGCGTTCGTGTCGTGTTCGGGCGACGGTGGTTTGTATAAAAATGGCAAGTCGTTCGGAATGGATTCGGGTTGCAACTTAAACTGAAACTCCGAAGGAGAATCTTTAATTTGAATCACAGTTTCACTATTTTCGCTTAACTCTTCTATCAAGTCTTGTTTCGCCGCTTCCAGGGACTCCTTCACCTCGGCGATCTCCTTTTTAACTACCTGATCTAAAACGGTGATCGCGTACCGCGCGCTTAAATCGACGCTACCGAAATCATCTTTTTTTATTTTGAAGGCACAAGTATCTGAAGGAACTGTCACGGATCTTCCAGGCCCGTCGTGCTTTTCCGTCGTTTTCTCGATATGCCTTTTGTATTCGTCGCTCAGTGGTTTTATCTTCGACAAATACGACTCCGTCCACTCTTTCAACACGTCGTCCATGCGTGGCACTTTGTCAGATTCCGTCGCATCCTGCGTACCTTCTTTCGCAGGCTTTCCCTCGTCTTTCGTCGGCATCACCTTTTCCAATTTCAGTTCGATCTCTGGCCTCGGAACTGGTTCGCTCGTCTTCTTCTCCTCTCCAGTCCTTAGACTTTCATTGTATAAAAGGACGTCGGTTTTAACCGTTTCTTCGCTCGTTTGTTCGGTAGATTTGTCAGTATCAAATTCTGTACCTACGATTACACTAGTATGTTCATCTGTCGGATGTTCTTCTACTTTGAGAGATCCTCCTACTTCCTCCTCTCTCGTCTCCGATACCTCGATTTGCTCGGGTATATTTTGTTGGATACTCTCCACGTATTCTTTGTTAGGAGTTTTCGCGTCGTATTCGCGTTGCAGAGTATCGACCAATTCCTGGCAGCTAACGTCTAATTTATTTTCTACTAATTCGCTATCAAAGTCTTGCTCGCTTATCGGAATCACCGTGAATTTGGTACTCCTACCGACCGATGGCGTCACGCGGTCGTCGTCCGTGCCGGTTTCCTTGATGGACTCGATCACGCTGACGTCCTCGGACGATTTCGTAACCGATTCTTGATCGTAGTCGGTGGATCCATCCTGCGAAGATAAACATTCCTTCTTCCGCATCGATTCGTACGCTTCCAATTCTTGATTAAAAATTTGAGAAGGTTGGAGTGTCTCCGATATCTCGATCTTCTCCTCGCCGATCATCCAATTCACGGATTTAATCTCGAGACCTTGGGCCTTCGTCTTTGGAGACATTATCGGAGGACTTTCGTATTCGAAGCTGTCCGCCCTTTTCATACTCAAAGGTTCGTGGTCCTTTTGTGTTACGACGGACGCCGCTGGTTCTTGTACCAAAGAAGAATCGACGTTCGTGTCTTCCGATACGGTGCTGGGACTGATGGTTATATCTCGTTCTTGGAGTATTCTGTCGAACGAATCTGTGCCTGCGCTTTCGCGCAGAGACGAGATCCCTCTGCTGGTTTGCTCGGATATCTTGTGTTCGTCCATTTCCAAGGAAGGCACGTCTACGGAATCCTGTCTGGATTGGCTCCCTACGCCAGGCTCGAGAATTTCTAGAACTCTGGCATCCCGCGGAAAACCGTCGTCGCTTTGGAAATCGCGTTGCAGTTCCGCTTGACTATCGTATTTGTCCCATTGTTGTTTCTCCAATTGCGGGCTCAAGGTCGATTTCGATATGTCTTCTAACTCGTTCGTGTCAACGTCGATGGTTTCCTCGAAATCGATTTGCTCTGACATGCTGCTAGGACTCAGAGTGATGTTTCTATCTTGCAGCCTGAGCTGCGACGACGATAAAGGGAAGCTCTCTTCTTTCTCTTGCAGAGACGACTCTTCGTCTTTGGTTATATCTTCACTGACGCTTATACTGTCCCTGGTGGATCCTTTTTCGTACAGCTCTTCTTGTATCGACGTTCTCGATCTCGGTAACTCGGCCACATTTTGATCCATGAATCTATCCGTTTGCTTACTCGCGGATTTCTTCATTATGCTTTCGAATTTACGCGTCAAATCGTCGGCCAACTTCTCGTGATCGGTTTCAATCCCATCTCGCGTGATCTGATCCAAGTAACCCTTGCTAAGCAATTCCGTTTTCAAATCCGCTGTCGACTTTGTCTCGATTTCACTTTCGATGGATTTAATCAAGGTTTCGGCTAACGAACGCGCCTCGATTTCTTTCATCTTTTGACGTTGATGTTCCTCCAAGCTCTCTCGTTTTTCCTCTTGCGCGTCTTTCTTCGACGAGTCTTCCATTTTCGTCATTTTTTCGGATGGCACAAATTTGTTGACTTCGAAACTTTCCTTGGTCTCCTTATGCGATTCTCCGTGAACGATCTTCTCGACGTTATCGAAATCTGCGACAGGTTTGAACACTCCCTCCTCCGCAGTCTCATCTATTATCACTTTTGCCTCTTCCGGAATGTCCTTCTTGATTCGAATCGCGACTTTTGCGTCGCTTTCCCTTACAGTACTGTCCCCTGCTTCGCGAGTCAAGATTCCTTTCTCGTCGGAGAGCTTTTTAAACGTTTCTTCCTTTTTAGTTTCGGCTCTCGACTCGGCCGCGGTTGCGTCTATCACCTCCTGTTTATCGGTCACGTTCATCGACATCTTTTGAATCGCGGTTTTATCCAACTCTTCGGTTTTCGTTTTCTTCTCTTCCACCGTCTCGGTCGGCGATTCCTTCTTCAATTGAGATTCCGAGGACTTCTTCTTCTCCACGCGTTCTTTCTCCTCCAGAGTGATTAATTTATCCGTGCCGCTGCAAATCTCCGAAGAGATTACTTCTTTCTTCTCCAACACGCTGGAACTCTTGTGATCGACTTTCGAAGTGACAGTGGCGAAATCGTTCTTCGCGCTGCCCATGTCACTGAACATTTCAAACGCTTCCTTGGGATCTGTGAAAGTTTTCGAAAACGTCTGTCTTTCGCTTTTGGTAGTCGAATGCTCTTCTAATTTTGAAGTAACCTCTTCGCTCAGCTTCTTCTCCGTTATCGTGGTGAACGTTTCGCTTTCTTTCTTCACGTGCGTATCTTTTTGCCCTGGTTTCTCTGACGTCGACTTAACGTCCACCACTCGTTTCGGAATTCGAGATTCGAATTCCTTCTTTTTGCCTGTCGGTGAAACTGTGTGCAGCGATTCGGAGCTTGAGTCCTTGACGATTTCCGGTTTGCTCGGAACTTGCTTCGATTCCACGGGAGATTTGACTTTAGTTTCTTTTTGAACTTTATCTTTATCTGCTTTTGACATAGAGATCGGAATGCGAGACTCGAACTCCTTCTTAACGAGTTTCGTATCGATTTCTGGTTCTTCTTTGACAGTTGACGTCCCTTCGTCTTCCTTTCCTGCCTGCTTTGATTCCATTTCTTCTTTCGTGATTACACCTTGAACGAGAGGTAATTTCACCAACATTTCGACGCTTCGTCCCTGCTCGATTGGCGCTATTTGTCCCATCGTTTCAATTTCGAGTCTTTTTCCTTCGAGAAATTGCTGTATTTCTTCCGACGAAGAAATGGCATCGGGTTGTATCTCGTACGAATCTTTGGAAGTACTCGTTTCGAATATTTTCGTCTCCACCGTTTCTGTAGGAACTCCAGACACGATTCCCTCACCGTTTGCTTCACCTATTTGAACAGATTTTAATACTTGTTCCTGGACCAACGTACCATCTTTTTGTACCTTATAAATTATAGTTGTTTCTTCTGTTATAATCCGCCTCCCACTAGATACTTCTTTAACGATATCTTCAGTCTGAATTTTTAACCCTCCAGTACTTTCTTTTTGTACACTTACTGTATCATATTCTTTAAGTTTTTCTGTTACATCTCTTGGAACTCCCTGTTCTATACTTGCTTCTATAACAGAATCATGTACTTCTTTAGCGTCCTTCGCGCCTTTTATCATTTCTGGTTGTACATGGATATCTGGTAGAGGTTTCTTCATTTCTTCCTCATCCTTTAACAATTTTACTTCCACTTTCATTTCTGATATGTCTTCGACTTTTTTCTTCTTTTCTTTCGAATCTTTTGATTCTTTAACATCCAGTGAATCCTTATCTTTAATCGTTTCTTTTTCTACTTTTGATTCCGCAACTAATTCTTTCACTTCTTGTACTTTCTTCTTTGTATCTTTTGCCGTCTCTTCTTTTACTGGTATTCTTGTTACAAATTCTTTCATTTCTTCCACTTTCTGCTTTGTATCTTTTATAATTTCTTGCTTTACTT
>NW_026534344.1:5309063-5350317 GCF_026225885.1 Hylaeus anthracinus | reverse complement strand
CTGCAACTGATTCTTTCACTTCTTCCACTTTCTTCTTTTCATCTTTTTTAGTCTCTTCTTTACCTTTTACCTCTGTAACAGATTGTTTCACTTCTTCCACTTTCTTCTTTTCATCTTTTATGGTCTTTTCTTTACGTTTTACCTCTGTAACAGATTCTTTCACTTCTTCCACTTTCTTCTTTTCATCTTTTATAATCTCTTCTTTACCTTTTACTTCAGCAACTGATTTTTTACCTTCTTCCACTTTCTTCTTTTCACTTTCTTGTTTGACACTCGTGTCTGTCGTTTGTTTAACTTCTCCCTGAATTTTCTGCGTATCCTTCTTTTGTTTCTCTTCACTGTCTCTTACAGGTATTTTACTACTAACACCTGTCGCCCTTTCCTCTTGCTTTCGAGCAACATCTATTGCCTTACGTTGTTCTTCAACTTTCAATTTACTTTTCTGGACAATGCTCATACTTTCTACATGCATATCTTCTACTTTCTTAACCTCCTCTAACGATTTTTCCTCAGGATGTGTCTTTTTTACTTCATCTTTCGCATACTTTAATTTATCTACCTCTTCAATATCTTCTTTCCTCTTTTCAGGCTTATCAGTTTTCTCTGTAACAGTGTCCTCCAAATCTCTTTCTTCCCTGTCCAACAACTGTTTGCAGACGCCCATCACAGCTCTATCGCTTATGTCTTTGTACATTTGTTTAATCTCATCTTTCTCTTCTTCGGAAACCGTTTTCTTCACCCCCGCCCTTCTGTCCTCTTTCTGATCTCTCGTCTCCGAAATAATATCCTTCTTCCTCTCGACAATCTTTGCATCCTTCAACTCGGTTATATATTTTTCGTCTTCGTCCCCTTTCTCTTTCTCGCCCCCTTTCGCTAACTTTTCTTTGTCAGATTTCAAGGAGACCTGTTGATACAATTTAGGCGTAACTTTTGTTATTTCCTTTTGTATCTGTTCCTCGAAGTAATGAGCCTTCTCCGCCACCGAGCACTCGGATATGTCTGGTACGTTCAGATCCTCCATCGTTTCAGACTTTTCCATTTCGGACGTCATCCCTGTATCCCCGGTGACGACGTTTTGCATGTATTGACTGTCGCTTTCGTTAAACGTTAACTCCGACGTTCTCGACACGTCGGACTCCGACCGTTGATAACTCTCCCGTTTCTTCGATATATCCTCCCAGAATTTCCGTTTCTCCTTATACGTCTGCCTCTCGATAGCGGACGAGTCTTGCTCATCTCCGACTACTTTACTGGGATAACTAGCATCTACAGATTCTAGGGGACAAGCCGCTTTTTGCACAAGGGATTCATGAATAGTAACAGCATCTAGAACAACCAAGAATTATGCTCATATTACTTTTTATTAGATAGATACATGTATAATACATAAAAATGCATTGCATATATTTACAATCTCACGTATAATTTGATAGAATTATGCGATCAGACGTCTATGATAAACATATGTAAATACATTTTTATTTCAGTTTTGTTATTATTTTGTTTTTTTTTTTTTTTCATCGTTTTCCTTTAAATTTCTATCAACTATCGTAAATTCTAGTACCGTTACCTACAACAATTTATCCCTAAAAGAAACACAATTTCAACAAGTTTAATTATCAGTATATATATATATGTATATCGATCACTTTTTTTTTTGTTTTAACAGGTAACATGCACCCACGACGTGTATAACCGAAATATATATTTGTAATTTTAAATTCCTTTAGAGACTACGAGGATTGCACTTTTTCTTATCAATATCCTTAGAAACTAGTATCCATCGAGATTTAAAATTAATATCCCATACGGTTGTCTATGATAATGTTGAGGACGGTAGTTTTGTCTGCAAAGTACAAGTACAGAAAATTGCGTTAATACCAAGTAACAATATTAGAACGAATGTTTGTTTATCAACAAATCTTGGTTACACATATGCATGTAATCTGTGCCCTTACACTATTTCGATATTTTCAGATTTCTTGAAGTTAAGGTAGTCTCGTCTATTAAAATCGTACGTACGTTATAGGTATATTTACAATTAGCATGTAATGTCAAGCAATAATAGTTTCACCTACGCTATTTTATTTTTTTCTTAAGTTTTTAAAAAATAATTTAAACATAAAATTTTATCCAAAGCATGGTGCAAAAAGGAAAGTAAAAGTCTCCTAGAAAAGTAATTTTTGTATACACAACAAAAAGAGAAACGAATAGATGTAAATAGAAATTCACTGAGATTTTATTCTCGTTAGGTTCTCTACATTTTATGAACTGGAATGATGTCCAGCGTCCCATCCAGCTTTATTAATTTTATAGCTACTGTTTCTTTTGGAGTTGTAAACAAATATTTTCTACAACGGTTGTATAGCTTTGCGAGTGTGTCATACAATAAAATTACTTTTAATTGAAGATATGGAGAAATTAAATCAAAATATTATTCGTGAATTAACAAAAATAGAGAAATTATTTTATTGAATTATTTTATGCTTTTAAATAGAAACAAAATCTTGAGTAGCATGATTTAGACAATTGTGTCGATGTTGTTAATGAGTGGCTTTGAAGTATCTAAAATAGCAGTGTTTATGGCTTTCTGCATTGTTAACAATGGATACGGCAGTGTTTTACTTTTAATGGAAATGCTGTAAATATTTCAATGTTGAGAACGACTAAGGAGATGAAGTGAAGAAAAAGGAAGGGGATGGAATGGAGAAGAGAATGGGTACACGGTCGGTATAGTAGAATACTTTGTCGATAAGACTCGATAAAGAAGAGCACTTGGTCGTTAAAGCAGATCGTTTTACTGATAATAACATAGAACACCCTGTTGATAAACTTTGTGGTCAACTTGAGTTCTATATAACCGACTCTTGCCAACAGAGTATTCGATTGTATGATTGTTTTAAAATTAAACATGTAGTAGTATCTATTGAATGATTTTGAAATGCCATTACGATTTCGCCACTACGAAGAAAACCGTTTCTATTTTATTAGTATGAGAAGGAAGAATTGGCTACAAAATGTTGGAACTGAAACGAGAGTTTGTGTGCCAAACCTACGAGCCAACATTGAGTACACTCATAAATAGATGCTCAGTTTCACTACAATATATGTATATATATCGTATATATTATACAAATATGTTACACTATAATGTATGTAATTATAATTAATACATGTATATGTGCATGTTTAATACATATGTTATACCTATTACAGATATAAAATATGTATATATTATAGTGAAACTAACTATATTTTCGTGAATGCACAATAACTTCTTTTTAAATCAGTAGATGAGGGAAGAATTCATTTTTACACTTGGAGAAGTAGTACTAATAAATA
Source organism: Hylaeus anthracinus (assembly GCF_026225885.1). NCBI lineage: Eukaryota > Metazoa > Arthropoda > Insecta > Hymenoptera > Colletidae > Hylaeus > Hylaeus anthracinus. The sequence goes on along the minus strand of NW_026534344.1, from coordinate 5,346,975 downwards.
GTAATGTCAGCAGTACCATGTCTTTCTTATTTTTCTATATTAATTTCATTGTATCGAGACCTTAATGTTGGTCCATTTGATGAAAAAATAATTTCTCCACAAAGTATATCACTTAAATGTATATATGTTGCATAATAATTATTCAGTAATAATTATAGCAACAGATTGAATTATTTTTTATTTATCGTTTGATTGTCCTATCTGTCTGTTGCAAATCAAAACACGTAGGAATATATACGGAACTAACTGTGCAATGCAGAATAACATTTTGCTTTGAGTCATAAAGGATTCAATACCGTGTACGAGTATGTTTACCGATAATAGCACCAGTAAACTAATAACGATGTCGTAAACTTGTGTAACGCCGTACCAGCGTGTTCATACCTCTATTTCGATAAGGGTTACCCACACGGAAACGAGTAATATAAGTATGATACCGGTATTTTATGTAACAGCATAAATCACTCATTACATTAGCAAAAATTCAAAGACAGAGTGAACCACCTTGAATGTTGTCAGTGTTGGTAGATCAATTTCAATGTTTTTTTTTTTATGTTAGATGATCTAGTTCGATGGAGCCTTCAATCAGATTATATGTTCATAAAGTTGCATTTCTTGGGAAAAAATCTTGGGAATTTATACATATTGTATATCATTGTTTTATATTTTTGTATTGTTGGTGATATAATATATTACATACATATGTAACGTAAAATACATGATCATCTTTTTATATAATCTCGTTACTATCTTTATTTTTCTAGTTTCGAAAACAAATTTTCAGTAATGTTAACACGTAATTGTATATTTATTTATATATACCAATGTGTGGATGGTACTAAAATTTTTTGTTTGAAACCAGAAAACAAATTAATAACAACATTATTTAAAATGATGTTCACATATTGTACATAAATTCTCATTACAAAATTTCTAAAAGAGGAGTCGAATAATTGTCGTCTAAATAAATAAAGATGGTCTGACATGTTTTCCCAAACAGAAGAAAAACTGAATTCCTTTAAAAAAAACTTAAATCTCGAAAAATTTGAATAAATCTACAAAAAATATAACAAAATCGTCCAACAGACTCCCTGAAAACCACCCCCTCTACTCAGAAGAATTTAAATTGACCCACAAACACCAGAAATAATCTAGATTCACAAATAATTCGATTCATTCCACGGATTTTATAATTTCAACACGAAGAAGATAAATAGCGGTGATGCTGATGATATGACATTTAATGTCCAGTACACTCTCGAACTTTTACAAGAAACATTTACTAAAGAACAGATCGATCCTCGTATGCAACATTTAAATAACTGGAAAGTCCCTCGTTTAAAGTCGTGTCTTGCGTGTCCGTGCCCTTACCGTCAGAGTACGTTAAAAATGATTTTATTCGACCTGATCAACGTCCTCGGTATCGGTATGACAATCGTTGATCCCATCGTCGCTCGTGTCTTTACCGAGCAGCATGTGCTCGGATTTATTAATATTCGTCATAATGATCTGAGAAGCCATGAGAACGTCCAGATCCTCGAGGAATTCCCTTTGACTGCAGCATATCTCTTGCATGTCATCCTCGTCGGATATAGCCATGTCCTCTTCGTCGGTTTGCGACATGACCACGATATCGGGTGTCTTGCTGCAGGATCCGGATTGCGGAATTTCCTCGTGGTAGATTTTGTTTCTGATCTCAACGGACAACGGTCCGTCGCTTTCTTTAGTTATTATCGTTTCGCCGCTGTACTCGCCGAATATATCAGCCCTCGGTTTCACGTAAATCGTCGTTTGGACTTCCTCGCTGCCCTCGAGATCTTCGTAGTCCGTCTCGTCCAAGTAAAAATTTTCGGTGACGTTCAGGCCGTTTTCGGTTTCCTTTTGTTCGGTCTCCGTCTCGCTCGGGTATATCTCGTCGACGTCCGTGAGATTTTCAACAAAATTGCTACACTGAATCGTGTCCTTGCCATCGGGCGATAGCAATGTCGAGTTCTCGGGTAATCCATTCGGGGCTTCCGTGTTGTCCGTTGTTATTGAAATAATTGGCGCCTGCGGAATATCTGGCGCGTGGTTCAACGATCGTACCTGAGGCTTCATGGTCGTCAATTCACCCTCGGAATCGGTGTCGGAGAAATGTAAAGAGGTATTGCTGACCATGGCGTTGAGTTTTCTACGCGTCGATCTCGCTTTTCTCTTAACTTTCGTTCCCGAACTGGTTTCCTTCGGCTTCAACGGGCATACATTCTTATTAGTGACGTTCGATAATTGACATTTCTCGTGACATTCGTGCTCCTCTTCTGGTTCCACGTTTCGTTTCTCCGAGGACTCTAAGTCCGCCACGGAATTATTAGTGGACGCGTTCTCGTTTTCCGTTTCCGGAATACCGCACTCCGTTTCCACTTTCGTCTCCTGTTGCTCGCACAATTCATCCATGGCGGGGACAAATTTGTCGACGGTTCACCTCTTTCTTTACGATTAGCATGCAGGGCTTAATTGGAAATTACTAGAGAACTTAAAAAAACCTGAAACTGAAGAGTATAGAAGGAATGGAAATTAATATTAAAAATAAAAGAAATATCCAAATACAAACCCGATAATGCATGGACAAAATAAAATTCGAAACGGAAAATGAAAACTTACATTTTGAGAAAGTCTCGGAAGACGATACTAAAAGAAATTTTAGGGGTGACGTTTCCGCCAGTGGTTCCGAACAAACTAAACAAGTTTGTCACAGCTACCTCGGTCGTTTGTTGATACTATTATACATAATTGAATTAAAGAAACCTTACTTTGTACCTCAGCCATAAGCTGAATTACTTTTTCCTCTTAAACGGAAATCGAGTTACAATAGAATTTTAATATCACGTTTAAAATGATCTTGTTTTGGAAACAACTGTTTCCCATTATTATCACCAGTGGTCGTTTGTTAATGAATACGTTCGTTGTATCGTGTCACGAGATTAAGATTATTGATCTAATCAATATTCATTAACTGTATGCGATATTTGTGTACACAATTATTCGTTTTTGCACCTTGTACTTTGAACTTTCAATTGAAGATGGTAATTTGTTAATTGTATACCATTGCACATTGTTGTCTTCGCATAACATTACATACGGGAAAATATGTATATTTAAAGTATTTACAGGGTGTTCCGAATTGTTAAATATCTCATGAGAAGATGAAGCTATCAAATGAAATGTTTTTTGGGGTAAATTACATGGTGTAAATAATTGTTTTGTAAGTGAAATGGTGGAGTAGGTTTAAGAAGCAAATTAATTTTTTTAAATGGAGCCTTGACTGTAATGACTATTATTAGGCACGATAGGTCGACTTTGTCTAAACAAATGCTATCTTATTATGGATAAATATATATATAAATGTACATTTAAAGAAAATAATTTGTTTGTTAAATCTAACTCACCAATTCACTTACAAGAAAATTGTTTACTCCAATATAATTTGCCCCTTGGAGTCAAATAACTTCTGTAGAAACATTTTTCAATAACTCCATCCTCCACCCTCTACCATAAGATATTTAACTATCACAATATAAATAAAACACTCTGTGTATACTACAAAACACGTCTGAAAACTTTTTCCATTGACACATTTCGAAAATGTTCTTTTCGCTCGTTGCCCCGAGTTCATCATTCATTCTGTATATAGCGTAAGAGTAGACAAAGATTAATATCATACCTGTTCGTTCTTTTTGCAGAGTGTCGGTAATAAATTTATTTTCCGATGGTGACACTTCTTTAAGTTCATCGTTTTTCTCTTTTCCCTCCATCTCGTATTGTAATTCATAGGAATCGAGTTTCTGATTAATGATATTCGAGTCTTCATAGTCTGCGACAGAAAGAGAATATTTCTTTTTTTGTTTCGTCCACAGACTCATAGCGCGGCTTATTTGTATTTAATTTAAAGATTACAAGTGAGAGGGTTTGAATTATTCACCTTTCAATTTTTTCGAAATTTCGTTCGTGGCCGAAGTTTCTGGAAGAACGATATTTAATACACAAATCGGTTGCTGCGGTGGTTCCCCTTTGGCGACCTTTGGCTCTCGCATGAAGAGCATTCTAGCCACGGGATCCAACAACGGGTCCTTCACTTTCACGTGGAAAGACAATCGGTTCTGTCGGAAAGCTTTAAAAGTAAACTTCAACTGTACACCCGATTTTGTCACGGGCACCAAATTTCCACTGAATTCTATATAAAGATCTTTTCCGTCAAGGGCCTGTAAAGAACACAATTCTTATAACCATTTCGTTGGATGTATGTTGTTCAGTAATACTTATATTAAACTATTGAAGGAATTATAAATATTATTTTCAAAATATAGCGTAGGATAAAATTTGAATAATTTATGCGGATTTCAATGTATATATTTTATTTCTATTAAATTAAATTCTTCCTGCTACTGAAGATAGGAATTTTAAATATTCCCATTGAATTGAGTGATGAAAAAAATATCTGAGGCAAGAAATGTTTGAACATATCACTATCCAATATTATATTTAGATTTTACATTGTCATCTCACTTGACGGTAAATAAAATAAAATTAAAATTACGTAATAAAAAAATATTTACTTCAACGTCGCGGCTTTTTACAATTTCGACAAATTCCTCTTGCCTTTCCAAAGTGTGCATCCCTTCTTTCCCGTCTGTCATGCACAGTATTCGTAAAGTCGCTTCGAAGATATCCATTCGCTTGGAATAGATTACGAAACTGTATAAAAAAGACGAAAATGATTTTTTTATTTGTTAAAATAATTATCGAAACGAATCAGAACTTCGTCGTTCAATAACAGTACTTACTTTATGATGTAAGGGACGAACAGGGATTCTTCGTACAATTCTGTAGCCATTCTTGAAACAGCGCCTATATTTCGACAATCCATTAACCAGAATCGGGCGGAGACGGTTGTGGTAAAGGACACTTTGTCGTTCATAAATGTTAACGGTGTGGAGCCAGTAACATCCTCCCATTGTGATTCGCTTGTACCACCTACATTTCGAATGTAATTAGACATTAATTAACCACTTAAATGAGAAATGGAGTAAAATGAGAAATGCGAGGAAAATGAGAAACACATTATGAAAATCTATACGAGATGAAGTGATTTCTGTTTGCTTCGTTTACCTGCAATGCTACACAAAAGACGCAGCGTTGGTGTTTCGCCTCCATACTGATTGATCATCCCTTTGTTCGCAGCTTGTGGCACTGGTATAGTAAGTGTGATCGGTTTATGAAATTTTCTTCTTCTCGGTTCGATTGTAATTATAGGAGAAACAGCAACGCAGTTACCAAGCAATTTTGCTGTAAGCTCGGCAGGGATTACGTGGGCCTACAAAAAACGACAAACAATCGCTATTAAATAGAATAGGAGGATGTTAAAGGACAATTTTAGGGTAGCTAAGGCACTTAAATTTTTAATAAAGCATCACTCTTTAGGTTTCGAGGAATGATGAACTCACGTTTATTTATTTTCAATGTGAAGAAAATGATTAAAAAGGCCGATGAAGTAACTAGTTCAAATGGTGAAGAATTAGGAATTATTTGAAACTGATGCATGAAATATATAAATTCAAACATTATTTCATGGATGAAAGTTTATATTTATATTTACAAAGTATGAATGTCAAGTACCAATTTCAACGTAATGAAATGAAATAAAAGATTGACTTTTCTGTAAAAAGAAAAATATATTCCATCAAAAGCAAGTTTCACATCGCGAAATATCTAATCAACACTCGATGTATAAATAATTCCTAAGCCAGGCACCTCAGGGTTTCGTTAATAAATACGAAATAAATAGTAAATAATTCCACGAAACCTAAATAATGCCTTACTAATAATTTAAATGCCTTAGCTATCCCAACATTGACCACTTTTATACATCCTTCTTAATCCAGTCTTATAATACGTATGACTTGCCTGTAATCCAACTTTAATTTTCTTTGTTAATGCTCCAGGTGGGAAAACTGCTTGCACGTGATTAGCCACGCTCGATATTAAAATGCCACCTTCAGCCCCTATCACGTGAACCTCCTGTTTAATTCTCGTTACGGTAGCAAAATATTGAGGAAAATCTGACGTTATTATGCGAGTGATTCTGCCGGAATGAGTAGCGCTCATTTGCGGATCTGTAAAACAAAACGTTGTAGTGTATAAAGCAAACTAAACGAGCCGCGTTACTCCAGCGATTCGAAGTTACAAGAAATTATTAAAGGCCCTTTCAAAAAACAAAAGGTTTCATTGGCCGTGAAATCAACAAATATACGTAATGAAAATTATTGTAGAAAATTTAAATTTTGCGTATATCAGAAGTACCATATGGCGTATTTAACAATGTATCATCATTATCAACAGAGTTGTCATGCTCTTTCCAAGTTTCCCCATTTTCACTTCTAAGAATGATTATCTCTCTTTCTTTGCCTCGAATAGACGCAAAGTGTGGAATATCGATTAAAATAGGCCTAAAACGAAATGTATTACGTCTATGGATGAACTATCATGAAGGTATTTATTCAACGAAGTGGTATTTACCCGAGGAAAGTTGCACCAATTGGTCCCATCTCTATAATGCGAGTTGCTAAAGCCTCCCCTTCCATTAAAGGAGGAGGATTTGCTACTTTATTCGGTTTTATCAATCTACAGGTGACCCGAATCGGCATTGTTGCTCTGCGTGGTGGTACAATGATACGCACTCCGCTATGTCTACATCCCTTCATAGCACCCCCGCGTGCGTCCACCAAGAAACTTACTAAAAATCTAAAGACGAAAAATGTTAGAGTTTCCTAAAACAATGTAAAACATAATCGAGTGAACGCAACACTCGGATGAATTGTTTAGTTACACATTTATTTATTCATGCTTAACTTATGTCTTGATTACTATGCAATTGTGTTTCTCCTTAGAACTAGATGTATGAAAAAAAATATGTAGACTACGGATATTTGTGATAAATTCATATTTTCACAGATATAGAAAAAGAATTGAGACTTAATTGAAAATATGACTTATTTTCTAAACGATGTAACATGTATATTATTGTTGATGTTTTATATATGTTTGCATTTATGCATTCTCATATATTTTACCATATTTCGATTTGTCATAAATGCATGAACAGTGTAGCATGACATTTAATTACAGTTAATAAAAATAATTCATAGAAAAACACACTACCAATTGCACGTAATCGTTACATAAAAATCATATTTTAAAGGCGATATAAAAATATATACTACAATTTTCATTTATACACGTGAAGCTATTCGTTGAAAAGTAATAATTTAATTGCATAATTTCTCATCGTAGACTGATCAAATGTTCTCGTTATAGTAATCAAATTTACTTACGATCTGAAATGGAGTCGGCTAAAAAAGAATTTATACCTGAATTAATATTAATATACATTTAAAAAAAGGTGTCTATTACAAACATGATACATTGCTGAATAACGTTTACAATTAAACGGTTCCTCTTTTTCTGATTAATGTTATTTACATACCCCAAGTTAAATCCATCGGTATCAAAGTTCTCTGCCAAACAGTAATTATTGCTTTGCGTGAACGCCTGCTTTCCTTCTTTAGTAACTAAGCGAAAATCATTTATTGAAATTCATACAACCAATCACGATGTTTGAAAATAAAAATAAGCAAAGAATCTTTTTACCTTGCCTATGTACAGGATCATCTCTCGTAACGTCGATAGGTAGGGAATCGTCTCTTAAACTCTTCATTATATCCGCTGTGAGATAGCGGTATGGTTGTTCGCTAATTAATGCGTCCGAGCCTGCGAACCAAATCCTTTAACTACATTTTGTCTCGCGAGGAAATGTAATTCATCAGTTATTAGAAATAAAACAATTTTCTTCGCGAAAAATATGTATACCTCCTTCGTCGTCGGAATCGGACATGAAATTTGTTTCCTGCAGGCTTTCAGGTGCGATGACTTTGTATTTCTCATCCCAAACTTTATTATCTGGGCTCAACGTATCGTAGGATAATCCCTTCAACACTTCCGTTACGGATATGTATCCTAATTTTTGTGCTATATTCAATGCGGTTAAACCATCCTGAAATCATTTTTATGAACATATGTACAAAGTTTTCTTCTATAATATACATACATGTATACATTCATATGAAATTTATCTATAAAATTGATTTTGTAAAATATATTTTATTTAGTTTGCAATGAATATAATTATTATTTCTAATGTTTATTATGTATTTAATGTATGTTATACGTAATTTATATTATATGTAAACGTGTACATGTATAATTATACAATTTAGGTGTAATATTTTGTACGTAATTATGAAAATGTTTCACTGCTTTATTGCGTACAAAAATGGTAAAAAACAATTTAGATTTCGAGCAATGAAAAAAGCTGTTACTCACGTTAGTCCTCGCTTTATGAGAAGCATTTCCTTCCAGCAAAGCAGTGGCAATATGAGCGTGACCTTGTTGAGCAGCTTGATGAAGCGGTGTGTAATTCTGGTTAGTCTTCACGTTAATATCAGCGTTGTGTTTCAAAAGAAATCGTATCATCGAAAGATGCCCGAAATGCGCGGCGACGTGTATCGGCCGATAACCAGTTTCGGTTTCGGTTTCCACATTCGCGCCGTTTTTTACGAGAATTGAAGCCACCCTGATGAAATCTTCTTGAGCACACAAATGCAACGCAGAAAGACCATTCTAAGCCGAGAACAAATAGATTTGAAACCAAAAATTATCTCTATAACGTATTAGTAATGTTAGATAACGAGTGACAGCATTGTAATATGTATAAAAAAAAAAAAAAAGAGGTAAGCTTCCTTTTAGCACCAGAACTATCAAGCCAGTTTTATCGATACATGCGTTTCGAAATTCTTTTTAAAGTTACTGAATTATTCACTGATTATTAATGGAAGACACGAATACTTTACCTTCGATTTGTGATTTGGATCAGCTCCGTGTTCAATTAATAAATTAGTCATATCGTAGTGTCCTTTCTGCGCACTTAAATGCAATGGTGTAAATCCTGCCTTGGATTCGGCATTTGCATTAGCCCCACTCTCCAGAAGGGTAGAAGCAATCTCCATCTACGATATAAGTTAGTTTATCCGTGATAAATCTGTTTCACGAAGAATTATGACTTTAAACAACATTAAACTGCAATGAACAAGTTCTCTAGTATAAAAAATAATCACAGACGTATAAGTATAATGTGTTAAAATAACCATAGGTTGCAACATTTACAACGCCTAATTAATCTGAATGTTCAACCCTCTGAACATTCTGCTACCTCGCGTATTTAATTTTACAATATCGTTCCTCGCGACGCAACATTCACGATATATTTATATCTTCGACGTACACGCAACGTAAATAATTTACCTGATTTTTACGTGCAGCAATATGCAGAGGCGTGTGTCCATTTTGCGAAGTGAGATGGGGAGACGCACCCTTCTCTAATAAGAGGTTCACGACATTTGGATGATCATAATGACACGCCAAGTGTAACGGAGAAATGTCATTCTGAAAATGTTTGTTATTTATTATTATCAATACTGCTTGAATTCCACGAATAACATAAAAGGAATTATATTAATGACAGACCGATGTAATGTATAATAGATACAATAAATAAACAGAAAATGATAATAGTATATAGATTTTATAAGAGATTTATATACAAAAATAACGGTTTATAAGTTACTAGTTAGAGAAAAATGTTTATTCTAATCAAAAGATTTTAATACAAAATGAAAATAATGAAGTTAGTGTGCAATTTATTGGAAGTGCGAGTTATGGCGTTTATGGGAAGTAGCAGAGTATCGTGAAGCGAAACGGCTTGTCCCTAAACTAATACAATTGAAAGGTTTAGGACCTGAAATCTCATAGTTATCGGTAACTTTCTCGTTAAAGTTTCATAATTTAAAAAAAAAGAAAACGTAAGGGATAACAGAGATAGATCAAAAAATATTTCGATTACATGCGAAAACAAAGAATTCTAAAAACGGACCCTTTATGAACGAAAAGTAAGCGATTTATTCTAGTAAAATGATTTGTACAAACCTTTCCTTGCGCATCTAACTTGCTGGATCTTTGTAGAAGAATTTTCGCAACACTCATGTTGCCATATTTAGCTGCTATATGTAAAGGAGTAAATCCATTTTTGGTTGTGGCCTTAAGGGACGCGTTATTTTCCACGAGAATAGCTGTCACCTGTGTGTAAAACAAATTGAGCTCGAATAAAAATATGTTCTACAAAGAACAAGTTACTTTGTCCTATAAAGCAGGGTTGGGCGCTAATGCTATCAGCGAGTAAAAGCGCCAAAACGCGGTCACGTTTTCGAAAACGGAGGAGCCACCAGCTTTGAATTATACTTCGTCAAAGAGAAACAATATTTTAGTGGAGAAACTGTAATAGTGGGTCGCGTGGGTCTGCGTTTAGCTCCATATTTACCTAATGGCCTACTTTCTAGCCAACCTTGTTATAAAATATACAAAGTGTTTTATTTTTCGTGACACTAGTTTGGAAATCCAGCGACGTGTCTTCCGGCCATGTAAAATGGCCGACTCTTCCAACCCTCGACTTGACTTTCCTGCTCTTCTCTGTTAACCAAAATTCGGTTACATAGAACCCATGGTTATCGTTTAACACGTTAAACACCAAGTCTATTTTGCTTGGGTCTAGTGACAAGTGAGGTTGAACATCGATTAACGAGGCTCTCGTGCAATAATCGAGGTTTTATTATACTTCATGGAGGCTCAGTATCCTATTATCGATCAAACCCTTCTCGATCCACTTTCTAGCAATGTTTATCATCGATACAATTTTGTAAAACGTTCTGGTCGTAATTTTAAAACTTATACTGTGTATCTAACAAAATTAATTGGAAGAAGAATTCCAAGTAGAATACGCTTTTATCAAGTACTTCATTGATTATCGCACAAACTAAAAACTTATTGGTATACACATTCATGACGAATGTACGTATGTACAGCTTACCTTCAGTATATGTATATCAATGAGAAGTGAGAAAATTGATGAAAACTGCAACTATTAGGTTGTCCCGAAAGTTTCTTTCGCGAGTTGCACTCAATTATTCGATGTGGTCGTGTTTATATAAATAGACAATCTAATTTCATAGATATTCATGTTGTAACAGTAATGAAGCAAAATGAATCGTGCACAATTCAGTAACGTAACATAAAACATAAACTGTTGCGCATGTATTACTTATTAATAAAGCGAAAGAAACTTTTGGGAGAACCTGATACATTGTGCACTTTGGTGTAATAAATATTTAGGCGTTGATATACATGTAATTCTTGTATAAAAGAAGTAGTCCGATTAAAGAAAACAAAGTTTAGAACAATAAACACTATTTACGTAACTCAATCTGCCTGGCCTACTGAAAATTTCTACATAAATAACGAACAACATCAACTTTCAAATCTACTACATAAAATAAATAAATATTACAACTAACTATCGTCCATTACGTATCCTGTATAAATCAACGTACAAGTGGTGCAAGACTAAACTACAACACGAAGAAATTTAAGGTGAAAACAGTAATGAAATGGTGTTATTAATTAATAAAACAGTCGTGTGTGTGAAATATATAACATTGAAATAAGGAAACAGAAAAAATAATCAACATGAAGAAAGATTTTATTAAAATTTTATACATACAAATAACTTAACATAAAGTATAATAAACATAAATAAAACAGTAATAGGAAAATATGAAATGAAATGTAAATGGCGAAACGAAATATGCGTAACAAGAAGGTAACGAATTTTCGGTAACAGCAAGATTTATATGAAATATTCACGACGTCTTGTCCAAAACAAATATACTCTATTTTGCGTGCTGATATAATCCGCTATCTTTGAAATTTCTTTGTACATTACCTCCTCTTGGCCTTCCTTCGCTGCAATGTGCAATGCCGTATACATATCTTTCGTGGTAGTGTCGACCGCTGCGCCATGTTGCAGAAGTAACATAACAATATCAATATTTCCTAATCGTGATGCAATATGTAGTGGGGTTTGTTGCTCCTAGAAAATACAATACGCTTGTGTTACGCGATATACAGGGTGTCCAAAAAATGTTGGAGTTCCTTGAAAGGGGTGGTTCGGGAGGTGATTTGAAACAACTTTTTCCTTAGCGAAAATGTTGTCCGAGGCTTCGTTGAGAAGATATTAAGAGAAAAGCTTGACCAATCAGAGCGCGCGTATACCGCTGGAGCGGCCGCGGTAGCGAAGGCTACGTGCTGAGCGGCCGCGTCCAATGTCCTTGGATGCGCGTCGAGTCACTTGTTCGCGTACGAGCGCGGCCGCTCAGCGCGTAGCCTTCGCTACCATGGCCGCTCCAACAGTATACGCGCGCTCTGATTGGTCGAGGTTTTCGCTTAATATCTCCTTAACGAAGCCCCATCCGACATTTTCGCAGAGGAAAAAGTTGTTGCAAATCACCTCCCGAACCACCCCTTTCAAGGAACTCCAACATTTTTGGGACATCCTGTATGTAACGTGTGTATTGCGATGAACATAATACTCGTAATTATTGTGATATAACAGAGGTGTCCAAGGTAAGCTCAATGTGGCTTTACCTCCAATTTAGGCCAACATGAAGTGAAATTGTGAGGCATTCTTAGATATACGCGTTGGAAGTAGTATACTAAATTAGTATATGAATGTATGAATCGGGTACTGTCGATAGTCAAAATACAATAAATATGCCTAACAGCATGATGTCAACGATGTAGGATACGATTGGCGATATTCTCTTTAGGCATTATTATTTTAACTTATTAACACAGTCCCCTTGGACTAGTGCTTGAACATACTCGTCAAGTAACATCAGCTTTGTGAAATCAAAAGTAATAAATCGAAAATGTGATAATTTAATAAAAAATGTATTTCACTCTAAAACCAGATTATGAATGTAATAAATAAAGAATATGATAATTTAACCAAAAATTGATATAATTTTTTCAAATAATATAGATAAGTAATACTTAAATTAATAAGAAATAAAAATACGTGCAATATTCTATAAGGTTAAGTATCCTAATAAAATATATATAGTGAAGTTATATAAAGTAATTCAAGTGAAGTATTCTTTAAACATTTGTGCATTAACACGGAAACGTATTATTTTAAAATACAACGTTATGTAATATAAATTAAATAAGAAAGGTTTAAATGTTCTTCGTTCGACTGAATAGCCATCTAGTGGTGAATAAATCGAACTAAAATTTCGACCTTCGATCAGCGCACCACCGGGAAAACGCCCAAGCTTGTTCTCGAATAGTTTCTATTTTTAACGCTAGACGACGCCATTTACTTTGTTTTTTACCGACACCTGTAAGTAAGTTACCGTAATGTCGATACATTAACATACTGTCGGTAAGAAACAGAGTCAACAGCGCCATCTAACGTTACAAATAGGAACTATTCGAGGACAAGGTTGGGCGTTTTCCCGGTGGTGCCCTGATCGGAGGTCGGAATTTTAGTTCGATCTATTCGTCGCTAGATGGCGATTTGCTTTATTGTTGGAACCTGCGCGAAAAGAATATAATTTGAATTAGGTATGCAAACATTAAGAGTAGATTCTTTCGATATAACGTTTTTATGTATACTATCACATCCATAATTTAACGTCGCGACGATATTAAGTCATGAATGTGACAATACCCTTTGATATCTTTTCCCTAAAGTCGTACCTACGACAATTAAACCAAAATAAGAATTCTCTCTACTGCTGCTCTTTATTCTCTACTGCATTTGGCATATTTTATATATTTTTCTTTAAAGGACGAGCATAAATTCAAACAAAATTAAAAAAACTATCGTCAGTCACCTGATAAAATATTGATTAATAAATTAAACTAATCTAGATCTGTTTACAACTCCCTAGCTGATTACGTATGATCTTAATTGATTAATGTAGCCTGATAAGCAACAGTTCTATCGATCAATCCTTTTTCTCTGTAAACATGGGACAGTGAATAATTGCTCTCGCGGATTACGTGTTTAGTTTTCGTGACATTTGAAATTTACACGTGGTCGAAGGCAACCGCATTAATCAGGCTGATCGATTGCTGCAGCAGCAACTATCACGGTTTATGAGGCTTAAAGGCTGTTGCTCGCATAACAATATCAAGGTTAATGCGTCAATGCTGCTTGTTGTGCACACAACATATCAGTATAAGTATGTCAACAGGAAGATAACAGTATGTAACATTTAACACGATAGTGCGTTCTCTTTAATGTAATTTACGCGGTAAATTTGTAGCGAAATGTCACGATTTGCAATTTAAAGCACAGCTGTAACGTTAAATGAAAAAAGACAACGAAAGAAGATAAAGAAAAATAAGATTAAGAAAAATAAAAATTGAATTTTATTCGACATAAATTTGGAGCACATATAAACATAGTTGTTGTTAATATGTGATCAAAATTTCAAAAGAATTCTAAGAACGGTCCATTTTTTTTTATAGAAGACTATCTCAGTAGTTGCAGCAGCCGCCCAGCAAACAGTCTTTTAAAAACTTCTAAAGACTTAACGGTCATCTTTTTAAATTTGCATTATATTTGAATATAGATATTCTGTAAATATCGTATACACTACTCATACGTTTCGTTATAAAAAATAATTTTCCATAACACCGAACGAGAAGTTCGAACTCTGATAATTGATAAACCTAAAAGGAAACTGTTTGTCTTCAAGTTCGATAATTTATTTATAGGTACTTACCCGTGCGCGAGCATCGACCTTGGCTCCGTTTCGTAATAAAATTCGAATAATGTCTGTTTGATTAGCTCTAGCTGCCAGGTGCAGGGGTGTTTCGCCCCTAACAGTCGGCACATCGGGATTAGCTTCGTGTTGCAGTAGAAATATCACGATATTCATACATCCCATAAAACTGGCCACGTGTAACGGAGTCAGTCCAGACTGTGAAATAAACATATTTTTCTTTTTTATTAACGTTCCAAATGAATAATAAACAACTATGCAATTGAAAATGTTCCTTTGAAACATATATTAATATTCATGCATAATAAAATATTGATCATCTCTAATCGACCATTGATCATATTTATCAACCAGTCATACTGTCGTTAAAATATTGATTACTTTCTATAATTTTGAAGAAATTCAGAATATGTGTATTATCACAATTGTCGCCGTTGTTTATTAATTTTATTTATTTATAGAGCGACCCCGTATATCGCTGGAGCCCAAGCTAAGAACCAAACTTTTAATAGATTCTACTTTAAGGATTGAACGTTTATTTATGATTCGAAATAATATAAATAGTCTGTAATGTCTGTAGAAGAAATAGAAATAGTCCTTGGTAGTTTGAAACTACTGGACGACGACTTGAATTAGAATTTCTCATTGCTGGGCGACTGCTTTACCTAAAATTAATACCTTGATATTTTTTTATCCAGAACATTCTAAGGAATTAATACAAGTGAACAAAAATATACGATTCCGATAAAAACAAAATTAGTGCTTTCGCATACTTTTAAAGTGCATCGTTGCATTTATGAAAAAAGTGAAGTCGTAGAAAAATAAACATAACTCCAAGGTCATTTTTTGTCTCTTACAAAATTGGATCTATAACCCATCCCAATTACCTGGTGCACTCTGCACGAAGAATTAGAGAAATAGTTGGAAAAATCATACAGTAAATGTAGATAATGTAAATGTAGACAGTAAATGCGTACGTATACGGCAAGTGCGCTTATAATTACCTCGGTTGTGGATTCGATTGACGCTCCATGTTTCAACAAAAGCTCGACAACTTTTATTCGATTTTTCTTGCAAGCAATGTGCAGCGGGGTGAAGCCGTTTAAAGCTCGTGCGTTCGGATCAGCTTTACGATCGAGAAGTAGTTTTGCAACTCTGACATGTCCGCAGTGTGCAGCAACGTGAAGAGAAGTTAAATAATCAATGGTGACTTCGTCGACCGGAGCTCGATGGTACAATAACACTCTTGCTGCATCCACATGATCCCCCTGCGATGCCATATGCAACGGAGCGAGCCCATTCTAAAATGTATATTATATTTTATTAGAACGATACGTTTATTAAAGTGTTGCGCGATAATATTACACGTACAAATTAATTGTATGGCATTATATTCGATCGTTTATGAGTGTAGTTTAAGTAGTAATATTTACTCGTCAATTTGTTACGTATTTATATAATTACAATTCTTTGAATAATAAAAATGTAAGTACTTTTGTTTACTTTAAACATACGTTGAAGAAAAAGGAACACAGAAAGACAGTAGTAAATGAGAAAAACTTTCTGTTTATCTCAACATTGATGTTATTATTATCATTGATGTTATCATTTGTTTGAAATGTCTTACTCACTTTCGTTCGTGCACTGATGGGCGCAGAATGTTCAAGTAGTGTGGTAATTACTTGTTCGTGTCCCGATCTTGCTGCACAATGAAGCGGCGTTAAACCATCCTTAGTTTTAGCATCGATTTGTGCAGAATTTTCTAATAATACCTTAACCATATTATTTTTACCCCATTTCGCCGCGACGTGTAAAGGGCTTATATTATGCTATCGAGAGAAATTAGAAATATCGATAAGATTTTCTGATTAAACATTTGCACGAATGTAAATTTATTATTACCTTTGCTATATAATTCACATCGGCACCCCTTTTTATCAGCAGACGCGCTATTTCCTCGTTCCCATAATGGGCGGCGATATGCAACGGTGTAAAACCACTTTTCGAAGTGACATCGGGTTTGTGATCGTTCTGAAAGAGGAAGACAAACGTACTTCGATATAATGAAATCCAGGTAAATTAAAAATAAAATTGTAGAGGAGGTACGAGGGTACGTGTGTTCCAGTATTGTTTAGAAATATGACGATGGAAAGAACGTTGTGCTATTTTTAGCGTTATTTACTTGTAATAGTAGATCAGCCGCTTTGCAATCATCTTTTTTAGCCGCAATGTGAAGCGCTGGTAGTCTAACTTTACCCTTAGAATCATTTTCTAAGAGAACGCTGACAACTTTATCGTGTCCCTGTTGCATTGCCACAGCAAGAGGTGTAAAGCCATCCTAAAACATTATTGCTTTATTTATATTATGAGTTTATTATAGTATAAATTTATATTGTGAGGTAATATAATATATTTAACGTAAATCACTGAAATAACGAATATTTAGACACAGAAGTAAATGTTTCAAAAGAAAATAGCTTCCTGGGAGGATTACTTAGTGATGCCATTTTTTTTTTTATTCTAATAGAGGCGCAAATGTTAAAGATAAATAAATATCATCAACTATTTTTTACGGGAACAATGTATCTCTTGAACTAACTTTTAATATATTAGTACCGATAATTCAAAGTTGCCACACAGCGTCCTACGCAAAACGAAGCAATGTTTAAATAAATAGTTTTTTTTTTAAACACCTATTTAAAACATCTTCTCCTATTTTTAAAAATGAAGATATTATATTTGTATACTTTAAGTGCTAATATAAATCTAGCAAAAAGTAAGTTGACCAATTTTAAACATTCACCTCAGTTGCAAGACTCTGATTAGCTCCATTGCTGAGCAATAATTTTACAACTTGATCGTGGTTCTCTTGAGCAGCCATGTATAAAGGTGTAAAACCATTCTGCGATTGAATATTAACCGCAGCTCCATACTGAATAAGTATACTGACTATTTCTGCTTGTCCAGCTGAAAACGTACGATATAAAAATAATCTTATTCTAATTCGGCACAATGATCGTACGTAACACTCACCTAACGAAGCTATGTGCAACGCAGTATTTCCTTTTTTCGTAGATGCATCGACTTTAGCGGACCTCTTTAATAATTCTGTTACTATTTCGACGTGACCATCCTTCGATGCTAAATGCAACGCATTTAAACCATTCTGAAATAAGAAATAAAACGTTATTAGACATTCGAATCCGAGGCAGTAAATTTATTGCTCTGATATTTACCGAATTAGCTGTATTAATATCTAAATCAGTATCGAGGAATTCGATCACTTTTTCGAGGTTTCCAGACCGAGCAGCGCGAAGAAATGCTGTCGTGTCGTCAGCCTAAGCGTGAAACAAGAAAATGGTTACATGAATAAACAATTATTAATCGAATATTTAGATCGTCTAACCCATCCTTATAAAATTTTTTTAATCACGTTTTGAAAGGACTCTTCCAGTACAATTATCAACATCGTACGTTGCCTTCGATATCATTTTTATTCTTATAATTTCGAAAACATTGAGAAAAATGTAAATGAAATGGGACAATGATATCATTTTCGGACTGCAGCTTTAGAATTATTTTGCAATGGAAAACTAGACCACCCACTCACATTTTAATATTAACTTTAAGACCATTTCAGTGATTATTGGATCGCAAGGTATTAAGTTATATTAGATAATTGCTGTGGTTGCGCGCCAAAGAGACGATAAAACTTTCTGTAAGTGTACTCCTAATTTTGGTTGTAATACTGAGGCTTCTCTGCGACTAGTCCTTTATCTTCAACGTTCAGGAATACTACGCAACTTCATTTCTAACGCATACAATGCATGACGATACAATAGAAGGTGACATCAGTTTTGTTTCTATTCCAATCTGTTATCGCCTACAATTAAATTATAATCAACTATGTATGATAAAACATATATTCATCCAATTCCACTGGTATCCCGGCACGAGGATCTATTTCTCTGACCGACATCTTCTAAACAGCCTTAGGCGTGTATGCTTCTTACACATTTGCACTACTCCCCTTTTTGAACTATGTAAATATATATATAAATGCTCTTTCATCACTTTCACTTGAAATTCTTGAATGAAGAAAACTACTCGAACACCATTCATAGAACGCCGATATGGCATCGAAGACAAATTTTTATTTATACTATAACACGATAAATGATGAAATCTATTAAATATATCTATATATTAAATTGTTATTATTAATATTGAATATATTAAATGAAATTCATAACACGATGAAGCTTCTTAGAAAAACGCGAAATGTATTTTAATTCGAATCAATAATTTGTAAAATTGTATTAATAAAGTAACTGAAGCATGATTTTGTCTATAAAGATAATTGTCTTTTATTAATCCTGTTACATAGTAAAGAGTTAACGATTCTGAAACATAATTATCAAGGTTTATTCGCTACTTCCTACTGCATTACTATTTCTAAACTCTTCAGCTTCAAAAATTGTTTACCCTTACTCTTTCTGAATGAAAAATTTGATAAAAATATGAGCACGACAGCGCATTTCTTTGGTAGGAAAAATATTGAATTTAAAAAAATGTATGTATATGGTTAAAGTAACTCATAATTGCAACACATACGTACGAGGTAATTTCTTGTACACAAATCTCAAAAAGTATTAATATATAATACACGAGTACGTGTATCTACGATGAAAAAAATGTTCTTCCCACGGTTCCACAATCTACAAGTGATTTTTTATACTATTTTTACAACGTATAATACACAATGACCGTGTTCAATTATTATACATTGAAACATAAAACGAAAATCATATCTGACACCCAGGATCAAAAAGATACAGTCTCTAACGTTCAAATATTATAATTTGCTACGACAAGACTGCGGATGTTTATGCAAATTCATATTATCACAGATGCAGAAGAATAAACGAAAGTATGTTTTATCTAAACACTATAACATGTATTTTAAATATTCATGGATTTATGGACCTTCCCATGAATTTCCCCATATTTCAGTCTGCCATAAATGCATAAACATCCGCAATCCAGCTATGACCTTTACCTCGTTAACAATTTTACTTGTGCCACGAATTTCATTAACTCGAATCATAAACCTTCTACGAACATTTTCCATCCAATGACCGTACTACGAATAATAACTCGGGCACGCATCCTCAGCCTTCTTTTGTTTTCGTCTGCATTTTTTTTATAATCATGTGATTATTAATTCCATGCTACAATTTCTCCCTGCTTCATCAATAATTATGGGACGAACTTCGTAAACTTTCTAATCAACCTTTACTCGTTCGCGTGAGAAAACGTATTCGCGTGATTACGAGGAACCGACGAGGAGATCGGCCGAGTATAATTTAAATGAAAAGAACGAATCGCTTCGATTTACCATTTACCAAAGTTCACACCCTTCGATCGGTCGAGAGAGGTACAGACTACCGGCAACATTCCGGCAGCAACCGTTCGCGTAAAACGTAGTAGAACCATACCTGGCTAGTATTGTCCGTAACCATTGTGCTTTACAGGAGATTTGACACTATTCCTCCCAATTCTTACACCTGTCCAGGCGGTTGCCGGGCACGAAAAGTTTTTTTTTTCCGGTACACGTTAAATCACCATTCATGCGCTTCTGGAGTAACGCTAAAAGCAAACAGGGGTATAGGAGTCGCCCCCGTACGCTGACTAAGGCGCAGAATCGAGCGGCAACGATTACGGGAAAAACAGGGGTTGCACCGTTGCCTTTCTCACCCTTGTTGTACCTGTCCCTGTCCCACCCGCCCCAAGTTATACGGTTTATCATTCTTTCTCATCCATGTGCGCAAGCGCCTATCAAACTTGACGGTACATTCTTCTTACGTTTCTGTTCTGTCTCCCTCTTTCGCAACACGAGTGCACGTAAGATTAATCGGGTTCTAACCGTGCGCAAATTATCAACGGGGCAAACGTTATCGCGAGTAATTATGAATATGGCTGACGGACATTGTCCGGCGTTTAGTGTTTCTGAGAGAGACAGGTTTGAGAGGGTTCGATGATAGCTTGAAATTGGACGAATAAACGAATCTTGTACATGTCGTGCGATCATAACTTAAGGTATTTAATTAGCGATGTAAGTTCGATATTCTAAATCAGGCGTGTCACGCTCAGTATTGTCCAAGGACCAATTAGCATTTTGCTACGAACGAGAACCTGAAATTGAATACATAAATGAATCTTGAATTTTGCAACCGTTCGTAACTTAAAATTGGATAAAGAAATGAATCTTGTGCTATAAGTTATGTAACCATAATTTAAGGTATATGAATAACGATGTAAGTTAGATATTCTAAACCCGCATTCGCGTTCATTTTTACCCAAGGACCAGGTAGCATTTTCCTACCAATGATAACTTAAAATTGAGTAAATAAATGAATCTTGTACGTGTCATGCGTCCATAACTTAAGATATTTAATTAGCGATGTAAATTCGATACTCTAAACCGGCCATGTCACGGTCATTTTTGCCCAAGGACCAATTAGCATTTCGATACCTTGTACTCGTATATGTATAATTGTTCCAAAGATATTTGAAACCAATAAGACATACTGTTTGTCGGTCCCGAATTAATATTATTTATTACAACCAGACAGCGGTTATTTATCCATTTATAACAAATGTAAATATTCAAATGTGTACAAGGATGCGTACAAATGCATAAATATATAAAATATAAATGCTAAAATACACGTAACAACATTTAGAGGACAAAACATACTTTAATTTAAGTTTATGTTCTTCATCTGTATCTGTCAAGGTACACGAATTTGTATAAACATCCGCACTGTAATTATAACTTTTCAATGTACCATTTCCATTCTTGAATTTAAATCATTCTTAGACCTATCGATGTTTCTATAAAATTTGAATAAAAACATCTCAAGTTTAGATACATAACTTGCATATTCCTTAGGAGAATTTTGTAAGAAATTATTTAATTCGTTAAAATAACATTGGTGCCCCGGAAATAATTTTTCTTTCAAGTGTTTATAAATATCTATTTTAGTATTTGAGGAGCCAAATATTTAATTAGTATTTACAGCCCCTGCTGGACCCCCCATCGCGTAATTCGTGCATGCTTGGATTCGGTGGTAGCATAGATTTAAGGGGCGTTTGAAAAGTATTGTTACTTTATATTAAAACTTTTAATCTGTAATGTAAAATGGTTTATTCAAACTTCTAAATATTAACATTTTACAAAATACTCTTAAAGAATACCTTTTCGTTTTCAAAGGCATCGATAATATAACAAACTGTCCACTATTGTAACGCTCGTATTGTACAATATGTAACTTTTAAACAGCTTACCTTGACACTGTGTTAATGACATTAATAATACAATGTGCAAACAATTCTCTGTGTCCTTGTATTGTAAGAGGCATATGCAGAAGTAACATGAGTTATAATTAAATTTGTATTATGATGGGTTAAAAAAAAATTATAAATAAGTAAATAAGTTATCATTTATTAGCGTTAATACATTCATAACACAGCTATATGAGTTTTAAATTAAGGATATAACAAGGATATAAGGTCATTTTTAAGCTAAAAACTTTGGGATTTAAAACTGTTAATATTTTATTTAAATCGGATTACACGTTTCTATCAACACGGCATTGCGGCTAACATAAAGACTAATTCAACACATGCTGATCTATTTCAATTCGTATTCTATTTTCGCAAACTGTGTACAACAAAATTTTTACCTTTTCGCTTATATAAAATTAATTACATTTATACGTCCATATAAATATTTCTTATTAATATTTTAACTTTTTTATCGAGTATTATTTATGAGTTTTACCGGACAAGATAACGATATGTTAGTTATGCAGTCTTTCTGAAAATAATTATGAAATTCTTAAGTACTGGAGTGTCGCCAATATTACAACACAAGCTTTTTGACTCGAAAAATGACACGCTATATTATTTTGTTAGATAATTTTGCTAGCCACTTTTAGAAAAATGAAGTCAACACGTCTTTGATACGGCAGTCCACGTAAAAATATAAACTTTTAGGCTCCATTACCCACGAAATTAAACTTTGTTGAAATATGTGTCAAAATTATTATTCATTAAATATTACTAACGTGATACATTGTTTCGAAAAATAAAACAATTATTTACTTTAATGTGTGACCAAAATAGAAAGGAAATGTTTAAAATGTATTAAGTAAAATACGATATTGAAACCCAAACACATTCTTTGTGGTATTATTTGCACGCATTATTACCTGGAGCCTAATGATTGGTGAAAATGCTTCCTCTGTCGTCATTCCCAAATAATAAACTGTGTATTTCGTTTGACAGACTTTACGTATACGTATATTTTCTACACTCCATACTGAAAACGTAGGTCAGATGTTATTTATAGCATTATGTTTTATTCTCATGGACGCTTTTGTAATGCAACCGCTTTGGTGATTTACATATACACACTTTATTTAAATCCTTGAAATGTGCCTAACAATGTTTAATTTTTTTTGCCTAGGATGGTAATATTGTTATTTGTTAAATTGTTTATTAATTAACTATTGGACGTACACAAAATTGGTTCTTTGTATAATAAATAAGAATAATAAATAAGATTTCTTAATTTATATATATAATTATACACTCAGTCACTGTGTTCATAGTTATTATAAATTTATTTGTAAAGTCAAAATACCATTACTTTATATTATTATATAAAGTTCAATTAAGATATCATAAGATGGGATTTCGGTCTTTATTGATAGGCAATATTTATTACAATGTGAAATACTGTGAAAAAGTACAATTTACAAGCAATGATCTTCATAATGAGTTGACTTTGAAAATCAGTATTCATAAAATTGTAATATTTATAAAGGATTAACTCATGTTATACAAATATTTACATACAAATATTGACTGAAATTAATACTTTAAAGTAAATCAATGTTTATATTGCACTTAAGCCCACCAAAAGCTGATTGAAAAACTTGGAGTTAAGGATGTCACATGATGCCACCATGTTGGAGGAATGTACAACATTTCCCCTGGTTTCAAATAACCAACTAAACCTTTAGCTTTAATAAAATTCGGCCACGTATTGTAATTTGGATTCATAGGATCTACTTGTGCAGTGTTGTTAAGCAACCTTGTATCATATGGATATAAATTAGGTGAATCCTTTGGATGATATAAAATGATCCTTTTATACCCAAATACCTAAAAGTTGACGAAATGCAATAATATTATATAATTACCATGACATATATCAAATATATTTGAAACTATAAATGAAAAATAATTTATATCTAAAAAATGATTTTTTTTAAATAATATTGCTCAATGTAATCAATGTTCATATTTATGGACTTTTAGTATGTAGTAAAGAATGAATTATCATACTTGACATAAAAGATTATTTTTTGGATCGAAATGCAAAGGAGAAACAGTTCCACTAGGTCCAAACCAAGCATTTATGTCTGGTGATTCCACTTCATCATTATCTGTAAAACTGCAATATTCAGGTACCATAAAATCATCTTTCAATTCAGGAATCTGGAATCATTATTATATATTTATTACTTAAATTCCAATTAAATAGATTATAAATTAAACAAAAATAAAAAATTTTACCTGTTCAAAAAGTTGATGTTGTGCCAAATAACCAACTTCATTACGTTTTTCTAATATATGTTTTTGTAAAAATTCAGAAAAACTAAGAAGCTGTTGTGTCCAATCATCATTAGTATAACGTGATCCAATCTCAATAGGTACTGTTCGATTGCCTGCTATGCTACTTAAATAATTCAAATCTTGCCATCGCTCTAAAGCTTTCCAGTGTTTAATGCAACCTATAGTTACAAATCACATACATTCATTCCTAAAGTAAATATGGATAATATATATAAATAATATAAAAATAATAATAAATTAGTAAAATTATATTACCTTTCAATAGTGCTGGAACTTTTGGCATAAATATTTCTCTATAAAACAACTCCATTGATGGTTCATTGTAGCAACAAATTTCACTGAATCCAGAAAGTGTAGAATCAAGCAGATTTTCAGAATTAATAACCAATTCTTTTAAAGTCGATGTTTCCAGAGATTTTGCTAAAAAAATAACATTAAAGATAGCAGTGCTAACATATAATGTAACAGTTTTACAAGTAAATTTATAATGTTGATTCCATCCTTTATTACCATACTTACAAGTGCAACATTTATTTAACTTTGCAGCAATTGTTGGTAATAAACAAGGCATATTTGGAAGTGGTGCTCCCAACAAAATACCTTTATCAATTTCTTGAACCATTACTTTTAATAAATTAATATTTTTTGTGACCTCATGGTCGTCATATTGAAACTCCAGTAATATTGTCTAAAATGTGTAACATTCATTGTTCTCTTAAAATGTATGTTGGAGTATGTATTTAAGAAAATACATGGTGTCTAATACCTTCAAAATTGTACATAATGAATAACAGTATCGATGGTTTATTGGAACAGACTGCCAATAACCTGAATTTAATATTTCCCATGTTCTGTCCAGGCAAGCTTCAATTAGAATTAATGAACTTTCTACCCACTTTTTTGATAAATCCCTTATGTGATAAAAATTGAAAATTATTGAAGTTATAGTTTCCAAAAAAATATCTGTGTACAATAATTGGGTACTTGATTTTGACTAATAACATTTAAGGTGAAACACTAAATCATAAACTATTTCTATAAAAAACATACTGTAAATAATCAATATTAACAACAGTACCAAATAATCTTAGAAGAAAAAAATGTTTATTATATTTATTAATTAATCATATTTTAGTTTTATTCCATATATTACACTTTATCCTTAAATTTAAAGGAGATATTGAAAAGTCCTGTTTATAATTATCTTTTGCATTTAAATATTATAATAAATTTCTATAATACCCAAAAACTTATATTTACATTTTGTTTTCATTGAAGCTTTTTAATCTGGTTATTATTGCTGTTAAATGTATTTTCATTTCCACGGGTAAACAATTCTGTGAATTTTCTATCAAGTCCCATGGAATAAGTTTGGAAATGCACATGGAATTATGCATTTTCTAAAAATGACATAGGTATTATAAATAAAAAATAAGTTAAAAAATATGTATTCAAATTATTTTACTCATATATAAATTGTTCTCTTATACATTGGTTTGCTTAAATATGGCCACTGTACAAATAGATAATCAGCTATATAATACAAAATTTTCCCACTTAAAGATAATGTTTTAACTCTGCAAAAACTTTCAACAAATACTATAATAGTTTGTTTCACATAGAATACTTTAAAGAGAAACGTTATGATACATAAGGGAACACAAGTGCCTGGGCCATTGCACAGAAGTAAATCTGGGCATTCTCTCCATAAAAGTGGAATTGACTCTAAAGTTGCATAAATAGTAGAAAAGAAAGATCTATAATATGGCTGATGAATGTTTCTGCTTCTACGAATTTTCATTATTTTATAGTCTGTATTATTCATTTCTAAGCTCTCCACTTTTTCTCTACTCATTGTATCTGATTCAGCGTACACATATATTCTTGGTGAGTAATTTTCAAAATTTAAACACTGAAGAATTCGTATCATTTCTGCAGTGTGTCCACCAGATCCTAATATTATTACTGTTTTAACAGGATGAACTCGAACTGTTTTTTGTTCTGTCTTATGAGTACAAAATATTATAAAACATATTCTTGTAACTATTATTAAGCAAGTAATTATACAAATGTAAATACAATATATTAAATACATTTTCTCGATCTAACCTGCAAAAATTACAATAAAAAGATAAAAGCTAACATCTCAATAATTAATTTACTTAGTTAATCGCTTGTTGTAAAAAGATATTAATTGACAGTTTTATATATACTTGTGCTTTGTTTACACAAACAAATTCTTCAATTAATATGTATAAACAGTACGACTAATTATTTACATAGTATGGATATATTATTATGTTTTTACCTGATACACTAATTGAACACTTCGTTGTAATTATGGAACAGTAATTCGTAGAATGTACAAATACATCGTTTAAAACTAAATTAACAGGTTAACTACCGCAAATCAGTGTTGCATCTGAGTTTGTGAGACATAAAAACACAGACACGGTATTTTTATAGAGGCGGACTCTTGGATCTTTCAGGTTCCTATTCTCACTGTGCATTCTCAATGAACTCCTATATCTCCCATGCTTGCCACTAGAGGGATATCTTTCCACAAGCAATCGATTCGTCTAAAATCCCTATCACTATAATGCTTGACCAATCTCCTAAATTATACCTGATGAGAGCACTGTTCTGTTCTGTACTGGTTGGCAACACCAAAGAGTATTAGAATACTCTTCTAATACTCTTTGGGTAACACTCCCTAAGAGTTCAATCCAGTTCAATCTCATACAAAAAATGTTTATCTCCTAATAACCCTTTGTGGTTCAACTTTTTTTATGTCAATATATTTTTGTAGTCTCACTCGACGTAAGCCTGTAAAGTTAAAATCTGATTTGTATAACATATTGTAATTTATATCATTCCAAATTCGCCAACATTATATGTACTTTTTGAAAGTATATTCGATACAAATTTATTTAATCATAGAAATGATAAATTACGTTAAAAATCCAAACTTTTCTTGCAAAAATATATTAACAGAATTTAGATGTTATAGTCATAACTTTGTGTAATTGAATGATATTTAAATCTAGATTTAAAAGAATACAATGTACATCCATGAAATTCGAAACATAAAAATCAATAAACGAAAAGTTAGTTATTTTGCTTACACTTTATTTGACAAGTCAGATAAAATTAGATTTCACCGTAATATTTCATTTACATAAATTATCATATTCCAATTTTTGAACATCACTTAACAGTAATGTCACAACAACACTAATGTTACAATAATTTGCAATTTACTACCACTAACACAATGCATATACATAAAGCACAATATTTGCATGGTTTGATATTAATTGGTGTAATCACGTTTTAATTCCGAAAACATCAATTTCTAAAAGTTGAAATTATCAGTTCACGATTAAATTAAAAATGTTAAAAGCAGAAGTAAAAAATATAAATTATATAAAATTCATGTACAAACAAATATTCATTGTAGCTATTAAATGCATGGCAGATTAATTAACTTTATATGATGCTTTATTATTAATGTTACTGTACTGATTATATTTGAAATATGGTTACATACTTATTCAACGCGTTTTCAGTTAAAAGAGAAATTTCACATTTCAAAGTATAATGTGTACATCAATATATTTAATCCATAATACCCTATGTAAGTAAATGCGAATTTAAAACAAACATAGACTTGTGAAGCAATGGTGTAATGAATATGTGCGAATGATACATTTGTTATGTCGGCTGTACGAGTCTGATTCGCTCACACATATTTTATAATGGATAGATAAATAAAATAGTCTCGCAATGGCTCACTCATTAAGAAATCATTTGCCATATATACATAATTTACTACAAAACATTTTTCAGAAATTCGAGCAGTTTTTAAATGTATACATATTACGGGAAAGTTTTAATAATAATTTTGGAAGTAGATGTTTTGTTTAAGAGTTACAAAAAGCCTTGAATGAACATGCGAAGAACCCGTTAGTTATGTTTTTTCAATATATTGTTTCAAAAATCAAACACAAAAAATCTCACAATACTAAGCACTAATATTTTATTCCCAATGAAACACATAAATACACACCAAGGAGGTGAAACGTATTTTCATAGTTCGTTTTATTAACAAGATATAAAATTATACGAAATGTTCCATAATCATTCAGAATAATTTATGCAAGCATATAAATAAATTGATTATTATTATTAACCCACCAATTAGAAGAAATTAAAAACTTAATTGATTTACAAAACTTCTAGACCGAATCATGCAATTTGGTAATTATTTTCGAAAATATCTCCTTCATTTCTGGACCGCTCAAAATTGCCTGTAAATACAAATAAAGAAACTGTGAGAACTTCCTCGATAACATGTGCAGTTCGTATAACTTGTTTCCGATCTGATCTGGTGATGATAATTTAATGCATTAGTTTGTATACCATTTTTTGGTTTATTTCTTCGGGTTATCATTATGAAATTACAGTAATATGTATTTGACATCGAGCATAATTAATGAATGTAATAACAAAAACCACAATTAAAAGGTCAAACACTTTATTTCTTAATGAAGGTATGTACTTGGGATTTGGGATATACACAAATTCATATCATCTAAGTTTGAATGTACATCTCCTTCGACAACGTTTGTGATTAAAGTACCCCTTCCAATACCCAACTAAACCTCTGCCTAGACAAACACGTTGTAATCGCGGTTGTAGAAGCGTTGAAGGACTACGGAATATGAAATGAATCATCCAATTGAAGAAGGCGCGCAGCAAAGTAGGTGAAATGAGATGAGTCAAAATAAAAGACTTGAAATTCATAACAAAATTACGACACGGGGGATAATAAAATAGTGGGTGCATCTAGACAATATAAAATTTCCGACTTTGGGAGAGCAAGAGGTAAAGAAACGTATTGGCTGAAATCCCTCGCTTCACGCTTTTTTCTTTATCGCCTTGCACTAGTAATAACCACAAAGATTGTATTATTAATGTAATATTAATGCTACTAATCTGAAATTACAGCAATTTCGGTATTTATAGTTATAGTGATAGGGTTATCAGCGAATATCGATAGTTCTATAGTAGAAATAGCGGGATAAAGGAGTAATAATAAATATAGAATGAGAAAAAAGCGTAAGAGTATACACCAGTAACGGTAATAACAATAAAAGCAATAGTGGTAGAAATAGTGGTATAGTAGTATCCGTAATGATAAATGTATTAATTATAATGTAATAGTATTAATTTCTCTAGTGTAGCAAATAACTATTCCTGTAATCTACTGTTATAGAATGAAATTGAGATGAGAACGTTGGAATATTTTGGTAAATCGCGTTTACATAAGCGATTATAGTTCACCAACTCACTCTATATATACTCACACACCATGAGAGATCAGCTGAGAGCTCCGTATTTCACTTACTTTTATTTCTTTTTTTTTAATTATAATGAATTATAGCCAATAGCCAGATTTAAATTAAATCTGCGACATTCAATGGCATTTCAAGAATCATAGTGTTATAGAAATGTTCAATATCCTTCAAGGCCCGTTTGTCGTCCTCAGTTACGAAGTTAATAGCCACTCCTTTGCGGCCGAAACGACCACCTCGTCCGATTCTGTAACACAATTCAAAGCATTTTTATTTCTACGGGTACATTACATTTAATGATAGTTATTGTTTCTTAACAATAATTGTCAAGTATCATGATACATTTAAAATAATGGCACACTCACCTGTGAATGTAATTTTCACGATTGGAAGGTAAATCATAGTTGATGACGAGTGAGACCTGTTGAACGTCGATACCACGTGCTAATAAGTCAGTAGTTATGAGGACACGAGATGATCCGGTTCTGAACTGTCTCATGATGAGGTCTCGTTCCTTTTGTTCCATATCTCCATGCATGGCGGAGACCGTAAAGTCCTTGCTGTGCATATTCTCCGTTAACCAATCTACTTTGCGCCGGGTATTGCAGAAAATAACTGCCTGCGTAATACTCAAGGTATCGTATAAGTCGCAAAGAGTCTCAAATTTCCAATCTTCGCGTTCGACATAGATGAAGAACTGTTTAATACCCTCCAACGTGAGCTCTTCCCTTTTAACCAAAATACGAATCGGATTTCGCATGAAACATGTTGATACGTCCAAGACATCTGATGGCATGGTAGCAGACAACAGTATGACCTGAAAAGTAAAGATTTCTTACATTATATCATGAAACTTTAAGTAAGTTGTAAGTATGTAAGTATGTTTTATATTTCGAGATTACTTCGTTAGAAACCAAGTTTCATTGCTGAAGTCAAATATTGGGTTACGAATTCTTCGTACCTGCACTTCGTGAGGTAATAATTTGAATACATCGTGAATTTGATCCTTGAAACCACGAGAGAGCATTTCGTCGGCCTCGTCCAGTACAAACAGTTTGATACCGGTGGCCCGCAATGCTCGTCGACTAATCATATCGTAAACTCTACCCGGTGTTCCGACTACTATGTGAACACCTTGATCCAATTTCCGCATATCTTCACGTACATTGGTACCGCCAATGCACGCGTGGCATTCTGCGTGCATAAAATCTCCCAAAGCGATAACAACTTTTTGAATCTAGAAACGAAATACCTTGGATGAAACTTCATTTGCTTTATATAGGTACCAATTATTTCTACAAATGAATAACTATGTACCTGTTGAGCAAGTTCGCGAGTCGGCGCTAGGATCAAGGCTTGACATTCCTTGAGACTGGTATCAATTTGTTGTAGAATGGAAATGGAAAATGTAGCAGTCTTCCCAGTTCCTATTAAACATTACATGGATTAGGAGTTAAGCTTTTCCTTAAAAAGAAATGTATTCTTCAATTTTTATACCTGATTGTGCTTGTGCAATTACATCATGTCCTTTTATACACGGAAGAATGGCACGTTGCTGAATTGCAGATGGTTTTTCAAAGCCATAGGCGTAAATACCACGCAGTAACTCTTCCTTTAAGTGCATTTCATCAAAGTTGTCTACGACCTAATTTAAATACAAAGAAATTCATCAAGTGCAATGCATTAGGCGAATCAAAGATTACCATTCAACATAGTTGTATTATTGTTTGTGATCAGAAACACTACTTTCTTTTCAAATAAAGTATAGAAGCAGTAAACATTGATAATTAAAACAAAAATTGTAAATCATTTACATTTTGTTTAATCAGAACACAAAATTTACTTACAACTTCCCAGTTGGACTCAATGATCCCATCCGGATCCATGCCGGAAGGGCCATCATGCGACAACTCTTCACTTTCACTAGGACCATTTTTGGAGTCCTCTTGCCATTCGTCATCGCTTCTGGAATGTAAATAAAATAAAGCAATACAATTTTGAAATATTTCATAATATTTAACGATAAAGTATATAATTTATATTTTACTGATCATATTCTACTCTTCTAATAAAAGTACATTGCTATTTAAATCTTTATTGCTTATTTATGCATTGTATAAGCGTGCAATGTCACAACAAATGCAGAATTCTATCAAATAAAAATTATTATCACGTCAACGACCTTGAAAGATATAATTCATCATTAT
The DNA here is from genome assembly GCF_026225885.1 of Hylaeus anthracinus. Classification (NCBI taxonomy): domain Eukaryota; kingdom Metazoa; phylum Arthropoda; class Insecta; order Hymenoptera; family Colletidae; genus Hylaeus; species Hylaeus anthracinus. The sequence goes on along the minus strand of NW_026534344.1, from coordinate 5,314,929 downwards.
AAAATTTCTAGTGTACTTAACATCAAAATATTTCTAGCTTTAATTTAATAACAAATAATTTTTTATGGGCATAACCGTGTGCTCCGTATGAGAAACCGTTAAAGAGGTATGATAATGAATTCATCGACGATTTGATACATGCATTGACAGTGACTCACGCGAAAGGATGCCTGAACGGGTAAGGCGCGTTTCAATTAAAGAGAAAGATCTACATTGAGAATTTCGTACGGTATTTCAAGTTCTACATTTTCGTTTTGTTTCTCTCGCGGAATTTCTATAAAAATTCATCTTTTATTACGTAATTTCCAATCTATAAAATAAAACGTGTTTGCAAGTCGGAGTAATGTGCTGTTTTTTTTTTTTTAATCAAAATTGAAATACATTTGGCCTGGATATTTAATAAACAATTAATTCTGGAAACTACGTCATAACGACACAGAAATTATAAATGTTTATAGAGACACGAGGATTGATTTTAGTTCTTCGAACAATGTGACAAAAACGAATGCACGCCATGTTGTCAGTCTCATGTCCATGCAGTCGTCGATTTCGGCACTATTTTTTAAGAATATACCGTTGACTGTAAACGTTCGATTTTGCACTACAAGAGATTTGGAGAAACACAAGGTAAACGAAGAATTTGCAAAACACGAGAAAGCAAACATTTTTAGCGATTACATGTGAAAAACTGAACTTACCTTCGCTCAAACGTATGCGACATGTTTCACTCACGGTAGGTCGACGGAAAGGACGAGTTCCTATTGCGTCACAAGGAATATTCTAGTAAGTGCCACACTATGGCGCTGCGAACGGTTTTGAAAATTTCAGTAACCTATCCAAATAATTCGACTCGTTGGATGCACTAAAAACGGTAATCAAAGACTTCAGGTTACAAGCTTTTACACGTATGCGTCCACTTTCTCGTAATTCGTTGAGTTTCACGATATTTCCCTTTAAAAATGGTTATTGCGCATAAGGGAAGTGCGTCAATTACCCATAATCCTTTGCGAGTTTTTAGTGGGGTATGTGAGGCAAATGCAAACACATAATTGAGCATGGCCAAACGTTTATTTCTACTTTTAATTCTCTTGAATTAATCTGTACGTTTCTGTACTCTATTAACGATGTTCATACCTCTCCTTTTTATTTCTTGCATTACTATAACACGTGATTCCGTACAATGTTGTATAGAAATGTATTTTAAGTATTTTGTGCAAATTTAAAAATGTTTATTTTATGCTTTTTAATAGATGTAAATGTTAAAAAACATTTATTTATACATTTTAATTCAGTAGGGAAATCTAAAAGTAAAATAACTCTAATAATCTATGTAAGAAATATAACATTTTATTCTTTAATTATATGTACATAAATATAACTTGATCTATAATTTTAAAAAGCAAGATATGCTAAGTCTAAATTATTAAAATTTAGACCATGGAATGTAATTAAGCATACTTAAATTCAATCATAAAATGGTCATTATTGTATCATAACTTCTATCAATACCTTATGCCTTATAAGTACAAAATTGGTCAAATATACATTATTATTCTACAATATTATACATATTCTACAAAACATTCTACATTATCTCATAGAATATATGTACATATGATATTTTACATTTGTTTCTTGCATACATAGTATGTGATAAATGCAATCTCTTCTTATATTAAAATAGAATTACATAAAAGCACAAGTAAGAATACAGAATAATACTGCTATAGGAAAAAATATATATACTTCCATGCGTGGGTGACAGATTGATAAGAGTAAACCAACATCGTCTATTCTGTATTCTATACCATCCATAGTGGGTACTTCAACTATTACTTTGTGAGAAGATAATAAATCTACTGGAAAAGAACATTTTGTTTGATTTGTACAAGACTTTGTTACATTTTCAAATTGCAAAATAGGTTTATAAATATCAAATATCGCATGTACATCATTCGATACAATATCATTATCACTGTAAAAAATATAATAATAATAACCACTTTGTTCAATGTTTTGAATTGTTTGCATATGTTTTCCATTAAGTAAATACGTGATATTAATGCATTGTTCAGAAGGTGCAAATTCCTGTGCCACTAGAATTGAACCACCATAACATCTAAGTAACTCATTTTCAAAGCTAGATATAGAAGAATCGTCATTGGCATTTGTTATATTTTGAATAGCATTTCCACCATGTTTAATGCCTTGATCGAGTAGGAGTGGTGCTTCAACAAGTTCCAGGCTTCTTTTAATTTTTTTGTTTAACACTTTATCGTTCATTTTTAGTTTTTGTTTAATGTTATCTTCATCGGCTATTTTTAAATTGAATTTTCTTTCTTGTATATCCCAGTCCTGTTCTTTTTTCAAAGATTGCAATAAATTTTTTCTATTTTCTTTCATAAATTTTCTATATTGCTTTTGTTTGGGGTGCCTCAATTTTCTTGCAGTATATATAATTTTTTCTTCCAATGATCCTTTATTTTGTTGAGCAACATAATTGTTTTGTTCCTCTTTATGAATCTCTTTATTTTTTATATGTGTATCAGCATACATAATGTCTATATCAGTATCTCCTACAGTAACATTTTCCAACAATTTATCTTCTACATTATGTAATACATTTTTGTTAACTTGAACAATGCTATTGTTAGAAATAGCTTCTTCAAAATCGGTTTTAAACATTACTTTAACTTGACGTTCTGCTTCTGGCAAAAACACATTTTCTACAATTTGCTCATTGTTATTGTGTTCCAACATACCGCAAGTTCGTAAATTATGCTCTCCTTTTACGAGTAGTATAGAAGCTCCTTGAAACCTGTATAAACATTCGTTAAATATGAAAACAATTAGTATTATAAGAACTAGCAACAAATACCTTGAACAAACAGAAAGTGCTACGCTTGATCCTTCTAGAAGATAAAATCCCCAATATTCTAATGTATCATCTGGTAAAGTCATACTCTTTTTAAGACGTATATGTTTTTTATACGGAGTTCTTTCTGGATTTTGTGACATTTGAAATGCGTTAAATGTTCTATTCATTTGTAAAGTATGTTCCTGTATAAATGATAACAGTATTAATTTATATTTCAAAAATTGCATATACATAACTTTTTTAACTCTAACTATTGCATCATCTAAAACAAAAAGAGTATTTCATTTATATCAAATATTGAATTTTAATTATGCAATTAAATATGTAATAATATTAATTACATAATAAATACTCGTTCCTATTAACTAGACTTACAGAACAAAATATTGTAGAAATTTTATCAGTGATTTCCAAAATATCAGATTCGGTTACAGTGTATGCTACATTAGCATAGAAATGGTGACGTAAATATAAGGGTGTTACAAGAAGTATTACTGGTAAAATTGTTGTTAATATGCAAAAAACAAATATTCTTTTAATACCTCGCATTTTTATCTAAAATTGTGAAATGAAATTTTAGTTTATATTAACCATTAATAAACATCTATTATATTGTATTACAAGATTTTATTTTGAGAAGCAAAATATTTTTACAGGAAATAACAAACACTTGTAAATGCAAAATACAATAATAATATAATGTTGTAATTATTCAATATAATAATTATAGAAATAATGAATAATTATATTTTTTGTATTCACTCTTTATTCTAATACAGCTGTAACAGTTTGTATAAAATATCATATTCATATACTGGTAATTTTTGTACATATAAAAATTCAAAAGTTTCAAAAATGAAATGCTAACAGTTGTAAATCAATGTAGGTCTCATCTTGTAAATATAACTTTATAGAAATAAATTTTATATTTACTGTGGAATATTGAATTTGTAGTCTGGATTAGGCGCAGTTTCTAGTTAAACTTTGTGAACTGTTTAAAAAACTTATAAACCGGAAACACTTATCGTGATATTATCAACTATATTCTTTGTTAAATTCGATGTAGTTTCATTACAGAAATTATGTACGGATAGTTAAAAGAGGTTAGAAATTTTTGCAGTGATAAAAAATGGAAACATCAGTGCGATTATAATGTGTGGAAATTGATAAAAACCAACATTTGATTCTGATTCGTCCATTATTTTGATGTTTAGTGGGATTTTTTTTTGATATTCATTAACACATCACGCATGCGTTCCTTTTTTAAATGCGCAATGCTTTCAAGAAGTAAATATCCACATTTTGTATGCTTAAATTCCTTTCTCCTTTTCTCCTTTTCTCCTCAACGAAGCCTCGGACAACATTTTCGCTAAGGAAAAAGTTGTTTCAAATCACCCCCTGAACCATCCCTTTCAAGGTGTTACAACATTTTTGGGGCACCCTGTATATCAACTCGTATTGTGGCAATATGTCTTCTCGCGTTAGACTATCGTCTTTTTCGAGATTATTCACATTGATTTGTTCCTCAGATAGGGTACAAATATATATTAATTGCAAACATGATTTTAAATTTGTGTTCTTGTATGTTAAGGATTCTACGTAATCGATTCGCGCAGTTGCGACGCGATGACACGATGGTTCGAACTGTTATTTCAACGTTCGGAATTTCGACTGAAATTTCTGGTAACACATAACAGGTAATATTGTATTTAATTGTCAACATTGCAGAGATAAAATAGAAATGCATTAAATTGATTATATTTCCTTCCTTTTCTATAATATTTTTGTTGAATAAATTCAAACAAATTTTAACGCAATAAAATAATTTTTTGGAAAAAAAATTTAATCGACTTCAAAAACGGTACAGTGAAAAGTATAAAATAATTTCTAGTTAATGTATATGAATCTGCATTATCGACCGAGCACTCTACATTACCGACAGAGTAATCGGCATTATCGACCGAGCATTCTACATTACCGACAGCGTAATCGGCACTGTCGGATGTGCACTCTACTTTACCGACAGAGCAATCTGCATTATCGACCGAGCACTCAGCATTACCAGCAGAGTGATCGTCATTATCGACCGAGCATTCTACGATGCCGGCAGAGCAACCTGCATTATCGACTGAGCACTCTACATTACCGACAGAGCACTCTACATTACCGACAGAGCACTCTACATTACCAACAGAGCACTCTACATTACCGACAGAACAATATGCATTATCGACAGAGCAATCTGCATTATCCGAGCACTCTAATGCGGCCGATAATGCAGATTGCTCTGTCGGTAATGTAGATTGCTCGGCCGATAATGCCGAGTGCTCGGTCGGTAATGCAGAGTGCTATGCCGGTAATGCAGAGTGCTCTGTCGGTAATGCAGAGTGCTCTGTCGGTAATGTAGATTGCTCGGTCGGTAATGTCGAGTGCTCTGTCGATAATGCAGAGTGCTCGGCCGATAATGCAGAGTGCTCGGTCGGTAATGCAGATTGCTCGGTCGGTAATGTAGATTAGCTTACTCTGTCGATAATGTAAAGTGCTCTGCCGGTAATGCAGAGTGCTCTGTCGATAATGCAGATTAATCAGTCGATAATGCAGATTAATCAGTCGATAATGCAGATTACTCTGTCGATAATGCAGATTACTCTGTCGATAATGCAGATTATTCTGTCGGCAAAAGTCGAATGTAACTAGAAATTATATCACACTTCTCAGTACATTTTCTCATACTTTTAAGCATCTATATCTGGATCTAGTGCGCATTCATATACATTAACTAGGAATTATTTCATGCTTTTCATTGCATTTTCCCATACTTTTAAGCAATTATATCTAGAGCTAGTGCGTATTCATATACACGGTCGGTAATGTCGAGTGCTCTGTCGGTAATGCAGAGTGCTCTGTCGGTAATGTAGAGTGCTCTGTCGGTAATGTAGATTGCTCTGTCGATAATGCAGAGTGCTCGGCCGATAATGCAGAGTGCTC
>NW_026534344.1:5260564-5309053 GCF_026225885.1 Hylaeus anthracinus | reverse complement strand
TAGATTAGCTTACTCTGTCGATAATGTAAAGTGCTCTGCCGGTAATGTAGAGTGCTCTGTCGGTAATGTAGATTTCTCGGTCGGTAATGTAGATTGCTCGGCCGATAATGCAGAGTGCTCGGTCGGTAATGTAGAGTGCTCTGCCGGTAATGCAGAGTGCTCTGTCGGTAATGCAGATTGCCCGGTCGATAATGTCGAGTGCTCGGTCGGTAATGCAGAGTGCTATGTCGGTAATGTAGATTGCTCGGTCGGTAATGCAGAGTGCTATGTCGGTAATGTAGATTGCTCGGTCGATAATGCAGAGTGCTCGGTCGGTAATGCAGATTGCTCTGTCGGTAATGTAGAGTGCTCGGCCGATAATGTAGATTGTTCTGTCGGTAATGTATACTGCTCGGTCGATAATGCAGATTACAAAATGTTCCTGTTTAAAAAAAAACGGATAAAGTATGACAAATCATAAAATGTTTCTTTTACGCGACCACCTGGAGAAATATTCGACAAGATGCAAGTGGTTTCACTCCGATTCATCGAGCCATCTCGACGTAATCGGCAAGCATACCTAAAAATCACGGTTTTTTGGTAAAAAAACGGGTAAAAAATGACAAATCGCAAAAAGTCTTAACAGCAGGATCACCGGGGAAACATGCTCTACAGGATGCAACACGATTCATTCCGATTGGTCAAGCCATCGCGGCGTAATCGGTGAACAGACATTTAAAAAAAAAAAGTATATATATATACATGTCGAATTGAGTAACCTTCTCCTTTTCGAAGTCGGTTAAAATGACAGAATTTTTAGAAGCTTCTAAAAGTCGAAAATATAGAATAAAAATTCTTCATGTGAGGCTTTGTTTTCGAGAAAATCATATAGAGAATTTCATATAGTATCACCAATTATCGAACATCCTGTATTATTTCTATATCAAAAAAAGTCTCATTTGACTTTCGCTTTTCGAATAACTTTTGTGTAACCTTTTGGTCCTTTATGAATAAAGGGTCTCGTAAATTATACTTCTTGGGATCGAGTATTCCTCGTGAATCGAATGAAAGTAACAAAATATACATCATTTATTTGATCTATGATCCTAAGGGAAATAAACGAACAAATAACAGTTAACGTATCATAAATAACAATAAGGTATATTTACTGAAACATTAAAAATATCAATATACAACAAAAATTAATTTATACTTGATTTCTTAATACACAACATTTTCGAGTGTACTTATACGTTACTTAATGCGAAATTAAAAAATGCCAATCATTGATTTGAAATATTTCGAATTAGTTTTACTTAAGTGTTAAATAATAATTCTTGCATATGCTGTACTTTGGTTGCAAGTTTATACAAAACTATTATTGTACTTTTTAATGAAGCTATACATAATTTCTAGAAAGCTATAATTACAAGTACTCGAAATACTTAATGCAGAAGAGTGTAAGTAAAAAGTGTAGATAAAGGCAAGTAGGCATGTTTGAAGCAATAGACTGCGGAGACTGTTGTTGGTTACTTGGTTGTGAAACACATAAATCTTCACAGTCCTCATTTTCGCATATATCACAAAGCGTAGCCTTCCGAGGTTCATAAAATACTCTTGCTCTTCTTGCTAGAGACACGAAAAGATGTAATCATATATTAAAGACGTAAATTAAAGAAAATTGAATAATTGGTAGTGGTACATAAAATTATTATAAACGTTCCGAATTAAAGGTTTTCTTTAACGTTTGAATAACTTACACGAATCATAATAGTCGTATATGGAGACTGGTACTGGTTTCTGTTTTGCCACTTTGTGTGTTCTGAATGCAGATACTGTAGGACAATATTCTTGCCTATCCATCTGTAATATAATGTTTACCGTCTACTTTTTGATTGTTGGAAACAACATATACAGTGTATTTCAAAAGATGATACACGTGTGATGTTTATACTTGAGAGATACTCTGTGTATGTGTGCAGAGACTATGTCTATTTACATACCTTGTCGAAGTATAATATCACTACTGTATCTCCATTCTTGGTTTCTACACGTTTCACGTTTTGCGATACCTCAAGACTCGGTAGTGAATCTCTGTCCACAGTAAAACCAGATGGCAAAGTAGCTTCCATCACAACCATATTACTTTCATTTGCTTCTTTAGTTTGGACGAATCTATTTAAGAAATGTGTTATCAAGTATATGTTATAATCACACGTAATATTTACGAAACTTTAATCCTCTGCAGTCCAGACTTTCTAATTTCAATACATTGCTGTCAAGCCTCGCTTGATATAAGACCACAGAAGACTATACAGGGTGTCCCAGAAGTAGTGTAAGAAGCAGAAATGGGGGGTAGCTGAGACGATTCTGAATCACAACTTCCTTTGCAAAAATGTCGGATGGTGCTTCGTTTTTGAATTATTTACGAAACCACTCCCCATTTCCGCTTCTTACACTAATTCTGGGACCCCCTGTACAAACTATAACATACCTAGAGCAAATAGAAAGTTGCAAGTGATTGGCATTAGAGTTTTTATCAACTTGAGGGTCCAAGGTAAAGAGTGGCCACGCTCCAGTCACGTTCAAATTGTATTGGAATGAAATTTGAACCAACGCGAATCCATTTCCAGTGGCTGTTATATTAACTAACCGTGCTTTTCTGGGCAGCTAAGGATATAAAAATAATAGAAACATTTGTTAAGCGTGATGCGTCTAATTTGAGCTCACCACTTGTTTCTGAAGTATCATAGAATTATCAGGATTGATATTCATGTGACTCTGTCCACCACCTTCGTACTTGAATGTTATTGATACAGAATTATTTTTCGTTGCTAGTTTCTCACCCAATTTCGCTAAGGCTTGTATTCCAATTACGGTGTCCTGGAAATTCGATCAACGCATTATTCACGGATCATATTAGCGTCACTTTACATATTTTTGTTATACTTACTTGCGTAGACGCAAAACCACCTTCAGCATTTCGTTGTTTCACGAGCCACTTCATTATAGCTATAGAATCACTGATAGGATTATTACGTACGATATAAGTTAACAACGTGTAGGACGTCATTTCGACATCAACGGGTCGCGGTAGAGAATACCATGGATTTTTGTCATCTTTCAAAACGGGTTTACTCCACCATTTAAGATCTTCTTTTGTCATGGCTTTAGATTCTAACAAGTTAAATGCGGCTTCCTCGTATGGATGCTTTGCCAAATTTAAGGCATACGTACATATACTCAAAGCATATGTATCATCCAGGTCATTCATGTTGCGGATAATGTAATCGATTCCTTTATTTATTGTATTTCTGTATTTACCATCAGAGTTCTGTAAACAAACATATAACATCTTGACGTCGTTCTTGATGCATTGGAATAGAACTCGCACCGAGTTTCATAGTTTCATAATCCGAAGTAATTATTATATGAACTCACAGCATTCTCGAGAAAAGCAATAAGAGTAAATGCTGTCAATGCAAGACCTTTTGCAGCTCCACCTTGCATGTCGCGATGACTGACTTTTCCTACTTCAGGAAAGCTTCCATTTGGAGCTTGGTTATTCGATAACCACTGAAGAGCTTCATCTATTATTCTATCTTCAATTGGAATGTATTCCTTAGCCTGTTTGAAAGCTTTTGCTACAAAGGCAGTAAGCCTAACAAAAAAGTAAATTGTAATATAACGAAAGATATTACGATATTCGTGAACGTAACGAAACAGTTTAATTATTTATATAAAGCATACCATGTGCTTCCACTGCTATCTGACATGCCAAATGCACTAAACGACCCATCGTCGTGTCTGTAAGTCAACTCCCTTTGATAGCCTATTTCCATGTACCTTATAGCTTTACCTTGCACTGCTTGTGTTAATTGATTGGTATTCTAAAAATAAATTTTTACATGTACAATCGGCTTTTTGCGTGAAAAAAAAAATATGCGATAACTTAGTTGCTTCATACATTCACTTACTTTGAGATAATTTAATATCATTATGTTCGGAACAAAATTCAACATATTTTGCTCTCCACAACCAGCCGGCAACTTAATTAAATTCGCCAGATTCAGAATGCTTGGACCCAAGATGTCGCCTAAGATGAACATAATTTAATGATTGACATTCTTCACTTGTAATATAAATCTATCAATTACATGAAATTTACCAACATCAACTTGTTTCGATAGGAAATTTGAATAATGGAAATCTTACCCACTGCAGAAATTTCAACATGCTCAGATCCTGGTACGGCATTTTTAGGTATATTAATCGTAAAATTAGTCGATACAGTAGCTTTACTTCTTAGATCCAAGAAAGTAGCTTTGTTTAGGTATTGTGTTTCTCCTTCAGCCTGTAGATACATTAATAGACAAACATTTTATTTCATTTTCCGCCTACAACGGATAAAAACAAAAGAAAATACGTTACTTTAACAAGTAGTTTGCGCTCAACGCTATCGCCAGCTAAAACGCTATTCGCGGTTGCTTTAACTGTAATATATCCCAAATCTCTGGGAACTATCATGAAAGATACGCTGGCGCCAGAATTAGCTTTCACTTCGACTTTCTTCTTCCGGTACAATTCCAACTCTGAAATATTTAAACGTGGTTCACGTCCATTTCGAACAGAACAAAGTGATCTTCATCCAAAGAATTTCAGAATATAATTCTCATAGTGATTTATATTAAAAATGTTTAAACTAAAGAGTTACGTTTGCCTCTATATCCTACAAGTTGAATTTACAAAAATCGTCTAATTCTGTCTTACTTGGTACATCGTGAACCTCATTGGAAATTTCGGCAAAATCGAACTGACCCTCATGCGTCAGCAAAACTTCAGCGTCCACACCCTTATTCAGATAATTGAACACTACAATTTGTATCGCAACAATTTCTCCTCGAATCACAGAGTAAGGGAGATCCATGGCAATGAAAAATGGCCTAAAAACCTTTAACTGCAAAAAAGAAAAATCAATGTTTCGCGTTATATCTCTTATCACGTACATTTCCATATCATCTGTAACAATCATTGGCATCTCAATTCGTAATTACCTTTCGTGGTTCTTCTATGAGACCTAGCCCGTGAACGTCATTCACAGAAAATGCAGTTAGCACCCATGATGTGATCGAATCGGGTACGTTTCTTTTCAATTCGTTCCTTCCGTCATACCTAATTTCAACGTGCTTACTTATTTTTATGTTTTAAGTTCATTTTTTTTACATTTAGAAGCAGTACAATTTGATGTATCAAAAAAAAAAAAAAAAGAGAAATTTGTATACCATGATTAATCTAAAACAGCTGGCAAATATTAAAAGAAATTTGTTTTTACCGCAATAAATTTGTTCATAAACAAGTCCTACGTGTAAAAGTGATTTCGATAATAGTTGTATCTTACAGAAACTCAATCACCATGTGAAAACTAAGCAATGTACTTTGTATAGTATGGAAGAATCTATAAAATATGATGCAATTTATTAACCCTTTGCGCTATAACAGTTTTCTCTTACATTATTCTTAACTCTGATTTAATTATTATGGTTTTCATATCGCACCTTAGATATAAAGAAATTGCTGGCAGTTATTTAAAGTTTAGCATTTTTATTAACTAAACGACCGTTCAGGAAGAATAAATTAAAGAGTTAATTATATTTTTTATCGTATCAAATTTTTAGGCAATACATTCAAAGGATCATTTGAATAGAAATATGTCCCACTAATTTATGTGATTAACACATTCGCGACCGGCAGATATTTTACGTTTCTACCACCAAGTACTGACGGAAGATAATAAAATTCTGAAGCCGGACATCGCAAATTTGTATCGTTATAAAGATGAAAATTACAAAACATATTTTGAAATATCAATGTTGTAAATATGTCGCGTATAAAATAAAAAGATTTTCATAATTTTGTCATAACCAGGAACAGAGTCTGATGCGACGTGAATTCAGCGGTCGCGTATGTGTTAACTGTACGAAATATCACGTCAAGGGTGACTTAACAGTTCGAAAGTAGTTAAATATAGTTTTGCCAGAGATATCATCGTAGTGCAAAGGGTTAAAACTATATGACTATGTGAGCCAGACATACACGAACACCCAGAACATCCCAGAGTATTAATTTACACAAGTAATGTTCTGTACAAAACGAAGCGACAATTACATGACCGTCACTCATTGAAGAACTTATATAAAGCGTGTATATAGAGCTTCGTAAACTGAAAGTAAAAGATAAATACCCTGAAGAGAAGTTTGTAAAAAGCCAGGTGTTTAAAATGTCATGCATTAGGAAAACACGGGGCTTATTCCAGACAGGAATTGGGATGCGAGAGAAGGCATAAGGACCTGCCAGCGGTGGTCTTGTTGCTAGTTTGTGCATAACAGGTGGACCAAGGTCTGGCCGAAGTGTAGATGCCCCATGAGGCGAGCCTGTTATTCTACCATCCAGTATTCCTGGTTGTCCTGCAATCCAATTCTATGTATTGCATTATATCAGCTCGACCAAGGAAAAATCGTAGTATAACATAACGCTACTACAAAGATAAATTTCTCATTAAACTCCATTTAGAACACACTAACAAGGAAAACTTGTTTCGCGAGGTTCATAACTTTTACAGATCTACAACATTCCCACTTGTCAATGTATTAGGAAACCAAATCGCAGAGAGAGAATTTTAGTTGTAGTAAAGCCGTTACCTCGTAGCGTCAGTTACACAAAGCTAGTTACACGCATATTTTCCACCTAATACATATCAACCCTTAGCAGTCCAAGTTTTTGTTTGGTCGATGAGATTGGCCCTAAGATACTTTTATTTTAAATAGTAGAAGTTTACTCGGTACGTTTATTTTCCGGATTTAAATTATCCGAGTGGCAACTTGGACCATAACGCCAGACTTTGTCTCGCCTGGAAGGAGTACTTGGTCTGTTAAGGGTTAATAATTTAATTACGAGAACAATAAAACATATACCGTAGTTTCTCGCTTCAAGACGAATTTTATATCGAGTCAAGAGTCTTGATCCGAGACGTAGCCACAAAGAGACACACCAAAAGTGAGCGAGACTGTAGCCGAGTCTCGCGATTCTAGAGCGACTCGATATTACAAAGAGAGGTGACTTCTATTTATCTCTAAGAATACTACAATCGTATGAGCCGTTCACTGCACAAATCGATTCACTCCACTTTTCGAAAGATCTTAAATTTAAGTGTCAAAGCACTCGGTGTAGTCATAACTTTTTATATTTCATCGTATTTCTTAACTTTTAATATTTGAAATCTTGTTAGTTTGTATCAACTGCAAGAATTTCACTGAACAGTGGCGACATTGTGGCATAATATTTGTTACATTATTTGCTATTATTGTACTCGATATCATAAACATACTTTTAGTAGATATGCTAGTACTATCAGATGAATGAAACTCTGAAAGAGGCCACAAGACAAGAAAGATAGGAAGATATTAGGTGGAGCAGAAAGTAATGTCGTTTTTGTAGATGTCAATACTTGTTTATCATTTATCAGGTCATTGTGTACCAATTGATTTTTATCGATCTGAGTTTGAAAATTTGCTAGATAGCAAAAGGTTGTTGATAAAGAGTGCGAACACAATTGATTAAAAATAAAAACTTGTTATGAATTTACTCGTTAGAATTTGATGTAAAAGAAACGACATTACTTTCTGGTCCCCCTAATACTAGGCGAGAGGATTCATCGGTCAAGTTTTTTTTCTAACTGATCCTGCAGAATAAAACTCTCCTATACCGGCTCGCTGATAGTCTCAGAAAAAATAGTAGTCTGTGTTCTGCTACCAGAAAAAAAACTTCGGTCTTGAAGCAAAGGACTACCGGATCGAGTGATTTTCGAATGGTTAATATATGAATAGTATTAAAGAAATATTTTAGCAGGTAAAAATTTCAATGGCATTACCCAGCATCAAGCGTTTGCCAAAGCCAAGTTTCAGGAAAATTCTTGCGTACTTTCATCTTCTCTGATGGTAATACAATTGAACTTGAACCTCCAGCAGCAGTTGAAAAGGCAACGCCCTCTAAACCAGATCTGTAGTATACTATACAAACATAAGCTTTGTTATACGATAAATACCTTGTCTGATCAGTTAAAGAACTGATAGTGACTATTATATGGAATATCGGGCTTGAGGATATTACATTCATGCTACGTTATAAATAAGTAAAACGTCGTAGGCTACGTTACTACATCAGAAAAATATTCAGTATCACATGTAATAGGGGGTGAGTAAAATAATATTAGTAACCAGCTTAATATGCCATTTAAAAACTTGGTTGAGTTTACTTACGAAGTGCGGTATTTTCGTGAACGTATCCATTTGTCATAATGATAGCACCACTTTCCTGATACAGAAATATATAGTTCAAATTTTTTACCGATAAATTGAACGAAATATCGAAACGATAGTATTGGGGTATTTACGCTAAAAACTTCGTTTGCTGTAGCTGATCCAGGGCTCCACAGATATCGATCGAAAACTGAATCCGCATATGGCGATTCCTGTACCATATCGTACGATTTTAACTCTTTGTATACTTGTTCCTGCAACCAATCAAAATCTGTTATAACGATTCACAATTTCGATAGGACTTTGATCAACGAAAGCATTAAAGATTACTTACGTATGAAATATCGTTGCCAGACTTCAGCAAAATGGACCTTTGGTCCACGCCTAATAATCCGACGTACGAGTTTGGTTTCGAAGTAATTAATAAATTAACATTCTCGCCTGGTCCAACTTCTTCGGGCGCTACTTTAATGTCAACCTTGAGTAAGAAACGTGAATTTAATACTTAAATTTATTAATAGCAATTTTTACTCTAATTTAATTGCCGGGGTTAACTTACAAAATTCTGAAGTACTCCTTCGAGTTCTACGTCCAATGCATCTGCTATAATTTCTCCATCGTTTGCGATATAGTATACTATTACATGCGCGGTTGGCGCCATAACATACGTTGCCAAAAACCTAAGATTGAAACTCGTTAGTGCAGACTCTTCGAGCGATTAAGAGACTAAAGATCTGCGTGCTTAGAAATTGATAAATATTTACTTGAACGTTGTCGTGTATTTGTCTTGTACGTATATAGAGCCAGCATCCAATATATCCCCTCGGCCAAATATTTCGTAACTAACATATTTTAACGGAACTGTAGAATTTACCTCCATCTCGACCTCTCGATTGACCTTAACCGAAAATAACATCATTAATATTGATATTATCGCATCTAAAATAACTTACGAATGTGCATACCGTGGGTTTCTCCGTTTTCAATATAACTTGTATGTACTCATTGCTCAGAGACATAGCTTGATTTGTAGAGGGGAACCACTCGTGAAGATTCAGATATTGTGCCTATATGTAACAATTTTTTTTTCATTAGATAACGTCAAATATTTTCGATTTCACATCTATGTAAGAGTTACTAGCTATCGAGTTCACTAGTCACTCTTAACAGTACTTGTGTTGAACGCTTACTTCGATATTTAAAGGAACCGAAATGTTATCCTGGCTTTTCGGTGGATAGAAATCTAATTGTATCATTCCATTGTCATCTAGCATACGAGTAATATTGGTATAGGCGGATTGGTTATAAGTGTATCCATACATTATTGTAACAGGATTTTTCTTATCTCGAACTGGTGATCCATCATGGTATGTTAATTTTATCTGAAAGAATTTTTTCTCGTGAAATATTCTTAAACATAGATTTAGGAGGGCATGTATGACCAGAATAGTGTAATGTAGGTACAAATGGAACAACCTTCCACCCTATTTACGTAAAAGATAAAAAGACACTAATTAACATGGAAGATATCTTTTGGATGAAAACGATCCATTTCGATAAATAGTTTTTCTTCGACCTATTTAGACAGTTGCACCTAGATTACGTCATTCTACTCGTATGCACCTCCTTAAAATTCAACTAGAACAACACTGTGCACGTACAAACGTTGTATATTTCAGATTAGGTTTGTAATATTCGGATGTTTTTATCAAATCCATTGTGTATTTATACTTGTGCAACGTTATATGCATAGAAGTATTTTGTCTTCTACCAGTTAAAGATTCTTCCACTGCCACGTCAATCATAACTGGTCTTTCGAATTCATCGGTTAATCTATGAAAAATTCATAATGCGTTAATGAGTATTTAAAAAAAAAAAAAAAAAAAAACATGATTAATATTGTACTATTCAATTACACGTACTTAAGTTCAGACTGAATATCAAACTCAACTGTCACTTTTCCATCGATAGGAATCACCTTACGCACGGGTTGTTGAAAAATTGGTTGGATGACACCAGAGAAAATGTCAGGATAAGCTGTAACCGTTGCCTCACCTTTTACCGGCTTACCGTAAGTGTACCTAAATAATTTTCGCTTTAAAGTTAATAATTCCGATCGTATTTATAACGAACATATTACGATTCGAACATTAACTCGTTGTTGCAGTTGTGGTGAAAAAACTTTTAAGAATAATCTTTGACCAACGTTTTCAAAAACTTTGAATAAGAAAAAAAAAAAAAGATATGGATTTATCTAACTACTAGAATTCACTTACTTCGCGCGAATCGTTGCAGTGATCTTTGAATCTTTAAACGTAAAATGTTGAGGAGCGTCGATAGTTACTTCAAAATTCGGAAGAACATACTCGGCAACCTCAAATTCTTTTTCGAAAATTTGATCACCGACATTAGCCATGATTTTCCAAGTACCTAAAACTGGCGATTCGGACAATTCGATTTCTCCATTAAAGATTCCGTGCGTTATAGGTGGACGAAGCCACTGTTTAATTCTGTTTCCTTTTCCATCCTATAAATTGTAGTTTTAAAAGTGCAGTAAATTAAAAAAAAAAAAAAAAAATAAAAAAAAAAAACGTTTGATAGCATTTCTCCAAAAAATATTTACCGCGACGTTGACATCTATTAATCTCGTGAGCGTAGGTCTGAGTCTAGAGTTCAATAAAACGCATCTAAACATGACCTTGTTTCCGGGTTTATAAATTGCTCTGTCAGTTTGAATGAAGACAGAGTAACTCTTGTGAATGTATTCGATTGGTTTTGAGGTTGAAAAGTCTATTCCTGATAAGCCACGCGCAATTAATTGATACCTGCCAGGTACAATGTCCCCGATCTATAATGTTAATGATGATTGGTGAAACGGTAAAATAAAATTACTATTACTGTGGAGAGAAGTTTAAAATCTTCGAGTATACCTCCAGTCGTAATATTCTTGTAGAATACGGCTGCACGCGTGTAACTTGGGAAACATTAAATGTCTCCCCATTGTCGAACAATCCATTCAGTTCGATATATATCGTCGATGTTGTCGATACACCGGTGGTACTTACTGCTACATGATATTCTGAATCGGGTCTCACCACTTTTGGAGCGATTATGCTATAATACCTTTCGAAGACATTAAAGAAATATTTGTAAAATGAAATTGAACACGTAATGGCTAGTATACGATGTTTTCGTTTTCATAAATAAATAGATTAGAGTTGTGCTTAGTTTTCGTCTGGAGTTATTGAGAAAAGTTTCTCTAAATAGTTCTAGAACCCTTATGAAGATGATAAAGTGGAAGATAAAATGTTAGAAACAATTAAATTCTCGACTTATATTTGTTAACATTTTTTTTTTTTGCTCAGTATGGCGTGTACCATCTCTCCCTGTACATGTTTATGTATGTATTTAAATGTATACGTACGGTTCTGCAATTGTGCTTGTAACTATGCAGGATAGAAAAAAGATGTGGAACCATTGCCAATTCATTTTTGAGTTTTCTGTAAAATACATATTGATACGATTAATACATATATATATAAAAAGTCATTTTCATTGGCATAATGATTGACGTATAAATTAGCCCACTAGTGAACAATGTAGTGTACTATGCAGCACAATTTTTACCAGATGTGTAGAAATTGATTTTATAACTGATAGGATAGGTCACGTTACAGGAAATTGTATTTTATACAAGAATTTTCCTCGTGGTACCATGTGGTACCATGTATCCGTGACGAAAAACAAAGCAATTATAAAGCAGATAATTGGTAGCGGTAAAAGTGACGAGTGAGCTAAACAGGGAAATCCTACATTTTATTATTATAGCGTGTTATAAGAGAATCGTGTTACATGAAAAAAATTGTCGAGATATTTTGAACGCGTTGTACGAATTAACGTTGTAAACATTGGTATATTGAGAGTGTCAATGATTTCTAAAGACAGTCATATGAGGTGTCGTAATTATATTCAAATATCCCAGATGATCCCGAATCAGTCCTTAAAAGGTCATAGTCACGCAAGTGGTCCACCATCGTAGTGATCATAGATATCTGTGTCCACCTCCTTCTGGTTCTCGCGTGAATATCTGTTTGTATCCCTAGGGACACAAAGGGTTTCGTTTCCTTGTTGAAATTAGCGTTACTTGTTAAAATTAGGGAAAAATAAAAATTGTCAACAAAAAAGAGTATACGAGAAAATACTTGATGATAAACATAAATTAATTTAGAATGACCAAAAACAATAACATCGCACGAAAGAAAGGCTTGATAATAGATACAGAATAACCGGAGATGAAAAAAACTAAGATTTCGTATAATATTTTCTTTATCAGAGGTGATAGGGGAAAGGTGGATCTAATTTTCTTATATAAAGTTTAATTATTTTTAGGATCCGTTTGAAACATTTTTATATGTTGGTCTATTGATAATGATGATGGCTATATGTATACAAGTAACGAACATATATAGAGTTATCGTCATTATTCATGGGCTGATGCTGTTTAAAATTGGATCAGACCTTGAGATACGAATGTAAAATTCATATATAGAATTTCGATGAAATTCATTCAGCCGTTGAGACGCAATCGAATTAAAAGAAATATGTACCTACGTATCAGCGTTCATAAAATTTATTTAAATAATCCAAACATGATTAGTGAGAGGTTCATCAGAGGTTCTGACGTCATGTACAATGAATACAATTACACGACAATTACGTTACGACTTAATTAAATTGCGTTGTCACCCAATGCATCAAATGGGATATTTTTAACTTTTAATTCCTGGAACCATTTATTATTCGCAATACAACATTGTAGTTTCCTATTATGTAATTATGGACTTCGCGAAGCGTCATAACTTCGTCGTATTTGGCCACGAATGAATCAACGTTTACTATACGCATCCGCAATATGCATTTAAAAATTGGACATAGTGTTTTTCAATTAAGTATGATCGATGATGTGCAGTGTCTATATCAAAAATTAATAGTTACGTATACTCGTTGCATTTCGTATCTTTTTACTTACATTATGTTGTGAATTATTTAGAAATTACTGCAACTGGTTATTTCAAAAATATCTTTTACTATTAACTTTGTTATATTCTTCATTTTTAATTAATTCATTTCCTTTCTTAAAAACACAAGAAAATGCAAATCAGCGTACAAAAAATATTTCCTATCGCGAGAATTAATTTTGTCGAACATTATTTTTGTCATCAGACACAGTGCTTTCCACTTACGAACTTTCAACGATGTCCAGTTTCTATGTGGACAATAGGTTATAAGTGACAACTAAGCTTATTTTTATACCATTACTGTTTGTATATTCTCAACAAAGTTTTCATGTATTGCAAAATAATACAAAGGATGTACCAAATTACTTAGAAATTAAACAATTCTTATACATGAGAAAAATCAGTTAATTTAAGAAACACGAAATATTTTGAGGATGTAAGATATTCAAAACTCGCTCCAAGTATCAGTGAATTAAAAACTGGGTATTCTAAAACATGTTTCTTTTTATTAACTTCATTACGTTATTCATTCTTAAATTATTTATTTACTTTCTTTTCGAAGAACGCGAGGAAATGCAAATGCAAAAAAGGAAAATGCTTCCTTTAGCGAGAGATAACGTTTTAAACGTTATTTTTGAAAATGGTCGGCGGAATGTGCTTGTTAATTAGAAAGTAGAACGACAGAAGTTTATATCCTGCCAGTTCTCAAAACCTGATTTGCCATCGTCGTTTCTATCTACTCACGGAATAAAATCATAAGTACTGAAAACATCTATCTATGACCAGTTAAAGAAGAAAGTCACCGAGACTCCTTCGTTCTTTATTAGGCGAATTCCCCTTTAACCATTTACGGTCCTGTGTCGAGCGAGACTCGACAAAAATCAGTCGAAATTCGAAAATCTGTACCGTAAAGGGCTAAGGAAATAATTGAAAACGAGTCCTCGGCTAGGATGCGCTCCAAAAATCGACGGCGCGTCATCTCGCAAAATAATCACGAAACGTGACTCACCTGCCCAAACAACCTGTTCCCTGGACGTGTTCCAGAATGTCCTGCGTCGGTTTTGCTTCTCGCATGCGTCAGTTGTACGTTTCTATAGAATAATTCCAGAAGAAAATATAGAACTTGAAGTCACGATGCTTTCGATGCAACAGTTAGGCGAACACTGGCGAACACTAACGAGTACGACCAATCATGGCACCAAGAAACCGAGCAGCGCAGGTTTCCCTTCCTGATGCCTGTTTTGTTTCCACTATACTTGTCACGCTTTTACCGTTACAGAAGTAATGCGCCAGTGGAGTACCACTGCCGTAGACTTCGGCTGCTGGCATCCACGAATTTCTACAAATTGATTCCAATGCACTTGTGATTGCCCAGATAGTTTTTTTATTTCGGTACATTCTCGCGTACGTGTATAATTTTTTATTTATACTAAAAGTGAAGAAAGTTATTGAAATATTCATTTTAACTGGCATGATTTCAAGCATACTTAAATTATCGCAGTCTTTAGCTAAAAAATTCTATGATAAAAGTATGTGCATTTTCTTTTATACTTGTACGGATTTTCTGAATAAATTGAGATTTAAGGAAATAATCGCTTGAAAATAAACGCAATAAATAAAATAATAATTGTTCAAATGCTCATGGAGATTCGACTCTTTTTTTTTTTTTTTTTGTTTAGTAGCGTTACATTTTTAAGGTGAAAGATGAGAAAAATTTAGAGACATTAATTTTATCCTAATTTTTTTTCAAATTTTTAACATTACCCCTGGTAAACTATTTTTCTAACATTGAATCAATAAAGAATCCATTAATGTTTGTAGAAGTATTCAAAAGCTACAGCTAAGAAAAGCGTTTTATGGATTTCATGGTCAACTTTAGCGTAAGCACCTGACATAGTTTAATGTATGTCATGCTAAACGATGCACCGTCGGAGAAGGTTGTCGCATAATTTGAAATACGTATATGTACAATACCCTAATTTCGAAGTAAGAAGCTTTTTTGTTACAATGAAGGAGTTGTATTATTAAATACCTGATTATTTTGATATTTTATTTCTCAATAAATCGCGAAATTGAGGACAACAACGATAACAATAATGCAAATGATGAGCTAATAATAAATCAAGTGTCATTTCGTTTCTTTCAAATTTGAGACAAAAATACAGATTTCAGTTTCATTTTCGTAAGGAACGTGTAACAATAGGTAAAATATGCCGTATAACTAAACACATTGACAGTGACTTTAACGCTCGCATGTAGCACGACAATAAGTATACTAGTTAGGTATCTACTTACATTACAATTAATTTATATTCTGGGGTAATTCGAAATTACTACATTCTTCATGAATAATTATAGTCACATATATACAAGATTGTTTAGATTAAACACGTTTATCTTATTCTATTTCTTTCTTCCTGGGATGATTAAGGCTTATTTAATTACTCGTTGTTATCATCTTCTAATCCTAAAAATTTTATTACAATCTATTATAACAATCCATATACAGGGTGTCCCAAAAATGTTGTAACACCTTGAAAGAGGTGGTTTGGGGGGTGATTTGAAACAACTTTTTCCTTAGCGAAAATGTTGTCCGAGGCTTCGTTGAGGAGATATTAACGGAAAACACTGACCAATCAGAGCGCGCGGATACCGTTGGAGCGGCCGCGGTAGCGAAGGCTACGCACTGAGCGGCCACGCTCGTACGCGAACAAGCGACTCGACGCGCATCCAAGGACGTTGGACGCGGCCGCTCAGCGCGTAGCCTTCGCTACCGCGGCCGCTCCAACGGTATACGCGCGCTCTGATTGGTCAGTGTTTTCCTTTAATATCTCCTTAACGAAGCCTCGGACAACATTTTCGTTACGGAAAAAATTGTTTCAAATCACCTCCCGAATCACCCATTTCAAGGTGTTATAACATGTTTGGGACACCCTGTATATGAAAATCTGAATGACGCGTATTTGTGTCATCAAGTTTCATTCTGCAACAAGGGAAAGTCACTAGTGTTCAACACACTCGAAGCGTTGAATGTAGAGGGCCTCGAGTCAGAGCAGCATCATCAGAGTGCTATAAATTCACTAGGGTCCCCAGGGACTGTAGCTATGTTTGATTGCAGCTACAGTACGGGATTAGCGATCCCGAGCAGAGATGGGCAAACCCCTAGGCTTCGAATAAATCTGAAGTTTGCCGATGTGTTTGTCTCGTTTCCTCTTTTGAACATTTTCCAAAGAAGGAAACGAGACAAACACATCGGCAAACTTCAGATTTATTCGAAGTCTAGGGTTTTGCCCATCACTGATCCCGAGGTACCGGAGCTATATTGGGGCCAGTAGGGCCCAAACCATACATGGAACTAAAAATCTCTTCTGTTTCCATCAAGAATAGTATCAGCTGTCGATAACATATACCTACATATAGCTGTACTAACAAATTTTGTTTCTATTAATAGTTGTATCAGCTGTCGATAATATATACCTACTGTCGGTACCGTTTATACCAAACATGGGTCAATTTCAAATTGATTATCATCAAAATTCTTTCAAATTTCGATCTCTATCGTAATTCGCTGGAAACCATCCCCATCACAAAATTTCCCTTGCCTCTCTAACCCCTTGGGAAAAATTTTTTATTTTTGACTTTTTGTAAGTGAAAATTGTACCGTTGCATTTGTGATATTCTTTTGATTAAAATGACTCGTTTTCTTTGACCTGTAAAATATGCAAATATGCATTAAATGATGCCGTGTTAGGTATCATTTTACTTAGAAAAATAACACAAATATGACGGTACAATTTTCACTTCCAAAAAATCAAAAATAAAAACGTTTTGTCGTTGCATTAGTAGTGTCACACCGAACCCGGATTAGGTTCCGTTACTTGAACGTCGAAGATCGACGATAATCGATGATTATATTCCCCAACATTATTTAAATAATAAGTATCGTTAATAATTAATTTAATTGTTGTCAGAAATTAATTTTTAATTATTTAAATCAATAGATATAATAATATAGAAAAAATTTTCACGAATGATGTCTTCGAAGAATATTTATTTGGAACCGTGATTGTTATTAACATTTGTGCAATACATAACGGATGCAACGTTAAATTAGGAAGTAGGAAATCCCTCACCGGTCAGCAATCTGTTAAGAGAACAATACTTCGATTAGTCGTTTTTATAGCGAACATCAAACACAAGATTGTAGTAATAAAGCTCCTTGTTTCAAATGACATGTCGACATGACAGTACGAAATGTTGGTCAGTGAAGGTCAATTAGGATAGGGATGCAACTTAATTGCATTATAAACTTCCTGAATACATCCTCTGGAGAAGAGCTTTAATCGAGGACTCTTTATCTCCAGCGCGTAAATCATCTCAAGCCGTCAAATCAACCCGCTGTTGGCGCAATAATCGAAATTTGTTTCCTTGGCAATTATCACTGAGTAACTGTAAAACGATTCGTTAATAAGAACGTTCTTTTCATTTACTATACTCTATTACTAGTTTCTATTTGTATATGATGATATGTAATGTACTGTTAGTGCCTAACAAATATTCAGATTTACCATTAGTAGGAAAACAGTCATCGGTAATACAGAATTCAATTCAGAGATTGATTTCATTGGAACCATATACACAATGTCGGTATATAGAATTCAGTTGCACAAAAAACTTGGACGTTTTGACGTAGGTGGCGCTGACCACCGAGAAATCGGTAACAAAGACACCTACACCTTGTGCCATATACATTAGTAATAACTAATAAAAATATCTCTTATTTCGGATTTGAATGTAAAATGAAAATGAATGAAAAACATAATAAATATATCATATGAGCAATTATTACAATTCATTTCGTTGCATCTTAATGCACATGTTTTACATTCCACACATTTATATCATTGTAACTGTAACGTAGGTACATTGTATTATTGTTCCTTTGATAAATTTAGAACAAATTGACGTTAATTATATTTTCCTAAAT
The DNA here is from genome assembly GCF_026225885.1 of Hylaeus anthracinus. NCBI lineage: Eukaryota > Metazoa > Arthropoda > Insecta > Hymenoptera > Colletidae > Hylaeus > Hylaeus anthracinus. The sequence goes on along the minus strand of NW_026534344.1, from coordinate 5,290,754 downwards.
ATTTTATAAATGTAACGATTGATTCAGATTCAAGCAGCTATTGGAATGTATTAAATTCGTTTTTTAAAGTAAAAGTTTCAGTACTCCAGATTCATCGAAGGCTTTGAAATACATGAAAAAATTGTGTGGTGCAAATAAAGTTCCTGTGGGTAACTGTTGTTCCAATTTCCAATAAAAATGTAACGGAAACGATGAAATATACCAGAGAGGGGCGGAGTGCATATGATAAACAACCAGTATAAACCAATGCAACGACGATAACCGTGCGACAGACCAGTGGACAACGAGTGGGCCGAATCCGCACTAATTTGGTTTCATGTTACAGAGTGATTATACGTGCTTCCACGGCGTAACGCAATACGGATTTGGGCGGTTCTTTAATCCGAAACAAAGCGTTAGTTTCGACGGGCACACGTGGGTGTGGGAGAGACCTCACACATCGTTCCACTCTCCTATCCTCTCATTGGAAACGAAGCATCCTAGACAGAGACCTCTCCCGAGAAACTGGATAGATCTAACTCGGACCTAATCCAGACGCTACGGTATAATTATGCGCAACCGTTTATGCGATCCTACTCCACCTTGAATCAGAAATTGATTATTCTTCGAGGCCAGTATCTTCCTGAAGAGCCCTGTCTCCCTGAAACTCGTCTCTCTGAATCGTTATCTTGAAAGAAGACGACTAATTATGTTGCAAAATATTCAAATGTTGAGGAACAGTATCCCTCGGTGTAACTAGTATTCCGATGCATAGTTTATGCAAGCTTTACGTACCTTCGTTTTACGTAGCCTCGTTTTGCGTAGTCTTGCTTATGTAGCTTCACTTTGCGAACCCTCGCTTTACGTATCTTCGTTTCACGTAACCCCGCTTTACGTAGCTTCAGTTTGCGTAAACTTGCTTTACGTACTGTCATTTGACCTAGCCTCGCTTTGCGTAGCTTTCCTTTACGTATCCTCGCTTTACATACGTCCAACCATGGTCAATCTCTTTCCATAAATTTTCTAAAAATAAAACCATTTGCCTTTAGCGAGGATAGTACCGATAGAGAAACATTTTGAAAATCTGAACGTTTAAAATTATGACACACGAAGCATAAGAGACGAGCAATCATTGGGATTATTAAATCCCTGATAACTAAACCGTTGTTATTCCGATCGCTGGGATTCTTCGAGAAGAATGGAATAATGTGTTTTGACGGCATCATCTCGCGCGATTAAATACCTTGGTGATAAACATCTCAATGTACATCTGACTTTATTCTTATCGCATACGATGCTTTTTCAAACGAATCCTTCTGTTTACTTCTGTATAAGAAGCGCTTAGACACTTACAAAGAGCATTCCTTCGAACTTCTCCGTGACTTGATAAATACTGCCCCGTTGGGTAGAAAATCTCTCGCATTAAAATCTAAACAAAATTTGATAAATTAGATAATTTAGATAAAGATAAATCGTACTTTAAAGATAGTATTTTTGTAACTTGAAATAAAATTTATAATTAATTATATAATCGCTCAAGCATTGCTATTTGATTAAAAATGATTAAGTCAATTGTTTAAAGAAGAAATGGTTGAATATATAACTATGATTTTCAGACGTTTAAGATGGCTTGCCTCCTTGAATTGTAACTCACTGCACGATAAGTTTATCTATAAAAATACAGCTCTTCCCATTGCAAATACACAGTAGATCCTACGTACGCATACTGATCGTTAGATGTAGGAAAAAATTGTAATTAGAATTTCAAGTGTCGTTCGTACTTTTTTTCCTACGTATGTTTACGCCATAGGAGAATTTACAGTTGCAAGTTCAAGTGACCGAGCAATGTTTTACGCGTGCCATCCAGCCGTGAATCTGCTGGTGAATGTTGTACGCGGAGGTATACTTGTAAGCACGCGTGTGTCTAATAGTATGTTCAAATACAACGGTAAATTAGCGCCGCCTTGAATTAGCCTCAACTTGAAACGCAGGTTTTCGTCGTAATCACTCCTACAAATACTATATTGTACTCGGAATTGCTTGATTCCGACAAAAAGTGTCACTGAAAAGCATATCCAATGAATTCTGTCGCGTACTATAATTGTTTTTCTGCTGAAAATAAGTCCAATAATTTTCATCGATCGGCTGGGTTCTTTGAAATTATTTCATATTGCACGAGAAGTCAGAGCTTGTCGAACAAATCTGGTGGCCCGTTTGAGTTTGGTCAGTTCTGGGAACATATTTTTTGGTCAGATTTGGTTGCAATGGATGTGACACTAGCCAGACGTGGTCACTTTTGAAGTTGTATCATTTGAAATATTTACTTATTCATTATAAATATATGGTTTACTGTGTAAAATAGCATCCAAAGCACCAGAAGTTGAACAAAATTTTAAAAATTCTAGAAAGATAATATTCATCATCAGATACCTTCCTCAATTTGTCAATAAGTGTAACTCAGTTACATCTACAACGTATATTTTATTGAAATTGGTCAAAAGTTTGAGAGATCATTTATATTCATTATATATCATTTTCCAAAGTTTTCATATTCTTCTTTACATTAAATTGATTAAATATTAGCGACTGATATTCGGTCAAAATGGATGTGAGGCTTATGGGAATAGTGATACATGCGAAACATGTGTAAATTTTTCCTCTGAAACAAAAAATCATGAAATTAAATGTTAACAGTTTAAAACGAACTTATTTTCCATCGAAATGACACCTGTGTTACGTAATCGAGATTTCACTTCTGCCGGTGGGCCTTATTTCTTCCAGCGGTATTGTGGAATTCCCTCGTTAGGCGACGAATCATCAAAACCAACGCGACGCCGCAATAAATATTTAAGTAAACCGATAAAATAACGCGGCTTGACGTCATCGTTTTCGCATCGTTGGCTCCGCGTTCCTTAGCGGTGAACCCATTCCATGACGAGCGATAATTGCTTCTTTCAAGGGACGTGATTTAAGAAAACGACGCGTGGACCGTAGGTGGTGATTCGAAAGGATCCACCGGCGGTCCCGAGGCTCCTGGAATTTCGGACGGTACCTTCGCAGCGTCCATCGATCTCGTCGTTTCAGCTCTTGAATCATCCGAGACAGTGGCTATCAGCAGGAGCCGGGATACGAAACAGAAGCATCTCTCTTTGAACGGAAGCGGGGAGAAAGTAAGCGAGGGTGGATGTCCTCGAGGACCAAAATGGAAGACCGGAATGATTAACCTGCGGCGCCGCGGAGGATCGTAAAGTTCGGGGGCCTATCCGCATTGGGCAGGGGTTTCTGCGTCGTTCGACGATGGTTATGGCCTTTGTCTTCGGTGCAATCAACCGACTCTATAAGGTGGCAGCCATCGTGGTCGTGTGTATCGTATCAGTGGTAGTAATAGCGGGTAATTACAAATCACTGAAGGAACCGAAACTGGCCGGTTGATCTTTCTCGATTCATCAGTCGGCTAAAAGCAATTTTTACGCGTGATTTTGTTTTTACTCGAGTTTCTGAATAGTAGCTTGTTGTTAACTTCGTTGCCTGTTGTCACAATTAGAAGTGATTGCAGTTGTTGATTATCGTTACGATTGTCAATTATCGCGGCAAGTATTAGGTCGTCCTAAAAGTTCGTGCCATTTATACTTCTATTTCTCAAATTAATACGTGAAACATACTCTTAAGTGTCACAAGAAACGATAATCTGTCTCATTTCACGATAGTTTCTCACCTCTTTCAGATAGTCACTATACCGTCGCTAGAAAATTTCTGCGGTTTTTTATTAAATTTCGACACGGTCTTCGGCATGAACTTATGGGACGACCTAATATAACAATCACCAACGCTAATCGGAATATTTACAACCATTACGATGATCGCAACAATTACAACCATCGCAACAATCATAGTAATTGTACCAATCGCAATCCTTACTGGACGCAATCATCAACCATCGCAACAATCATAGTAATTGTACCAATCGCAATCCTTACTGGACGCAATCATCAACCGTCACAATTATTAATTATTATATCTGTCACCAATTATCACAACTGCTAATTACTTACATTGTCAATCGTCGAAAACTTTAATTATTACAATTATCAGTCATCGTTATCATTGATCACCGCAGTCACTAGTTGTCAGCACCATCGATTATCACAATCACCAATAGTCACAATTATTACAAATGGTCACAATCATTAATAGCTTCAGCCATAAATCGTCATAATCATCAGTGATTGCAATAGCAATCTCAAACTATTACAGTCGTCAATCATCGAGTACACTAGTCATAACGATAATCAATCACCGCGATCATAATTTATCACTGCAAACTCGATAATCACCAATGGTAATAACAACGTTCACAACAATCACATCAAACACAAACATCGGATTGTCTCGAATCGATCGTCGTGTGTTTCGTTACTACGAAGATTATGCTTACAATAAAATAATTTCAGGTGTTACGCTTTCCGGAAAGAACGTAACTAAAATGAAACCATAACCTTATGCATATCACATGTAAGAATGATCCTTGCCACGCTGCGCAAGGCGATACAGGCAAACCATCGAATAGATTTGACTTTCTAATTTTGATGGGCGCCTATTCCTTTACCTCGAATTGCTCGTTTCCTTCGGCTAGGCTAGCGAACGAATACGCGCAAATGAACTTGCCAATAAATTTACAAACAACGGGAATAAAATTGCACCTTCAATGTCGATTCTTCCAATAAGTATCTTTAAAACGGTTACAAGTATAAATCTACAGATTTGAAGTGTTTGAAATCATAGCAATTACAATAATTACTTGTCGTAATTAATCATTTTCTCCATCACCAATCGTCACCAATTACTATATGAAATACCTGAATTAAAGAAAAAAAAATGAAATTGAGTGGAAAGACGAAAATTTGAAAATTCAAGATTGTAATCGCTTTACGCGAGGGTTACCTGTATGTTGCAATTGCTCCGTAGGCATTTAACAAAACCATCAGCATAAGTATGGTGAATTTGCACCGCGATGCGCTTAATAAAGACGCTGTTTCGTCGCACGTGGCATGAGCATGCAATGCCTGCGCGGTAATGGCCCGCAGGGTAATAAACCTCAGAGTGGTAAGATATGCATGTTATGCAGGAAGGGTCCGCGTTGGATGGAAAAAATGGATAATCGCGTCTGAAGGCTAGCAAGATGCATTGTCTGAAAGTAGCGACAATTACAAAGACGCGGTAACGGTGAAATTATTATGTTTCTTGGGTAGGTACCAGCGGGTCTCCAAAAATACAAATTTTCCGTTGAAATAGAGTAATTATCCCATGAATGATTGTCTCATTCGGCAAAATGAAAATTCTTGTTGAACAAACGTACTCGTTGAAATTTTACTACATATAATAACTATAAGTCTTAAGTATCTTTAAAATATTTTGTTGATCATCTCAAACCCAAGAAAACACGTTTATATAATCCAATAATTTTTACTATAATTATCCTCATTAAAAAATGGAGTTAATTCTGAAGTAGTTGGAGTTTTATGAGCATCCTTCGCGACCACGCCGAGAGTTACACGTTATTCTCAAAAAGCATCAGAATCCTAAAGTCACTTTTGGAACCCCTTCTTTATTTCATCCACAACTCACTTCCGTTAAAATTCCAGCGTGAGATCCCATGTAATCTCGTTATCAGTGGCACGATCGAGGTCTTTTCCAGAGTAACAAAGCTTTTGTTGCCCGACAACACTCGGAGAAAGTGACTTAACGACGGAATTGAAAATATTGCGGCACGCAATCGGTTTTCCGCGGCGGCAACAAAGGCGGTAGCGTTTCTTTCTATCCGAGATCTGACAAATGGCGTCTATTTGTATCGGGGAGGCGGAATGACCGGAGGCTGAAAAGGGGATTGATTTACGGGCTCGCATCTCTGCGTTAGTCGCTGGTGATTTTTCGTATCGGCCACCGTATTTATGAGACGGTATCGCACCGTATTAATGGTCTCTGCGTACGGTACATCCGGTCGTATCGACGCCACGATCTTGTCTCGAATCTCGTCCTATCGATACGTACCAATCCGATCGTCCTACCTGCGTCGCCATCTTCCCACGCGACCGAGCTGTATCCCCGACCGATGTAACACAGCCCTCTTCTCATCGTGTGGTTTATCACAGTGCGTTAGTTTACGACACCGAGTACGTCGTTTTGCATTAGCGACGATTTTATCGATCGCGAGATATTCCCCGTTTTTCGCTACCGCAGCTCTCTTCTCCCTTAAGGGGGTATCCTGAATTAGGAGATCTAAAAAAAAAAGCGGTTTTTCGTGAATTTTTTTAGGATGGAAAAAAAAATAATTAATTCTATCGAACTTTTTATCCTATTTTCATACATATTTGAGTAGTCTATACAAAAATTTTTTAAACAAGAAATATTCAAATTGAGTCGACTGTGACGCACATTTGCAGAGCACCTCGCAATTAAAACCTCCTATCGGCGGGAAAGATGCAGGTCGTAATTTTGGTTTGGCACAAAAAAAAAAAAACCGAAAGAAATGTTCATTTTCATACATTTTTCTTCTATGTGAACTAAACAAATTCATACAAAACAAATTTTAAACAACTTTTTTATCGAGTTAAAATGATTGTTTTCACCCAAAGAACTCGTTCTTTTTTTTCAAACTTGCAGTAATTTCACATTTCACCATTTTTGCGGGTTTTCCTTAGTTTCGCCCGTTTTCTTAGTTTTCTTAGCCCCCCCCCCCTCTCCCCCTTAAGGGGGGTGTTCCGAATTGAACGACTGAAAAATACCCGATTTTCGAGAATTTCTTTCGTTGAACCTATGAGCAATATATTGAAACAAGATTTTCCCATAAGATTGAGTAACGCTGAAATTATTTAATTGTATTTTCTTTATTGACAAGCGTGTTTTAGAATAATTATTGAAGCACTGGCCTTAACCAGATACAAAAGGGGATGTGAATTACTGCTCCTATGCGTAATCGTCAAGGAAATTTATTGAAAAGTATAAAACGTTACAGAGACGATCTGGCGGTCCGACGTTAAAGTTGAAAAGTATCCAAAAAGTGGCGTCGATCGACTTGGAATGATTCGTATCGGTATCTCTTCATGGCGCGACGGGGACGTTGATGACAGGACAGTCGGCACGGTTTCGTCTAGCAGTCGTCGATTTCAATCTTGCGAGGAAACGACGTGACGAGGCTTGGTATGGTTGGGGGTGGGGGGGGGGGGGGAGGGAGGGAGGGTGGGACGTGCAAATTGATTTGCGGTTCGTCGTGTGCCGATATACGGTTCTGGCGCCACAACGGCATTCCGGCATTTCCGGAATGGCATAGCTGCCTTCTCCTCCCTATTCGACTCGACATTAACGTGGGCCTGTTAACGAGAGAGGAGAATCGGGTACAGTCACGCCGCGTTCAGTTTCGTGTCCATTTCTTTTCTCTCTTTTTTTCTCTACTCCTCCTGCGATGATAAAACATTGACACTAGCGATGCGCACGAGACGAGACGTTTACGATCTAGATCTTGATCTCGACAAATCTCGAAACACGCATATCGATCTCGAATTTTCCACAATTTCGAATATACGATCTCGGTCTCAACGAGATGTTGACAAGATTGCCAATACGGTTCGAAGTGCGCAAACGTTCTCGGAATATATTACTAAAGAATTGAATATCAACACTTTGGAATTCTCCAAAAAGGCCTGCAGGATGTTACTTTTCGATTCATCTGCTAATGATTTGTTTTTTATATAATCATAGCAAAAACATTTTCCACGAAGTATTCATATGCGTATACTGACATCGTTTCGAATTATGTGAAAGATTTTAATCTTTGGACTACACGAACATATAAAGGGCCTATACGATTTTGTGTCTAAATATTTGTCCCAATAGTTGTCCCAAAAGTTTCTTTCGCGTTATTAACAAGTAACGCATGCGCAACAATTTATGTTTCATGTTACATTACTGAATTGTGCACGATTCATTTTGCTCCATTACTGTTACGACATGAGTATCTATGAAATTAGATTGTCTATTTATACAAACACGACCACATCGAATAATTGAGCGCAACTGGCGAAAGAAACTTTCGGGACGACCTAATACACTTGTTCGTCTGAACTTTTTCATATTTCCGTTGGGTAATTTTTACAACAGCCACGATGAAAATCCGGAAATCGAACAAAATTAATAACCCAAGGAAGAAAAATGCTCGAGTCCTTATTCTTATCTTTTCTAGGCGTACGCAATCCCCTGAGCGACGACTATAATCGTCCCGAGACGCAACGAGCAGAAATTGTTGACTGGTCGTAAAATTCCGCGACAATCTAACTAATTTCTGAGAGCGTGTAAAGCCGCGGGTGGTTCCGTTGGACGGTTAAAGTTCCGTTTACACCCGAAACGCGAGTGGTCTTAAGCGGGGCCGAAATAATCTGTGGGAACCGGGACCGCACGGCACAATGGCGGGCTTATTAAAATTCCTGGCTGTATTTTATGCTCGCGGGATGGTGAGCAACGTCGCGAGAACGTACGGAACACTGGGCGGTAGTAGGAATGAAATGGTGCAAGAGAAAGGGAGGGAAAGGGACAGGACGTGGAGGAAAGGACGCGGAGGAAAGGACGCGGAGGAAAGGACGGTACAAGAGAAACCGCGAGGAAAGAAAACGAAAACGATGACGCGGGTGTAGGGACAGGGAAATGGAAGGAAGGGAGAGAAATTGAGAGGGACCCGTAGAGAGAAGTGAAAACGGTTACGGGAACGGAGGAGAGAGATACCTGTCAGATTAAAAGGGAGGAGAAGGGGGAAGGCCACGCGACTCGGAGGACCAAGCAGAATCTCGCTACATCTCTACACCCACGCTTACTAACCGACCACTATACCGCCGGACTCCACCAGAGTATTTCGCCTTGACCACTTCAAGTTTCATCCTTTCTTTGGCCTCATTCCTTTACCTTCTTCATTGTCTTTTCGTTGCTTTCTCTTATTTTTCTCGGTACTGGGAATCGGTGGGAGGCTTTCGGTTCGTAGGATACGTTGAATTTCTCCTCGTGTAGGCGCACCGGTGCTGTGTGAACTTCAGAGATTCGTACTACCAACGACACTGTTACAATTACGATTATAAACAAAAAATCATTTTGTTGCGGAACATGCCAAGAGGAATCGTGTTGTATTAAATAATGTAGCATAAAAAGCATGTAATTTATTTGTAATGCTACTTCGATTTATTCCTTCGATTTGTTCATGCTACTTGAATGGAAACCTCCAAGTGTACGCCTTTGAAAATGTGCTCCAGAGAATGTATCTTGTCTGATCTCTACCAAAGTTCTCTGGACTTCCAACATCTCCGCAGAAGGAACATCCGAGTGCGAAGGGTTAATCGTGAGTTCTCAGACGTCAGAAATTACTCATCAGTCGTCGATCGTTGATCGTTAGTCGATTATTGTTATTCATCGGTCAGGAAATATCAAGCATTGTCACCACAATCATCACAATCGCGATTTAATAGTCACGATACTTACAATTACCTAGAATTACGTAACAATTTTACCATTCATTGAAATATCAGTAGCATCCCTAAAGAAAAATAATCTATCTTACAGCAACATCTGATTATTTGTTCAGAGGGAATTTAATATTCTCAAAAGCGACTCTGTAGATTATATAAAATGTCAGCGTCGTTCGAAAAGTAATTAAATAATTATTTCCGACGAAGGTCGAATTTCACGATAGTATTTTAAATTCATTTTCACTCGTCGTTGACTCTTATAGCTACGCGAAAAATTGTACAAATAACAACCATTGCCCCAATTATATACTATCTCGTGCATTTTATACGTCGTTGGATGAAATCTAGTCTTGTAATAATACGTTCTATGATATTCATTTCTATTTGTAGTTAAATGGAATTTTAAAACTCTTTTTTTTTTTTATATGAATATTCGAAAGGCTTCACCTTAAAACATTTTTAAAGTTAAAAAAAAAAAAATAGAGTATATTTTTCTCTGTACAAGATTATCCCAAAAAACACTTAATACTTGGACTCCTGATGTGGTTTCCCCCTTGAACAATTGTTTGAACGGTTCAGATACCCAGAGATACCCCTTCTACTTATCGCAGGTGCATCCAAAGAGTGAGACATTATTGCACATTATATTCGCGAAAATGTTTACTGAATGAAGCAGCCTGTAGCGCGTACGAGAATGGAGTGCGTTACCCTCGTGTATCGTTCTCTCTTATCGCCCGACAACCGCTTATCAAGCGCCAGTCTGGCAGACTCCCTCCTCAGGTGAATACAGGTATACATCTGCCCGTAGTCGCACCTATCTCCAGTAGGACTTAGAGAAAGAGAGAGAGAGGGAGAGAGAGAGAGAGAGAGAGAGAGAGAGAGAGAGAGAGAGAGAGAGAACGCTCTTTTTGTATCCTCTCTGTTATCGCGAATTCCGGAGCGTCGAGCTTCCATCCGCCACGTTAAGTCAACGGTAATTGAATTCTCGGTACTCGCTGATACGCTCGCACTGTACTCGCGCCTATCACGGAAAAAGGCAGCCGCCTACCTTACAGCACCGTATTAGATCTATAAATTCTCCTTTCTATTTTCATTGCTTGCGCTCTAGGAAAACAGGAGCTTTTATCTGCGTTACTCCTTTCCGATGACTATTCGTATCGCGAGAACATTCCATAAAATGACTCGGACGCGATGTATTTGTCACTGAAAGCGCAGAATCGCGGGACCTCTAAGTGTATCGGACGTGCCCTGAAATCACATTGTTGGACTCTGGAAAACAATGGGACGAATTCACGCGCGCGTAACGTTTAAAGTGTAGTTAAAGTGTAGAATCTCTTTTTGTAATAATTCTTCCAGGAAGGAGATAATCGGTTGAGCCTTGTTTCCGATGTGTGATCAATTCTGAAAATAATACGAGAGGGCAAATCAGTTTGGGAGTATAATTAGTTCTCTAATAATTGTCATCTAGAATTGAAGCAAATGCATTGCTAATACTCGAGTAATTTAATGAAGAAAATTGAGATACATATGTCAAATTAGCCAGCTTGATAGTTCCGAGTATCGATAACAGCGTTAGTAATACATACAGAAACGTGCGCGTTTAATATTGTATTTAACGTTGCAAATAATAAGCAAGTGGGACGAAATTATTTAACGGAATTTCAGAAATATTTCGGTGTTTTCAAATTCTAAATGTATATACTATACGACACGTTCAATTATTCGTGAAAGGATTCTCGATGCGTAACAAATTGATTCCTTTATATGGAAACCAATACTACACATTACATTACGTTTACTTGCTATTATAGTACAATTTCAGTTCTCCGTTTAGAAATATAATGCGTTTGTAACGCGTAATCTACGTAATATAGTCGATAACATTATCGTTATATTCTATTATTTGATAACAAGCCGGAAATCTACACTTTTTCACGTCGATATCTGTTACGGTTATCAATTTTTATATATTTAATGATTGTTAAATATCCACTTTGCACTATTGTTAAGATAAACTACACGAGAAACTCAGAGATAACTTAAAATTCAAAGAACACTTTCAAAATTAAAAATTGATAAAAAGATATACTATGAGAGTTTCATTACAGTAGTTTATTAACTTCAGAGAGTTAAGATCGTGTAGGCCAATTTTTCATTGGAGAAATCGTTTGCGACACCTGAGATACGGTTAACAAATAAAATTAGCGTAGGTTAGTTTCGTTTAATCTTATACATTTTTGTTTGGATATTCTCAGCTTTATTCAATCTTCTTCTAGTTTGTTTAGTGTTCTTCACTCATCTTCAGTTTTCTTCGCTGTTCTTCGGCGTCATCCAGTTCTTTTTTTTTTTTTTCAATTTTATTTAATCTTGTATCTTCCGTCTGCTTCTTTCGATCAAACCTACTCTATGAATTTTATTCCAGTTCCACTCTTACATATTTCCAGTTTCCTTCCACATTTCGTTTATCTTGAGAATAGAAGACTGTTTCGAACGTTGAAAATTCAAGACTACTCCCGAATAACGTCAATTACGTTCGTTTATAGTGTTTAGATTGTTTCCATGGCACGTTACGGTAAGATCGTCTGCAAGAGAAGAATTCTCGGCTGGTCGCGTGCCAAAAGCAAATTACCTTAACGAGGAAAATGGGGGGGGGGGGTCAGGTTTCATCGGAAATCACGCGGAGCAGAAAAGAAAATGGACATGGGAAGAATTTGCTGGCGAGGGTGCACCTTGGAAGGTCTCGCAGCCACGACTAATACGGACAAGCTGGACCGTGGAAACCAACGGAGGATCGAATTCAATGGGACACCATTGTTATTTATTGTCCTAGGCGTGACTGGCCACGGTCCAACGGCCCACGTGGCTGCGATTATTTATAAAATCGGTGCCGAATAGGACGCCGTGCTGTGCGTTAACGATGACCGTCTCACGTCGTTGTGCAATCAATGACGAAACACCGCTCTTCAACAGGGCTCTCGTCTAGGTCCGCTATTATTTATCATTTTTAATAACTAGTACTACTTTTAAGGAGTCTCAGTCACTACTAGGTTTCACTTAGCAAATTTATCAGCAAACGTTTCTTTAGGTTTAGTTTTTTTTTCCAAACTCCAAGTGTCAATAAAATGACAATCGAGCTACATCTTCGAAGTCAGTCTAAGCTTAGCATTCATGGCAATAGAATGGTGAGAAAGCATCTCGGGTCGCTGGTAGATACCAGAAGAAAGGCCTCGAGTGCAAAGGGTTAACATTGCCATAGCGTCTCAAAGACAACTGATAACTGACAATCTTTGTGATCTACACCTTAATAAATAGGTCTATCGACGTCATCATTGACAAAGACTTTGAACTAACAAGGTATCTTTAAAATCCTTACGACTGATAAAGTTCAATACTTGCAAACTTTTAAGTCACGTTACCATTGCTGGAAATAATGTAAAATTATATTATAATTCTCAGCTAGAATAGAAATTCCTATAATAACAATATAGACTCTCTCTTTTTTATCAAACTGCTCTTCGAAAGATCACGTTAACGGCTCAACTAGCACGCAACAGCAACTACTGAACTCCATATATTAACGAGCCGTTCCTATTAATACAAATAAATAAATAAGTAAAACAGAAAAAAAAGTAACATAGCGTCTCACTAATAACACCGGGCAGCCAGTGTCTGTTTCTAATAGGAAAGTGGTTTTCACGGCGAGAGTGTGATGATTTGTACTGCCGTGTTACGCTTCGCCTAATTGGCCGGTTCTTTAAGGTAATGCAATTGGGAGACGCGCAGGACTTAACGAGTAGGTTGTCAAAATAAATTTTAGATAGATTTATTGCCGCTGCTCTCGACTGTTGATTTATAGGTGTCGTTAAACTTAATAATGCTACGATAAATGTTCGATTCCAGAGGTACGCGTGTTAGGTACGTGTTCGGTAAAGGAGGACAGTTTATCAGATAAACAATTCTTCGCACAAAATGTTACTTAATGAAAGCTTCCACAACGATCGATCCAGACGTGCGAGACAATGATTAAACTGTGGATTTTGTACACTCACCCAGAGCGATACATTTTACGAAACAATATCATGCACTTGGACACAGTGAAATATTTATGTTAATGTATTCATTTATACGATATAACATATTGTACAGATACAGAAAGTTTATAAAATGTAACACGCAGTAGGTATACATGAAATTTATAAAACGTATTCATTCAACGATATTCATTGTAAATATTACTTCGTTAGATTGTGAAATATAATACATACTAAAAAATATATAAAATATAATACACAGTAAAAGTACATAAAATTGCTAAAATATAATACGTGGTAAAAATGTGAATATCGTATAACACGTTAGTAAAGTGAATTCTTCCATTATTAATTTCATGAAATAATTTACTATACTTGGTGTTATGTTCCACATATTTCTTTCTAAACGTGGTAACATTCGTAAGATTTAGCATCAAGTAACAAGTCGTTCAGAACCGATATCCATCGGCAGGATATTTGTTTGGCATTCGAAGCAGGCATTATGTTTATCCTTGCTCCATCAAATGTATTCCCGGATCCTGCATTCCTGCTCGACCTCTCGCGCGTCGGTACCAATAAAAATGTAAACCGGGACCGTTTGGGTGCGCGAAACTAGAAATAAATCGAGGAAAACGTCGCCAGAGGCGTAATCTAAGCGAGAACCAAGAGACAGAAGAAAGCAAAAGTAGAGTGGAGAACAGAGGATTAGAAAATAATGAATAAGATGCGAAACGGAGTAAAGAGAGAGAGAGAGAGAGGAAAGAGAACTTCAGGTGCGATAATCTACATATGAACCGTTCACTGCACAAATTGATCAACCCTTAAATGCCCCAAGTTTCAAATTTGATACCGGACTTGGTAAGTAATTAAGTAAGTAATTTATTTCAGAGGCCACTTTGATCGCATTTCTCAACTTTTTGTTTTATGAAGTCAATCGATTTGGGCAATGGACGGCTCATATTTAAGATTGAGTACCCTACATAAAACGAAATAAAAAGAAAAAGAATAAAGAGCTTTGGCCTCAGGGGCTGTAGCTATGTTTGATTGTAGCTATTTTTGATTGTAGCTACAGTACGGGTTTAGCGATCCCGAGGTACCCGAGCTACAGGGGTGCAAACCCCCAACAGTCATGAAAGGAATGTAATATAAAAAGTTAAGGATCGATGTAAACCAATGTAATTGGACATAGAGAAAAATAGACGCAATAATCAATACAAAACAGATTACGTGGCCCTGTAAAATAAAGAAGCGAACACGGATACAGAGGGACGAGATTGGAGTACTCGAGCAGGGTGCTTGAATTATTCATAAAAAGAATATACGCTTAAAAGGTAGGCCAGAGATAAGCAGTAGGCCTGCGCGTTGTCTGCAAAAGTGCATTAAAACCACCAATAAACTTCGCGTTCGCGTGGAATGCTAATAAATTATCCAGTGGCAATCCCCTTCCTATAAGATATTGGCGAATGAAAACGAATGCACGTGGAACGTGGCAAGATGGAGGAAACGACGACTCTCTCGATATATATGAACACGTAGGTAGCGACTAACAAGTTTACGTTTTAATCACTTGATCGATCGATCTTAATCGATGTCTCTTCCTTTCCCATAAATCTTTGAGGATCGTCGGCCTCTTCCACGATCACGGAGGTCTCCCGCGGCATACGCCTGCTTCTGTGCATCCTGTAGCTCCGCGATATGTTCACCAGCATTCCACGGATTCCCTCTGTCTAGCTCCCCGCGTTACCAGTAATTCTTTACAAATCACTGCTTTACAGCTGCCCGGTAATTCGAAAATGGTGACTTTGTAGATTAACGAAACTTGGTGGCGGGGAAGCGAATTAATGAGGATCCATGGAATTGATGGAGATAGAATCGCGGACGGCTGAAAGGGAACGTATTAGCCATAGATCACCTTTGACGCGAAAGTTTGTACTTGGGGAAAAGGAAAATGAACGCGGCGAAGGATTGCGAATTGAATGTCGAGAGCCCTGAGGAGCAACGATTAGGTTTGCAAAATGTGCAAGTTTCAGTGTTTGGTAAAGAAACTTATCGAAATTTTCTTTGCCGCATGTGAGAGAATATTCATGATTTTGAAGAAAGTAATTTTGTGTATTTTTACTATGTATTATATTAGATTTTATGTTCAGTTATTTAATGCATATGCTCTAGACACGATTCATAACGTGCATCGTTCTATATAAATGCATGATTTTATGAGTCGTGTCTAGAATACATGGACTTGGACAAAATGGAATATTAATATTATTGGGTGAATTCATTAACAATCACTTTTTAATTATTTCTCAATGTAGGAAGAGATTCTAATTAGAACTGAATGGGTAGAACAAGAGTCACTGTCAAGTATTTATAGGAATAATAATAAAGAATATCCTTGGAGTACGGTAACAAACATTTAAATAACAAAGTCGACTGTATGAGAAAATAATTTTAGTTCTATCGGAGGCAGTAGAGAGGAAATTTTAACAGCCTAAAAAATTCAACGAGTGCCCTAAAGTTTCCTGGTAACCATAGTCAATTTCATGGATATTTCTGCCAGTCACTCTGAACGAAGAGAGAAGGCTTGTATTCCAAGACATTTTTCTTTGATTCGAATAATGACACAATCCTGTGATTTTTATCTCGACCGTCGGTTCCTTTACCTTCTTCTTTCAGAAAATATCCGTAATGTTCTTCGAAAAGTATCATCTCATTCCCTTTGTCCTAAAATCAAGATGAAAGACTACGATGGAAAAGGTTCCTTAAGTGTACCCATTACTACTACAAATCTCGAACGCGATATAAAATTGTTTATAAATTCCAAAAGTGCGACTGGAATTTCCTAGCTAAAGTAATAGACTACTACACTACTAAGCTAATAGGTACCAATCATTATTAGCCGTCTTCTATTTAGAATTTTTCGTTACTCCAGCTTCATATTACCTACGAGACCTAATTTTCTTCCTCTTCTCAACTTATTAATTTCTTCATCGTAATACATTTAGTTTATACGTGTTATCAATTTTTTGTTTGGTAAACATTATAAGTTTATTTTCAAAATAACATTGCAAATGATAGATATAGTGTTGAAGTTGAAGTGTTTAATTCAATTTTTTCCTTTAAAAAAGCACCTATCTAAAATTTAATAAACGAACACGTAATACGTATACGAATTCTTTGTCATTGGGATTAAAATATTGTCGAGGGTACTTTTTTGAATATTCACCCTTACAAGTTATATCCGTCATTGACCCTCCATTCGTGTGTACGTATGTAAATCGAGGATGATATCATAAATATTCATCTCCCTCGTTATATTTATCCTTTCATCATTTCGTAGTAATACACAATAGCGATAAGGCGTAACGAACGATTTCCCTCTGTTACGTTCCATGAAAACTTAGCTCGAGTGTTGTGCAACGCTGCCAAAGAAGTGAAGGTACTTGTCGCAGAAATACTTATGTAATTCACTTCAAGCCCCTCGCGTTTCAGCTCATGTGCCCATGCAAGCATCACGCACAATGGGTACGGAAGGCTTCACGCAGACTCGTTCATTTTTACCGTCAACGTGTTTTCATGCAATTCAATTCGAAAAATTAACGCGTTGACAGTTACGATAAAAAAACATACAGGGTGTTTTGTATGGAGTGTTCGGACTGCCATTAAATTGTGGTTAATACTTTACTTTCGAGAATAATTAATACAATTCGTGTTTGCTTACACACAGCTTCAACAATTTTTTAATATTATCCGCAATATATTCGCTTTCTAATGAAAAAATATATACCCATCCATTAAGGAATTTTTAAAAATAAATTCTCGAACAAACCTCCTTAAATTTACGCCTACCGATGCAATAAAATGTGGACTGCTAATTGCTACATCATCAAAATTAATTTATCAATAATGTTTGCTTATATACCGCTTCAACAATTTTTTAATATTATCTGCAATGTATTCGCTTTCTAATGAAAAAATATATACCCATCCATTAAGGAATTTTTAAAAATAAATTCTCGAAGAAACCTCCTTAAATTTACGCCTACTGATGCAATAAAATGTGGACTTCTCATTGCTACATCGTCAAAATTAATTTATCAATAATGCTTATATACTGCTTCAAGAATTTGTTAATATTATCCGTAGTATATCCACTTGGTAATACAAAAGTCCGTGTATTATTAGTTCTTACTAAATAAATTCTCGAAGAAGCTCCTTTAGAATTTACACCCATTAATAAAATGAGAATGTATTCACTCGTAATTACTACATTATCGAAATCTCTGAAAACCGGTAGGTGGTCTTTTTCTGTGAATGATGCCTCCATTAGAGTATTATACTTTTCCCCTCGCTTATTCCCGGATTTTCCATCCCCATTGCGAACATTAAGCCACGAACGAGCGTTGGTAGGCGGTGCATGGCCAGGTACGTGGTAGCCAGAGGTGTAAAACGAGCGAATGCATACATCATGTGGCCATAATGCAATATCGGCCGGGCCCTGGTTGGGCCAGAGGCCCGACACGGTGCCCGTATGCCCGTGTAAGTATAAGTAATGCTTGTTATTTGCCGGGTATTAGTTTTTGCGCCCAGCTAACTTATCGTTCTCGTAAACTGGCGCACAATTACCTGTCTCTACTGTGCGCCAACGAAGAGGGATGCAACGATGCCTCGTGTCACTTCCACCACCACGAAAATTACATTTACGTTCTACTGACAATAAAACGACGACAAGACGAATGGTCCGACGGAATTACATCAAGATGAAAGGAGTAATTTGTTATCTAGAATATGGATTTATTCGCACTGTTTACTTTCTGATGGTAATTTTATTGCCTGTTCTATGGACCGTTTCATGCATCTTTAGAACCGACGTTTAAGTTTCGTTTGCTCGAGACGGCTACGTTGTTGTTAATCCCGTTTTATTGAATGGTTGAAATTAACGTTCGTGGATGTGTGCGAATGGGTAGTAAAGGGAATGATTTACGTTGAATCTGATCGTGATTAATACCGTCACGGTTAATTTCTCTTCGGACATGTGCGGAATTTTGGGAAATAAATCGAGGTACAATTTAGGCTACGCCTTGAACGAATTTCGAAATTCACGATATTTTTCAATTCTGTAGGGTAGAGTGATACCAGTGGTGGTTGCAATTATTCGAAATTGAGGCGAAAGTGTAACTTAGCGTACGGATATAATACATTTTATGAAAAAGTCGTTGTCATTGAATACTAAATGAAATACCTCAAATTAAATTCTCTAAAATCAAAGTTGACACTACAAAACATTCTTCTTCAAAGCTGTCCGCTCGCAGGTGTTACAGGAATGCCTGACTGTTTAGACTACGACTCGCGACACGGTGATTTACCGATTTTCACATTATTGTCTCCTGTAAGTGTCCATCGTGACAAATGTCGCCCTGTTACACGCATTCCGAGCAACTTCTGTGATAAAAAGAACACGTCAGCAATGAATAACTTGCGTTACGGTAACTGAAAATATGTGTATTAGGCGAAACGACCATAAATCTTCGACGGGTCCGGCAATAAATCATTTATCACCGTTCGATTGAATGACACAGTACATGGACAGTACAGTCTCTTCGACTTCAACGTTAAACGATACAATCGTGCTGACTTCAATTATCTATTTCGAACGTTAGGATTTTCTCTCTTCCTTCGTCCTACCTTAGTTCTTGTTCTACCTTTCTCTGTTCGCTTCTACGTTTCACCGTGTAACCATTTAGGATCCATGGCATTTCCGGTTAAGAAGTAGCAGCAGTTACGTATAACGGCCAGATAAGGACGATCGCCGAAAGAGCGGAGTTTATGGACGTGTATGTGTACTCACGGTTGGTCCAATTAAGACAACCCGGTAGCACAAGATCCCAACGATTCTGGAAGATTTATCCGGACCCGTTCGACGACCACACGCAAATCGATATACGCTGTGTAAGCTGTCCTTTGGGTCGAAAGGAACTGCTTCCATTTAGGGAGAATGAACGTGTCGGAAACTGAGGAATGCAATTGCTGCGTTAAAATACGGAGAAGTGACGTCAGATTCTGACTGTACTGAAATAATTTAAACGCGATTACGGATGATTCGAAATGATAATTATTTTGCGATCGTGTTTGTCGACTATTCTATTGCGATAATGAATCGCGGACGTGTCGAATGTTTAGAGTGATTAGCAATCAAATACGAGGAATTAGTTGGAAATATTTTCTAAAGAAATTAGAATTTTCCGAAAGTAAATAGATTGACGTAGAAATGTTAGATTGAATCAACTTTGTTTGTGTTTATCGATTTTCTTTTGCTTGGCTTGCGTAATTTTCACGTTTCACAATTTAAATAGAGTCACTTCATTGAAATTTTCGAGGATTTCGTAAACTTCCACATGTAGAATATGATCTTTTATCCAAATATCGTCAACATTGTACTCTTAGGAAAGCAATCCATAAATATTCTTTTTACAAACGTAATATAAGTTTCTTTCTTGCATATTTTTAATTATTTACACGCTCGCATTATTTTAATTCGGAGCAATCCCTTAAATTGATCTATTCACGATAACGCA
Organism: Hylaeus anthracinus; assembly: GCF_026225885.1. Taxonomy (NCBI): domain Eukaryota; kingdom Metazoa; phylum Arthropoda; class Insecta; order Hymenoptera; family Colletidae; genus Hylaeus; species Hylaeus anthracinus. The sequence goes on along the minus strand of NW_026534344.1, from coordinate 5,270,669 downwards.
TACAATGCGAAATTCGGTCAGCCACTCTTTCATTAATTGGTCACGTTTGGATCGCTATTCAGGAGCACGTAATTGCGTGAAATTCGAATCTCCCTCGAGTAATGACTTATTCAACGATGCAGGAAGTCTATTCAACCGATTAGGTCGCGTGGAATACGCAGTGGCGTAGGAGATTCTTTTTTCTGGCTGATTGATTTGCATCGTGTCGACTGTTTTGAGTATTTGTGTGCGTGTGGATTAAATATTGGTGCATGTGTTGGCATCGGTGAGGTACTTTATTGTTGTTTGATGATTGAACAATTGAACGATCGATCGATCGAACGGTTGAACAGTAGCATGATTAAACGGTTAAGTTAGACTCAGATTTCTTCAGTTTTCTTCAGCTTTCTTCAGTCTTCCTCAGTTTTATTTAATTTTATTTAGTTTCGTGTGCCGGTCTTCCCCTTTTCCTACAGTTTCATTTTCTTTTCTCTAGTTTTCTTCAATTTTCATCAATTTTGCTCGTGTCTACCACTTTACTTTTATTCTCTTTCGTTTTCTTAGTCTGTCAAGTTCTTATCAGTTTTCTTCGCTCGTCACTCTCGATCTATTACGTCCTTTCCAACACGTGTTTCGTTAAGATTGCCTACAAACGAGTAGGTCGTAACCGAAAATGGCGCAACAGATTTATCGAGAACGAAGTCAAGGAAAAGCCATGCACGCAGAGAAGGACCTTCCTATATCTGGAAGAGTGTCGAAGGGCTCCTAATTCGTGGGAGAACGTTTCCAGGAGTGAAAACGCAGTGAAAGTACACCTGGCGCTTCCGTTTCACGCAATGCTTAGGGTTGGGGCGTGGAATAGCGCGAAAAATCCGGGAAATTCTCGCGCGGCTAGTGTTACGTCGTGTGACCACCCAGAAAGTCCGCACATAAATTCATCCACGACGGTGTTCGTGACAATCAAAGAAGAAAACGGCGATCACAATGCTGCGGGCTGCCCATTGGATGTTTACCGAGTTCAATTCTCATTGTCGCGAAGGCAACTGCATTGGTCAAGCCGTGGCGACTTGTCGTCGTTATACGGATTTTAGGAAAAGATACATTTTCGTAAAGCTGCTTCCAACTTCCTGTAGCATTGGTATTCGAGACGCGCTGCTAGGAATAAAACAAGGGTTCTATTTTCCTAGTTGCGAGCTGATTTGATTAGAGGTTAAACTCGTATAGTTGAAAGATTGGATCAGAATAATCTTCGCCTCGAGTGGTGAAAAAGTAGATGAAATAAATGAAAGGAAGACCAAGAAATGTAATGAATTGGCGGTTGTAAATTTGTTTATACTCTTTGCATAAAAAAATAGATTATAAGAATAATTATTTACGCATAAAGAATTGAGTAAGGAGTCGCTGTCAACTTTACACCAAATGAGAGACCGAATGAAAAACAACAGTAACGTTACAACTTGAGTTACATAACATATATCTATCTTCTGGTATCTCGAAAATATGTACAAGTAATCCTTATATTTTTTATTGATTTATTTATAATCACATGGCTTCATTTTACGGTATTAGCGCCTAGATAGTAACGATTAGATAGTTTAGCGAATATTTAGCGATTTAATACATACTTAAGGAGGTAATAGTTAATAATTACATCTAAAATTAAACGAGGCTCGTAATCTCTATATCTTTTTCTAAAAGTAATGTTTTCCTGCACGATGTTCTTTAATTGTTCATATCTAGCTTTGAGCGGGCAAAGTGTTTTCTTTTTTTTTTCCTGTCTGAATGTGACTGTTGTTAATGTTTACAATTTTCCCTCCTTTCCGTAGTTCGTAAATTTCCTCTTCCCTCCTCGTCCATCTGGCTTTCTCCCTTGCACTTTCGGGTGCGAATCTTTTTCTCAATCCTGTTACGCGACCGCGTTGTCGTTGGCCAGAAAATTCTATAAATGGTCGCTAAACCGTGTCTAATTCAGCGACAAATGGTTACATTGTGACTGCCTGTATTATGTCATTGAATGCCGATGGAAACTACATTTTAAAGGTTTACAAATAGAAAAGTCTGGATACCTAACCGTTCGAGTGATTTACGTGACAGAGAGAAAGATACGAAACTACTTTCGACGTGACGATTTGGAATCATTTCATTTTTTAAGTATGGCCATATTGACATTGCTAGAATTTCAAGATATTTTACGTTGATGCTTAATAATACTAAAACATTTTGAATTGCGATTCGATGCTTTTTAAAGTCCTTCTCTTGGAATGTCGAGAAAGGAGTGCGATGAAAAGGAATTTGGAAAGGAATTTGGAGTTTGTTAGGAGGAAATTCAATTTTTATTCAACATTATTAAACAATGTTCTCAATTTTTGATCGGGATTCAATGCCTTTTGCAAAGTTTTGAGTTTTCTTGGAATTTTGAAAAAGGATTAGGAGCACGATGAAAACGAAGAAGACATGATCATTCGCTGATCTTAAAGCTGATTATTAAGTAAATTGATTCAGAGTTATCTAGAGTTTATTATTTAGAGTTATTTAGAGTTATTTAGAGTTATTTAGAGTTACGAGTCGATAAAGTGCTTTGACATTAAAATTTAAAAAGCCTCAAAAAGTGGAGTTAATCAAGTTGGCTTGTGAACAGCTGAAATGTGCGCCGCTGACGCCAGTGAGACGCAGCCGCCATCGGGAGAAACACGCGGGAACCTGTCCAGGACAGACTGGTAGATAAGCAACTGCAAGATAAGATACGCTAATTGAGAGATCTTAATTGGAGGCTGCACGGACCCTCTCGGGTCTTTTCCTCTGGCGGACATACCGCCGCCGTCATGGTCATTTCGTTCAGGTCTTCGTGAATCTTTTCAAATTTCTACAAAGACCGTGAATCTGTTTATAATCAGTCTTCGGTGCCTTCGCGTTCAATCATTTTTAATTCCAGTCTAAATAGATATATTCACTCGGTTATTTCGTTACGTTAAAGTAACAAGCTTCATAAAACACACGACAACTCGTTTAAAATGTCGGAAATGTCGGTGCACTAGTAGACACTAGTACTACTAGTAGATACTAGCGATATGATTGTTGTGAATGTTACGATTCACGTTGGCGATTACAGCGTTTCTTGTTATAATTTATGATTGTGGCCATGGATAATTGTAATGACCAATTGATTGGCGTCTGTAATAATCTGTGACTGTGATCATGACAATTTAATATCGAGACCATAGATGAACGATTGACGATTGTGCTAATCGTGATGATTGTAATTATCATCTATTCATATCAAGAATATGCGAGAGAATATCCATGACTTAATTGCATCTCTCCATTTTCTCTTCGTCAGAGAGTTAGGCAATCGCCTGAAGGACGAAACAAAGCTATCGATAATAGAAGCAAACATCTGAGAAATAAAAAGTTGCACGGCTCTTCTTCATAAATAAATTCTCTTCTTCATAGTTGGTTTACTTCGAAGTGGAATTACTTTCCACGTCTAATAACTGTATACATATACCCGGTACGCGTTCGAGACTACTGGATGCTGCGTCCGTCTGCAAAGCGTTGATACAAAATCCAAGGCCGCCGTGGCGAGTTTCACGCGAGTAAAGGTGTCTCGCGGCACGAATCTTCTATTCTTCTTTCGTTGATAACATCTGGCCGAGTGTACGTTTCACGTGGATCTGTTCCCCGGCTATGAGACACCGAGTTTCGTCCAGATGAAAGGGGATCGTAAAGCAGGTATTATCCCGTAAGATAAAATTTCCGGTGGCGGAGCACGAAAACGGCCGACGAAGGTAATCTTGGGATCTCGATGCGGGAACCTAGGGTACCGGGGAACTTGGCTTCCCAACACGCCGCGGTCGGTGAATCCAGGGTTAGAGGGGGCACCGAGGGCCGAGGTGGGCCGAAAGAGAAAAAGGGTAGAGGAACGAGCGTAAAGAGGGTGAAAACTTAACGGCTACGGCCGAGTCCCAGACTCGTGATTTCTAGATCAAACACTCGAGAGCGTTAAGAAGGAAGTTGGGAAGGGGTGCTTATTTGAGTCGAGAGAAAAAAGGTGTCAACGAGCTGCTAGAAGGGATCGAAATTGGAGGACCCACTATTTTTTTGGCTGCCCTCTGTCTCGTTCTTCTGTGTGTGTCCCCCCCCCCCCCTCCCCCCTCCCCCCATCCACCCTCTTTGCTCGTACTGTGCCGATCCTTCTCTTCGGGAGACCCCAAGGAATCGAAGGGGAAGGCGGAGGGGCGCGAGCGAGGGGATTTTTTGACATTATTTAAGGAGCCCTCCAGAACTCACTGTCGGGGAAATCAACGGTTGGAATTGGAGTAGCGGCGGGAGTGGGCCTTCTATCTGCATCTTCCGCCCTCTTTTGTACATACGTGGAAGAACGTAATACCTTTTGTACCGTCACGGTAAATAGAGAACCGACTGGTTCCCGCACGATCCGATAACCACGGGGCTTGTTTGATTTTAGCTTTCTACCTCGAGTGATTTCAACGGATTTGCACCTCGATGGACGCCCAAGTACCTACAGAGTCCAACGATTCCATTCGCGGGAAGATTAGGTGGCGGTCGATCGAATCTTGTACACGTTAAATTTACCGAACGCTTTCGTTGTTCGATTATAACTTCGTTTCTTACGGTACGCTGACGAGTGGAATGTTTTACGTACATCACAATCGTCGGTCGTAATTGGCCATTATAATTGTTATTCGTCACAAATTAATCGCGATATTCGCGACAGTCGGTCTTTCATCTTACGTTTCGTTTATTCGAATGCGGGTAAACTATTATGAACAAATTGCAGTTATAAAACTATAGTCATAAATGATTGCGTTTAAAGAGGCACAGAATTAATTTTTATTGATTGTATTCGTTTAAAGGAATTCAATTTAAATGAAAGATCGATTAATTGCGTGCAGATTTATTGGACATTCTTATAATAATAAAAGAGATCAATTACGAAGATCCAACTATCTCTGAATTGACATAGAATAGTTATAGAATGAATAAAAACTATAGCCTAAATATTTTACCGGATTGGTCTACCGACACAAACAAGAAATAAAAGTATATTACGTATTTACTCTAGTTTTTAATTTTTTTTTTAAACAAACAATTATATCCTTCGCGTCAATTAGATATTTATTGAATTTCTAATTTTCTAGACGAAAACGCAATAGTAAAAAATAGTAATCGTCTACCTCGCGCAACGATTACCAGAAAGGAAGGGGAGTAACAGAAATAAATACGAATAGATGTAGCAGTGTATGAGCGTGTATTTGACAGTGTTTTTCCTCTCTCGTACGGCGGCACACATTATTAGAATTCGCAGTACGTATGCGATTTAAGGTGGAATGTTATATTATTGCTAATTGCTGCCGGGTGTGCTGGACTCGCTGCAATTCGCTATTTCACAACAAAATCACCGGCAATATCTGATAATTGAAACGCAGCGTCGTAATCGGTAAAACGGCAATTTTCACTCGGTTCAATTTACGAAGATCGTTAAAACGTCAATGTATCGGCGAATTGTTCGCTGTTTCCGATAGAAAACTGTCCGATATTAGTTGTCGGAAATCGTGGGTATTTAGTTATCGGATATTAGAAGGCAAATTGAATTTTACAAAATTGACATTTGTACGAGCGCAGCACATCCGGGTTACATCGACACATCGATTTAATGGGTAAACGGGTGGGCCTCTATGTTACAACGCGAATTACAATGTAGAATATCATCATCCTCGTATCGCCATAATCGTCGTCGTCGTTTCATTATACAACAATCATCGTAATAATTAATTATTATTATTATCATCGTTTTCATCGTGGTACGCCTAAGACAAGTCGGTATTAAATATCTTACAATACACATCGTCTTCCATATATTTATTTATATATATATATATATAATATTTATATATATAATATTTATACTTTACCTTTTTTTTTCTTTACTCATTACGTATACTATCTATTTATAGGGTAGTCAGATTCGTCTCTCGTGTTTCATTCGTTTCTTTCGCCGTTCTCGGTTTGTCGACAATGAAAAAAGTACAAATAAAAAGTAGAAGGAGAAAAAAACCAAAGACGGCCGTTCGGTGCTCAATGTCAGGTCACGATTAAGGGGGTTTTTTTTTTGGTGGAGGGGGGTGGCGAATACGTCCGAACACTTTGTGCTTTCTTTTTCACACCGCTTTTTAAAAAATGTCGTTCGCTAAAACACAACTAGATTTAGGTACATTGAAGTATGAATGATCCGTAGAAAAAACGCGAAGTCCCATAATTTATAAAAAACTAAACTCGGTGACTTGACGTCGAGCAGACGTGATGAGAAATATGGCGAGAAATCAGTTCCGTCGGGAATCGCTGGCGATCTATCGCGGTAATCGACGCGCGACGCCTTATCGCTCGTCGACGTGGCGAACTTCTAGCCCGTCGCGGTCCCGCGTGTCGGGCCGGGCTCGACGGAACCACACCGTGACCAGAATGTCTGGACCGCGTAGGGGCTAAAAACGGTCTGCATCATTTTCAATGTTAATTGTAACAAACGTTCGCCGTGATTCTCGAGACGCGTCGTTGCACGACATACACATACAAAAAAACGAGTAGGTTAACTTTTAGAGATGGCTGTTACAACATCATATTACGTTACAATACATTTTACGCGTTATAGTAGTTTCCTGTTACTCGGTTACAAGCGTCGGGGTTTAGGTATTCCCTTCCTCGATGCTCGGCTGCTGAGATTTTCGTTCTGTTCCTTAACCCTTTGCGCTCGAGTAGGCGACACTCGATCCCCACTGGGCTTTAGTCGAGTGGCGAGCGAAGGGGCGACAATCTTTCTTTACGGCGGATTTCCGTGAATCTCGAAGGGTTGATAGGAATGAATAGATTCCTATTAGGCGTCGCTTTAACTTCGAAACGACACGACTGGACGCTGCGACCGTCGCGTTGCTTCGATAGCTTCCTAATGGGTTCTCGATAGTCCACGAAGAGGTTTCTGAGCTCTTCGCGTGTACTTTTAAAAAGTGTTAAACGTTACAGCTTGAAATTGTAACGAGATCTTTTATTTAAATTTTTACAACGTTTCCAGGGTTAGATCACGTTCGACAATTGCGTTGGAGAGTCGTTTGTAAAGTTTTTAATGTTTCCTTAGTAGAGTCTTATACAAATGATTCGATGATTCGTGGACACGAAGAAGAATACAGAAGGTAACGTTGACGAGTTTTTCTTTTTTAAGATGCAGAGATACCGTAGAGTATTCAGATAAAATGTTTCTTTACGTTATCTGTACAGATCATTATACGTAAGAAGTGCAAAGAAGTCAAATATTCGAAAAATCTTCGCCGGTTCACCTTAACGAAACTATCGTCGAGCGCAGAGGGTTAATTATTGTAGTTAGACCTGCGTATACCACGTACCGATGGACGAAACTATGAAAGAAACAAGAAATTTATACACCTAGCTGTTGATTTACATGGAAAATTGGTTCCTTGGAATTTTCTATAACTCTAAATCATGGATTTTCGTACACAAAACCGTGAATCAGAAGATGGAGATACTGTGTATAATTCAGGAAGTTATTTTATTAAATTCGTTTATTTGAATGTAAAGCAAAATACAAATGAATAACAAAAGGGTATCAGTCCATCCGTGAAACAACAGATTTATAAAGCTATATTTTATAATTTCAATTTTCGTTTCTATAGATATGACTTTTCTTCTCGCTTCTATTCTTTTTTATTAACGTTAAAATTGAATCGAATTACAAAAATGCCGAAGACATTATACTCGTTCGTCGTTGACCATTAAATATAAATTTTAAAAATTTCGTTTGCTAAAGACGTACTGCCCTAAACAATACGAACGTTTTCTGAGTACGAAAAACCGTTTGTACATCTTTTAGGTTTAACGTGAGCGTTAACAAACAAATAGCACTAAATACGTGGGCAGTATAAATTTTTAAAACAGTTTCTATTTTGAGAAATTGGTTACTTTAGAAACCGTGTAAATCGAAGGTTAGGTGTACTTCGAGACTCTTATCTCGCTAAGTGATAATGCCACGAGATTGGAGATAAAAGTCACAACAACGTGTTGAATTTTTTTCCAAACGGTAGACGTTTAACCCTTCGCGGTTCTCTGTCGAGTGAGGCTCGACAAAAATGTACCGAAATAAAAAAGTCTCGTTAGCAAAGGGTTAAATAAATAATAATTAAACCGCTAAAATCGGCTTACACAATCTTCCGTAACAGCATCTCTGATTCGTCGAACGGAACGTGGCTTCTCTATAGTAACTTGCTGTCTAATTCTTCTCAGCGGCACACGTAAACATCGTACAAGGTGGGAGTAGGGCCTCTACGCACTGCCACTCGTACGAAAACGAAATTAACTAATCAGGTATTGAGTATTCTCGGATTTAAGACTGAAGACGTGAGAAACAGACGGGGGAGTAATGTATGCGAAATTTGTCTCCTAATTTTCAGATTTATTTGAATACATTGTAAAATATATTTCGTTTAGAAATGAAATTTTCGACACTAGATGAATATGGAAGGGAAGAAAGGAAAAATTATGAATAGATCGATAGAATCGTGATAGAGTTCACGTAATGAAGGAGGGAATGAGCGAAGGGTCTAAAATGAGACACAGTGGGTCAAAAAAGTATTTGTACACGTCAATTTGTTGGAGATACCTGTAAAGAAGTAGCGCATTGATGTATTGTATATTTTTTATTGCTAAGGAACAAAAGCATAGCTCTTGTATAACTCGTCTAAACAGTTTATCTCGATACTTCGCTTCGATACATTCATTGAAATTTTGTAGAGAACTTGTGGGTATATTTTAGACTTGAAGATTAGAAGAAAACGTATAAATCGCTCTTAGAAAGGAAGAAAGAAGAAGAGATTTTTCAGCAATTTTTAAACAATTTTCGTTCTCTTTTTATAATTTTCAAACGGTAAATTATCAAAATTTCCGCGTGAAAAGATGATTTCTGTGTATAATGAAGCACCGAGTTACGTACTTTATGCAAATGTACTACTTCTATATGCAGGCAGTTATTTAAAAAAAAATAAAAAATAAAAAAAAAAGGAAAAAAAAAAATTGGGAGTGCAAATACTTGTTCGATTCACCGTAAGTGGGGAATGAGTAAAATAAAAGAGAGCAGCGCACATTTCCATACACGTACGAGGAAAAGGTCTTTTTCTCGGGCGGTTTGGTTTCCGTAGTATCTAAATATGATTTCAATAAATAAGCTACCTAGGGAGCGATTTCTTTTTGGGAGGATAGGGGTAGGCGCTCCTTGCGTGGCGAGTCTGCGTAAACGAAATGGCTCAGGGGTTGGTTCCGAATCCTAACCATGGCGTGCACACGACATCACCGAAATTGGAAATAAATGAGAAATAAAGCTACACGCCTGAGAAACCCGAACCCCTTGGTTCCATTCGCCGAGTCGCCACCGCGTCCTATACTCGTGTTCCTAACCTAGTAATACAGTCTGCGATAGCGTCCTAAGGATTAAGTTCATTAACGATCATTGTAATATATTACACACACTCACACGCGTCCAGAGGTAAATACATACGCACGCGAAAATGCACACAAATACTTAAGCTCGTACACGAACACGCAGTTTATGCCAATACTCTCAGTAGGTACTATCTCACTTTCATTCCTATCAGAAAATAGACTTCTGTGTAATGATAACGCTCGACGCGGCAAAATCGCGGTAGAAAGTAACCGGTATTTCAAGAATATCACGTATAAAATGCTCAGAGATCCCAGAGATTATTTGTTCATCCGTTTCTAAAGATTGTTTTGAATAGGTTTACTAAAAATATATTATTCTTGCTTCCTGTGAATGTGTGTACCGATTCTCCGTGAAAAAGGTTCCTCCGTCTGTATCCGTGTCTCAGTGTACGCAATTATGTTTGTGTACGTGTGCGTTTGTTCGTGTATGTATCCGTTTAGTGTGTCATACGTGTCTGTGTCTGTGTCTCTGTCTGTGTCTGTGTCTGTGACTCTGTCTGTGCCTGTGTCTGTGTCTCTGTCTGTGTATGTATGTATGTATGTATGTATGTATGTATGTATGTATGTATGTATGTATGTATGTATGTATGTATGTATGTATGTATGT
>NW_026534344.1:5224658-5260554 GCF_026225885.1 Hylaeus anthracinus | reverse complement strand
TGTATGTATGTATGTATGTATGTATGTATGTATGTATGTATGTATGTGTGTGTGTGTGTGTGTGTGTGTGTGTGTGCGTTGGAAGTAACCGACAATGCGTTCTTTCACACGACGTTCATAATGCGCATGTCGTACTTACTTTTTTTTCTCTCTTTCTCTCTCTCTCTCTCTCTCTCTTTCTCTCTATATATATAAATAGAAGGGTAAAAAGTTATTTCGGTGTGTGGAGCAGTCGTTGATAAAATAGCAATTCTGAATACAACCGCGCCCCGAACTTCAATATCGACGCGACAGTGAGAACTGCGTGTACGTCGCGAGCACGTACGCAAGCACGCACGCACGCACGCACACATTATATTCATACACGCAGGCAGGCAAGCAGCAGGCAGGCAGGCAGGCAGCCACGCATGCACGCACACACGCTACATTAGGCGGCATAATTAGCACAGCGAGCGAGAGAGTTTGCGCGGCACGAGCTCTACTGCGCGAGCGTGCGGAAGAGTCGACGCTCAGCGCATGCGCCAACGCTAGAAAAGTCTGCGCGTCGGACGAATTTCTCGCTTTAACTTCGGACCAATACGACCGGACACGTTGCGTCGCTTCAACCCCTTGTCCTACCGTTTCGAAATAGAGTCGCTTACCGCACTTTCCTACGACGTGCCTGAACCGTGCTTTTCGTGTTTGACCCGAGTCTACCAGTGGTACCAGTGGTACCACGATTACCACTTGTAGGCCAAGGGGTTAACTTTGGAGCTACACGACTGGATCCTGCGACCATTGCGTCTCTCTCAACGCGACGAATCGCGTTGATTAATAAATTTGTTATTCGATTAAATTTATCCGTTTCGCGTCGAAATTCGATCCGAAGGTAACGATTCCGTCGGCGTGCGCTGTTCGCGGCACCTCTCCGCGCATCTATTGCGGTTTTGTGACAGCGTTAGAAGCACGACAGCTGTCCGATTGTGCAACGATTTAGGCCGATCGCGTGCGCAACGTATACTTCTTCCACCGCTAAACGAACTGGCGCTAGTGTCTCTAACAAATTTACATTCTCTCGCGGCTCTGTCTGCTTTTCCCCCGGTTTAGTATATTCTTGTTGTCTGTTCATTTTTTTTTTCTTTTTGTTCTTTTTCGTTCATTTTATTATCGTGTGAAAATGAAAGAGAAATGATCGATGACGAATCGCTGTCAACCGAATGCGTAGAAAAATTTTAGCGATGGAACGAAAGGGAAATAATGATTATCGTACTTGCCTGAAAGGATTCAGTCGGGGCAAGTGTGAAATAGAATCTAATGACGCGTAACGAAAGCTATATATCCGGTGAGACTATCGTCCTGCGAGTTCGTACACCCTTTCCCGCGGTACGTGTTCGTTGTTTACCTTCTAGCGAATCGCCGTCGGTTGGAGGAATGTACTCGAGCTAGCAGGAGACGTAAAGGCGAGCCAGCTTTATTCGTTGCGATCAATCGAGGCGCGTGCTTCGAGCCGCGTTTCAGGTGATGCCGCATTTTGTGGGTTCCTGATATCCAGACCGTACGTTCTACCAGCGTATTTGGCAGTCTGATCTCAGGTTCTCACAGGTATGGAGGAGGCAGTCTTGATCGGCGAGCCAATACGCGGCTCAATACTTGCTGGTCTCGACGAACAGACGGCTATCGTGTCGTCTTCGTGGCGCGGAGACCTTCCCTTCCTGGCGCATCTTCCAACGATTCGAATGCCGATAACGATGCGTCGTATGGATGATCTCCCTCGTACTGTCGACCTGCAACAGGGAGTTCTTCGTGGCCCTCATCACCGGCGAGGACTTCTTCGATCCAAAGTACGGATCCCGTGGATCCACACCGCCCATGTCCGCGTTCACCAGGCTGTTATGGTGGTTTATGTCGGCATGGGGGTTATACTTGATGAAGTTAAAGCACTCCTGCCGACCGCGGAGATTCTTCATCGGCTTGCCAAACTTGTTGAAGCCTAAATACCGCGAGCTGTCCGCCGCGCTTCTGTACCTCAGATAGGATCCGTTGTAGAGCTCGTAGAACTGGCACATGAGACCCTTTTGCTTCTTAGTCTGGAAACAGATCGATAGATCTCTCTTAATCGTCTACGATGATCTAGATTGATGGATATTTCGGGGTTTGTTACGTGGCTCTTGTAGAGAAGTTCTTTGGATAAAATATCGCATTGCTGGTAGCTTCTTCAGGGACCAAACGACATACCGATATTGCGATCATCAATATCAAGGTTCAAATGTCACTCTGATATTGGGAGAGATCATCAGACTCAAATTACACGCTGATATTGTGTTTGTCAATATTAGAGGTTAGATTACTCATTGACATTGTGATCGTCAATACAAATGGATAAGGGTCTCGCTTTATCGTAAAATTCCAAAATCTCTCAAATAGACCTTAATATCGTTTAATAATACACCTATTCCTTGATATAAGTAATCTCGCTTTACGTATCTTGGAAAATTTATCCCACAGTCTCTTTATAAGTAGCAATGTTTGTTACTTGATCCCTTTTTGTTTAAGAAAGTACAATTTTGTAAGGAAGGAAAATTCATGAGCGTGTCGAATGTTTAAATTATATTTAACGAGGTTTCTCCGTTAGTTTGCTGTATGGCACGGTATGGAGTGCCACGTATATCGAGGAATGGCTGCATAAATCATTGATCTTGGCATTTTGATGTATTTTTTAATTTAAAGTCAAGTAATTACCAGGCCGACAAGTTTCCACTGCTTGTTAAAGCAAATGTATCGTTGACTCTTTTCAGCGAAGATGTATATCTTCCCACTGAAATCTTCGGACTGCGTCGTAAGTTTTTCTGCAACATAAACAGTGATGAAATTCGATTAGAAAATCGAACGAATAAATTATCGTTTGTAATTATACAATTGTATCTTGATTAGCAGAATATGAAAGAAGAATAATAAGAGTTTTCTTCCATTTTATTCCTGAATCTTTCTTACGTTAAGTTATCAACCGACGGTATTCGCAAAATGATTAAGAAGTGAAGAAAGAAATTGTATGTAACCTATCGTTGGACGATACTAAATCTAATCTAAATCTACAATTAATTCGACTTAAACCTCTTAATGGAAGACCCTATACAAGCAGCGGTTTTCGAAGATTTTGCAAAAAACTTTACGAAGGTAACGGAGAACTATCCAAAGAGAAGAATTGTCGGGGGGGACAAATGAGAGGATGCTGTGGACAAACCGTTTTGTGGTTCAGTATGCGAGTTGGCATATTTCTGAGAAGAGATCTCGTCGCGTTTATGGCGCGAGTTGTAGCTACATGGACGCTCGGAGGCCCTCTTCCAGGCACTGTTGGGAACTGAGAGAAGAAGAAAAGGTTGGCTAAGCCTACCGCCGGGGCTAGTTGGTGCTAATGAAGGTGGCACAGACCGACTGGTGTGTACTTTTCCACTTAGCGGATCCTGTCGTGCCTCGACCCCGAAGTGCACGTTGCGCTACGCTCAATGCAACCGCGTGTCTCCCTTTTTCTTTCACACCCGCTATTACGAAATTCTGCCGACCGAGAAGCAGGCGTCTTTTGTTTCGTATAACCAAAGAAAAAGAAGGAAAACGCCGGTCTACAGGTGCACCGCGGAAATTTGCCTGCTTTCCATCGCAAAGGAATGCGAGTTATAACCTTCTTTGTAATTGATACGCCCGTGCAAAGGGTTCCTCAAAAGGGCCTTTAGGGTTTCTTTTTTTAATCAAACACAAACGGTATGGAATTTTTCCGACTTTGTACACACGGTTGCAATTAAAAGAATATATTTCAGAAGCGCCAAATTCAATTTAAAATTGCTATTGTTCACGTTTTTCATAATTTATTGTTGTTGAAACGTTCTATTTCCTTTTAGAGTTTTATTTACTTGTTCTTGGAAAGTTGTAGTATTCTTTCTTTATTTTCAGTACACACGATTGGAATCAAACAAGTGAAACACCTCGACATGTTTTTATATTAATTATTATTTTTCGTATTAAAAGAGTTCATTTGAGAAAAGTCTTTGTACCGGGTATTCGAAAGTTACAATTCCATGTACGGACGTCGAAAGGAATGATGAACTTTTTGAATATTTTGAAAGAAGACACCTTAATTAATAGATGCACGATGGGCCAATGTAAGTGTCGCGCATTGAGATAAAATTCTCTGTACCGGGTATTCGATACCATGTACGGTATTCCATATATAGGCATCGAGAGAAATAATTAATTTTTTGGTTGTGACGAAATAAGATTTCTCATTTGATAGGCTTGAAGGACCGGTGGAAGTGTCGCGCATTGGTGGATAATTCTCCGCATCGAGCATCCGAAAGTTACAATTTAATTCATGGACGTCGAAGGCAATAATTAATTTTTTGAATGTTATGAAATAAGGTTTCTTAATTGATAGACGGTTGGGAAGTAAAAGGTACGATGTCACGATCACGAGTGTTTCTTCCTTCGTTTGGTGGCCACACTCGTGTGGGTATAAGCATCATGCGTAGAGAAAAGGAAGGAGGTAAGTCTGCAGGGTGGCCCATTTGCTGGAGCCTCGTTAAATTCAAGTGGTTCTCGTCGGGTGCCTTCCCAACATCGAAATCAAGAATGTCCCCGAACTGCCTCGTAAAGTTCTCTCCTTTTCCCGCCTGGTCCACCTCTCTTTTCCTCTTTCGTTTTTCTTTTACATTTCTTTTTCTGTCCCAGCCTCCTACCAGCCTTCAGGAACGAGAAAAAGCAAGAGAGGACTTAATCTGAGACTGCTCTCTGACAAACCTACCATAGTGTCTATAGCCAGCGCCAATTAATTGCGGCACTTTCCTTAATTAATTGGATTCACCTTTCAGCGGATGTCTATCGCAATGGCGTCATCCTCAGCCGCCCAAGCAATTTGTTTTTTTTTTTTCTTCTACTTCTAATCCATCTTATCCGGATACGCGAGAATTAATCGGCTCACAATTGGGGTCCATATGTCTTACACGTGTCGAATTTCGATGGGTAGGCGATTG
This sequence comes from Hylaeus anthracinus, assembly GCF_026225885.1. Lineage (NCBI taxonomy): Eukaryota > Metazoa > Arthropoda > Insecta > Hymenoptera > Colletidae > Hylaeus > Hylaeus anthracinus. Next base: position 5,255,554 of record NW_026534344.1, on the reverse strand, counting down.
CTAGTTCGATAGGGAAATTAGATTACCAGATTCTACACTATTAACCAAACCCTTTGCGCTTGACGCCATTCGCACTAGGGATGACTAACTGAGAACTTATAGATGGCGTGAAAGGATTTCATTTCACAGTTGATTAATCGCTAATATGTGATAGGAAAATTAGATTCCAAGATTCTAGAATAGTACCAATCCCTTACATTCGACGCTATTTTCCCTAGGGCAAATTATCTTCAGAAAATTCTGTCAATACTTTAACTCGTCAACTCTCACAGATGATATAATGGAATTTTACACAGAAATTAGTGTAAAGATATATTCTGTTTACTTTTACATTTTAAAAAGCAAAAGTTTTAGTATTAGTTCTGTATTTTTGCTTTTTTAATAGCGATTTATGAAACCTTAATTCATTTTCACTCAAATTTATTTCACCATAGAAATTCATCTTCGCAGGCAAAAAAATAGTCAAGGTGTCAAGTGGATAGTGCTTGATCACGCACGTCTTCGATATACTCTCATTCGATGCGGAAATGCAAGAGATGATATCAACGACAAAGTTCTGTCACAAGTACGGCGATCCAAGATCGAAACTATTGCCAGAAATGTCCTTCTTCCGCTCGCCCGTTTGAAACACGACGTACCTGCGAAGTAGGAATCAAAGTACGACGATAACAACCCAAAACTAATGCCACCGACTTGGAAGATGATACGTGCACCCTGTTTGTTCGTTCCAGTTACCCATTACAGAACTACTGTACTTCCTATAGCGAGTCGCCGTCGAGGCAATCGCGACGAAACTTCGACGGTTTTCCGTTTCGAACGATGGTTATCGTTATCGAATGAGGGGAGTGAGACCGTTGGACCATGGCGGTCCAGATGATGAGCATATACATTTGTATACATTTCCAGTAACTTGCCAGACGTAACCTGCCACGTCAAGTGGTTAGAACAGGATTGCTTTGTAAGCGAATTGAATATAGTGACGCAGAATTAATTTCTGCGCCTGATATTATTTATGGGAAACTAGGACATACTGGAAAATTGATAACATATCGAGGAAAGAATCGATCTTAATGATTAACACTAAATCTGCCACGACCGATCGAACGACCGTTTTCAAACTTTTCTATGGATCGTATACAATTGTTTCATGCATTATTCAATTTAGCATCACGTGAAACATTTTTGCATTCAATTGAAACGTGTGTCTTTAACCTCTCCAGGGATGATATTTTTCTATTTGTTATCATCAAATTTTTGTTCTTCTTAATATTGTCAGTAATTATAATTACAACAAACTAAACGTCCACACACGTGGCCAAGACTGCATGAGGTTAAGACTGGTCACGTGTTCGGTCGCATTAGAAATACGTACAATTCCAAGTAAAAATAAGTAATATTTTTAAAGCGAGCTTGTATTAGACTCGCAATAAAGGATTTCTATGAATATTTTGTAGGGTACCAACAGATAATAGAATAGGGTGGCGTATATTTATGATAGACTCTCATATTCGGCGAATGCACAAGAAAGCGAAGCATAGGGTGAGAAGGTAGGAGACGAAGATGAAGCGACTAAATTTTTCGCTTCAGATCTCTGTCTTCCGTTCCTCGATCGTTCCCCCTCCCCCCTGGGCTCTCGTTCCCTCTGATCGAAGCCGCCACGAGATTAGAGGCTGCCAAATGAATTAAAAGCCAATTTTAATCAAAAGCGGGCACCGGCTTTTAGGCACGATTACCCCCGATAATAACTGGTAGGATGGGCCCAGCTCGTAAGTAGGAAAGAGCGAGACAGAGGGAAAGAAGAATGGATCCCATATATTACTTCTACGTGCTCCTCGCGATACAGAAACCGATTCTTCCTTCGTTACAGGTTCGCAACTAATAGCTTTCTTCAACAGAAAACTTGGGGCCCCCGAGGGCTTCTTCTCGGAGGATGGTTCGTCGCTTTGCAGGAAGCGAGGGAAGGTGGAAAACTAACGGCGAAAATGGCGAACTGAATAACTTTTGTGACGTAAACACATTAACTATGGGCGTGAAGTAATTAATTTCATGTGTTCTAATAGTAAACAAAATAAGAAATCGTATTTTCCGTACAAAGAAATGTTACCGGCGTAAAGGAACTAATTTTAGATGCTTTTTAATAGTAAACAAAATAGAAGAGCGTGTTTCTAACACAAAAAATGTTACGTTCTTCGAAAATTGAAAACGTAACGTTCTTGTGCAATCAGTGCAATACTTGTTATTTACACGCACGCCAAGTAAAGCGACAACTCAGGTACAAGTCGGACGCAAGTCATCGACGTGCACCAAGGGTAAATATTTTTCCCAAGACAAACGAGTGCTTGAGAACCACTGGATCGCCACAATTTCGCGACGTGGACGTTATGAAAGCTATAATATAACGCGAAAGCGAGCCAGTACCAGTGGAACAAGGGAAAAGGGGGCAGAAAAGGAAGGGAAAGACCCGTATAACCGCGACTCTTGTTATGAGCCTGCCACGTATAATGACGATCTCGTCGTTAACACCTAAACGCACCGATTGGGAGCCTTTTCCATGTTCCGGAGTATCCATCCCCATGGAAAAGGTTCCATGTTTCCATGGAGCGGAGTATCGTGAGCGCCCAAGATTACAACGAGCTACAAATAAAGGAACGAGCCGGTTGTCCAAGCATGGATCAAAGCTACGACGGGCGCAGCCCTGATTTGCTCGACTGACGCGATAATCACGGCTCTTCGAGACTAGAATAATTAAATTCCAGGCTGAACGAATGCTGTCGTGGCCGACGTTTCTCTCTCCCTTCGTTTCTCGACGTGGCTCGTCGTCTCTGTCTGTTTCTCTTACTTACGAGGGTGTCATATCGTGACTGCGCGTGATGTTAACCGTTTAGGAAGAATGGAGGTTCTCCGTGAACCAATTAAGGCCGTCTAATGCGATATGAATGCCACGAGGATCCGTGTAATTACAACTGTTGAACGTCTCGACGATTGGTACTGCGCTTTTTAATCGAATAATGAAAAGCCAGTAACTACGTACCATTTGCCTCAAAGTCAATTAGTATAGATATAATATAATGTAATGCAAAGGTACTGATTAAGTTTATACAGGATAAATGTTGACTTTCAGCAAATTACGTCGTATGCTTCTTGCTTTATTCGATTAATAAGTAATTGTAATGTATCATCGAGAAATTGTATGCCGAAGAGAAGATTCGCGTGTATAATAGAAATCAAAGCTAGGAATAAGAAAAGTCAAAAGATAGTACAATCAGCGATAAAAAAAAAAAGTATATACGAACTATCCACGTACGCACGTGTATTAAGTGCAATAGTGAGTCCAATAGACCAAACGCTCTTCAAAATATACAAACCGGAAGTTGAAGGATAATTACATTATTAACGTAAAATCTAGAAGACAATATCGCACGAGTGTAAATAATTCTAGATCTCTTCGAGATCCACTCGCTCCCATGGTCTGCGAGCTCGGTTCTCCGCTCGTTAATTAACTATCGCGATTTCGTGGCGTACGAACCGACACGACCGGGCCCGTCGTAAAGCAGATTCGCCAAGTCGCGGTGACTAATTAGCGGCGAGTACGCAAACAAACAATTCCCTACGCGTAGCTAATTATCCCTCGGGTCCGCCGGCTCTCGGGAGGGAATCCACGAAGTCGGTTCGCCGCTCGACAGTCTGAATTCAGAGCTTCAAGGACGCTCTCACGGTGTCTGAAACCCTCGCGCGGATACGAGTGGACCGGGTACGGTCCGTTTCAGCGAACGGAGCTTGAGTAATCGCTGGTCAGGAGAGGCTCGTTGCGCCGAGTAAAGTGCCGAGAGATGGCAAGGGCCGCGAGTAGCTGAAGGAAAAGGTGGCGGCGGAGCAGGAACGGTGGCAGCGTGAGACGCAGGAGGTGGAAAAAGGAGGAAGAGGTGGACCGAAAGTGATGGATCTCGGGGAGGTGCAGACGCGGCGCAGCGTGCGACGCGAAAACTGGCTCCTCTGTTTGCACAAGCCTTCTTCCCTCCTTTCAGACCTTCCTTTTCCCCCCTTCTCAAACCTGACGAGAGTCAGAAGAGGAGCCGCCTCGCACTCGCGCCGTGGATAGGGCGGACAGCTCGTTCCCGGCACCGGCTACGGACACGAAAATTCGACGTTACCGTGAAATCGTGTTGGCACGTAATGGTGCTAACGATCGTGCCCATCGCCGGAAAGCCGGGAACCAGCATTCGCGAAATTGAAGGCCGCCAGTCGAATCTCTGTGAATCACTTCAACGCGTTCGCAGCCGTACTAATTTCGCAAGTTTCCACTGGAGTCCGCTTTTCTTGGGGGAGAATCCGTGGAATCTTTGGAATAAATCTTTATTTACAATGGAACAAATACGTATTGTCCTTCTAAGATATCCGGTCTATGAATTTTTTCATTTTACATTTTGAATTTTTGAATTTTTTCCCGGCATATTGTATTCGCCATTTTGAATGTCCAAAGTTCGAGGTCGGATTAGGATCAGCGATCCAGAAAACCCTTGCATACCAAGTTTCATTCAAATCGAATCACTTTTCGCATTTTCATCCGCCATATTGAACTCACCATTTTGTATTTATAATTTTTTAGTTCAGATTTAAAATCATCGATCCCGAATACCCCTGCCATACCAAGTTTCGTGAAAATCGTTCGAAAGGAACTCGTTAAATATCGATGACAAACTATGTAAAGTTGATTGTTGACGATTTATTCCAAGAAATACCACGCTCGACACTGTGTTTACAATTTTTACTACTTTACTACGTCACCCTTACGCATTTCCAGAAATTTATGTGAGTTACTGTGTCAATCATTCATTCATATTCATCTATATAATAGGAAACGTTGAAGTGTCGTAATCCGTCATGAAATCGTTCTATTCGATTCTAACAAAATTCAATGTAAAGCGGGGATTTCTACTATCTATTAGATACGTATCAAGTAGACTGGAAAGTAATGTCGTTTTTGCAATGTTAAATCCTTGTTTATCACTCAACAGGCTCGTTGATTTTTATCGGTCATTGAAAATTTGCACACTGGGTGGCTGTTGATAACGAGGACGATTACATAGTTGCTTAAAAATAGAAATTTATCAAAAATTTATTTGAATTTAATGTAAAAGAAACATTACTTTCCAGTCTACCTAATATCGTCGCCATTACATGCTCTTAAACGATTGTTTCATTTATTGCTGTACTAATCAGAAATATGAGTCTGATGTAATAGTTGACGTGCTGGTAGTTGACGTACTTCTGACCTGATGTATCCTATCCATGAATTTTCCATTTTACAAGGTGTTTAGAGACATCTAGGGCTCCGCAAGTTTCCACTTTATAGAGCCTGCTATTCACGGGCGTAAACTTGGTAAATCTTTGTACTAAAAGTTTGTTGACAAGAGCCTGGCTTCCGAGCTGCAGTTTTATCTCCTCCAACTAATAACCCAGCTCTATTTCCGCGGGGTCGACTAACGCAGACCGAGAGAAAGGAACGAAAGGAGTAAAAGAAAACGGCCATCGAAAACTCAGGATGAATTACAGCGTCCCGTCGCCTCGTTTCGTCGCGATTGTTTTCGACTAGACACTGTTTATCTCGTCTTTGACTGTGGAGGAACCGAGCTTGTACCCGTTTTCATGCTGATTTATTAGGAGCGTCGTCGCGCCTCTAGCTAGTAGGGTTCAGGGTCGTTCGCCTAGAAATCGAATTCGAAATATACCGAGTAACTTTAATATTAGCAATGGTGGACAATCTCTTGTTCCGTGAGATGAAGTAACCGAGGTATATGAAATTACAGCAGCGTATATTTTATCTAAAGATGCCGATTCATTCCTATAGAAAACGAACTTTTACTCCAAAGATTTTACCTGAATTTTGTTCACGAAAGACTCTTATGGAAGCTTCTTATGGAATTTCAAGCGTCTTAAAACACCTTGCAAATTCATAGACAGGATACTTTCAGCTAAGAAAGCCAATTCGCTCCCATTGCCAACGAACGTTTATTGTAAACATTTCCCCCGTGTAATTCATCCGCTGTTTTCAATGGCCACTTTCTTTTACTCCTTTCGTTCCTTTCTCCCGATCCGCGGAAATGGAGCTCGGTTATTAATTGGAGGCGATAAAACTGTAGCCTGGAAGCCACGGTGGCGCTTTGGTAGCGAAAGCGAACGAGATAAGGCCCTGACCCTAGTCGATCGATAAGGATCGCTATAAATTTAGATCTTTAGTGGCCATAGCTTCAGACGTTTATTTCTTTGAGGAGTTCGCCACTCTTTTGCTTGGAATCCTTATTAGTCTAGGCAACTATCGATCGGGGAAGATAACGTCACGGTCGAGTGGCCTGTGTCGGTCGACTGCCCGATTCGATTCGATTAACCAATCGACCTGTCCTGTGCAGTGACCTCACACGTTGCGACGATGAATTTATTCGGAAGCTGCTTAAATGGCGGTGTCGCGTGGCTGGCCTTATTTCCAACTCGCGGCAATAAATTTTGCACGGCCAACCTATTAATAATGTCCTGTTTGACGTATGGCATGATACCGATATTATTAACCTAGCCTGTGATCGTTACCCTCTTATTGCCGCAACGACGTCCGTTAATTTATGAACACATTCTCACCGACATTAGAATAGTCATGAATAGCGTTCTTACAAATAGGAGCACGTATCGCGTGGAACTACAAATTACACATTTTCCCCGACCGTACGTTCAGATAATATTTAATGCGGATGACGCACGATGTGGAACTAAAAATTTTCTCCGACTCTCGGATAATGTTCAAGATAGCAGGAAAATAAATTGTGTAATTGATCCGGATAATATATGTTTGGATTTTATAAAATAGAAGACGTACGATATGGGGAATCACTTTTAATTAAACGTTTTATTTCGAATGTTTTCCACAATTTTGTTTTGGTCATTCTTGAAATGGAGGAAATAGCAATCAGACGGAATAAGTACAATCGATATTGATATTTGATCGATTCATGCGTAATACTTCGTAACAGTCCAAAAGTGACAGAACGTTGAATAATTATTTTATTAAATGCTATTGACAACGGTAACTTTTCTGCTTATTTATCTAATGTCTTCATGTTAGATACTGAATGATAATATCATTCTTTGAACTATGAAATAAATTGTTATTAAAGATCAAGGGACTCTTTTAAAAGAAACCTTTACATGCAATCGTGTCTCGGAATTACTCGGAGAACTCTTTTTCCCCGACGTTAGTGAAACGGATGACAAGCAACAAAAATAGGTGAAATAATTCAGATTTTTTTTAGTCCTGTTCATGATTCGCTGGGACAGTGTGATTAATTACAAGCTTACTTACGGTAGGGTGCATTGTGATCGTCGCGTCCCATGGCCTTGATTGAGCGGCCAATTACGGTAACATTGCCGCTGCTACAAGTTGAGTAGAGACTCACGGAGCGCACCATTGCCGGCACCGCCCCGCACATCACCACCTGAAATTGTAAATAGTAGTGTTTAATTAATTGGAAAAAGTGAAATCGCAGCTCGAAAGAAAGGATTCACAGTAAGATAAGGCCCTTACCTAAAAAAGATTCAAAGTTCTAAAGCAGACATAATTTGGGATGCATTAGGTTGTCCCAAAAGTTTCTTTCGCTTTATTAATAAGAAATGCATGCACGATAATTCATGTTTCATGTTACATTACGCAATCGTGCACAATTCATTTTGCTCCATTACTGTTACAACATGAATATCTATGAAATTATTGGGTCGTCCGGAAAGTTCATGCCTATTTTTAAGAGAACTTCAAAGGCATATTTGAATTTTGATTTATATTTATTGAATTATATATGTACCATTTTGTTCCACAACCTTTCCACCCGTTAAGGAATGTACACGTATTATTTGTTTTCACCGATTCCGATATATATTCAGACCTGTACCGCCTACTAAAAATCGCCATGGACTTTCCAGACAGCCCGATAGATTGTCTATTTATATAAACACAATCACACAAAATAATTGAGTGCAACTCGCGAAAGAAACTTTCGGGAAAATCTAATAATTCGAATCTAACATTTTAATCGCAAACTGTAATATTTCATCCGACATATTCTATGTCGTTCTTGTAAATATTTCTGCTCCTTTATTATAGTCGGAGTTGATGAAATTACAGTTTGGAAGAGGTATAACACGTTCGGTAGTGAAAACGAACGAGATAAGACTCTGACCTAACCCAGATATACACCAAGACCTGACAATTTAGCCTAGACCTGCAACTGTAAATATTTTTGTTTTATTAGTTGGATGAGATACAACTGCATGGAAGCTTGGAAGTGGTTCACGCTTGGTAGCGGAAGGCAAATGAGATAAGGCTGTGACCTAACCCATATATACCTAGACCTGACGATTTACCCTAGACCTGCAATCGCAAATATTTTTTTTTCTATTATTTGGACAAGATAAACAACAATGAACGAAGAGAGATAAGGGCCATAACCTAATCCAGCACAGCAAACAATTATAAATATCGAGTGTATTAGGCTGGTCAATATGCGATTCAAAGAATTCAACGAGAGATTTTTGATGTGGATCTTTAACGATGTTCTATTCTCTGTACTCTTTCTCTGGATTCTTTGGTGAAAGAGGGTGAAGCCTTGAAGGAGTGCCAAGGATTTTTTAAGGAATTTATTTTCAATGAGAGAAATATAGATTTTACTAAAGATTACTTAACAACAAAAGACACATCGATACTAATGGTAGGCTCCGTTGCATAATAAATACTACCTTTTCATTTGGAATGCAACAATTTACAACAATCCCGTTCAAGTTTCCCCGTGCACCGAACGAGTTAATTTGTTATTTGTTAAACGAGCAACGACGTCGTCATCGCCAGAAGGGATTGGTGATCTTTAGGATTCTCAAAAGGACGAAAAGATAAATAAACATGGGCGAGACGTGTTTTCAGTTCGATGACCGAATGCGAAATCGTTAAGGACGCCGCGACTCTTTCACGACCGCCAACAAGAACATTTTTAGGGGCGATTCGCATAACGCAGCATCGAATTATTCGCCGTGTCGTTCGCGCAGCTCCTTTTTGCAGTTCATTTGGAGGAGTAAAAATGCGCGGTATCGGAGAAAGATAGAAGAACGTCGTTACAGGCGAGACTACAAAAGATGGATACCGACGGCGAGATTTGTTAACGAGCGAACACGAGCTGTCCATTAATGGCGACAGAATGTGGCGATATTTTATTTGTCGTGTGGCGCCGTAACAATGCTACGATGACCAGACAGCCCTCTATAAACCCCGAAAACAACTGACGTAGGTGCTGCGATACTTTCATTATCGAACGTCGACACGAAATTATTTTCATTTTAGTCGAATAACTTTTTCGCATCCATAGGGTTCCAGAGGGTTGGTTGATTTGATGAATTTGATTTGGAATGATTGGAAATTGAATTTCGATCATTTTTATTTTGAAAATATTAGAAACGTAATATGTGACGCGGTAGCAGTAATGACGTATTGAAATAAAATTATTATTGAAGACTGTAAGTAGTAACGAATTGAATGAAAGTGACGTACGAAGTAGATCAGTGTACTGACAGAAAGCCACAAAGCGTACTTATTATTATAAAATATTGTCATTATTTACATTTTACTTCCCTTTTGCTGATATTCTTCAATACGAGTTTCGCTTTATTTTGGTTAATGAAATTATTTAAATTTAGTAATAAACGAAACTAAAAACGACGAGAATTGCTCGCAAACCGATGTGAATCATTACATACGGAATAATATTACAATGTTTGAAGTATACAGAAACAATTAATTCAATGTTAACGCAAGTAACGTGAAGTTTCATAACGCACAATAATTCTCTAATGTGCCACTGGCACTAATATAACTCGTAACTTGCACAACAACGAGACTTTCTACATGGGATCACTTACACGGTATTTTTTCAAGCTTCGAACTACGAAAAGGCGTAGAAGTACTTTCTGAGCACTCGTGATCCCCGGTTTGAGAAACGCTGATTTAATTCAGAGTTCTCAGGTATTACCTGAAACTAACTGCAATTTCTCTTGGAAGCTGATCGCGTTTGAAGCTGCGGCTAAGGCTGACCGTTATCAATCTGCCACTTTCCTATCCTCTAAATGCTACGTATACGGTTGCGGTTAAGGCTTTTTATAGCAAAGCGATTGCTGCACGCGACGTACGTACATATATGCACGTAGCATGTGTGCACAATAACCTCTTAACACGTTGGTCGCTGTGACAGTTTTCCACGCCCGTGTATTTTCTATACACGTCACTTCCGTTAACAAAAATTACTCGACGCGATTGACAGAATTCCAGGCTCTAATTTCCTTTGACCTTGTGTCACCAGACTCGTTATCGTTTCATCCCGAAACCGCAAACCTGAATTCGAGCGAATTGCAAATTTTTAAAGAAAAATTGATTATTTCGCATGAAAGCGCCCATTGCAATTCAATTCCACGGCGAAGCAACGTTTCGTGGGAATAAATAATGGATTCAACTCTGTGTCGCTCACCTCGATAAAAAGGTGATTGAATGCCAGCGGTTTAAATGATCGCGTAACCGTCAGAGAACCATTACCATTGTCGAAAAATGGTAAGAAACGGTTAGAATGAGCCAAGAGTCGCAAGAATTGGATCTTTGATGAATGAACGAAAATTCTTTTGGATCGATGAATCGAAAATCGATGCGCTGGAGTCGAGATGCGTAATTTGCATTCTTCCTAGTGTAATAAAAGATGTTGTTGCGGTGGCCACGATCGAGCACGGTGGAGGGTCAGTTAGACTTTTAGAGATCCATTTAACAATAAGTATAACTGACCCCAGATATTCAATAAGATCGTTTCGTTGGGAACCAACGAATGCACCAAATTGTTTATCTAATGTCGAGTTTTGATTCTTCACTCCAAAGAACTTTCGTTCAATTCTTTCGACTCTCAACTTTTTCGTAGATACAGAGAAAGTACTTAAATAAAAGTTTGTCCTATTATCTATACAGTACAACGTATATTTCATCAATGATATTTTACATACTTCAACATTTATGGACGTTCTCATAGATTCCTTCATATCTTCATTTGTCATAAATGCATAAAAATTCGCAGTCTAGCGAGTTGCGAAATGTCGCAGCTGAAGAGAATAGCAAAATCGAGAGATGTCGGTTTTTGAAATTTCCAAAGAAGTCCTTAGTCCTTTAAGACATAGAAAGTACACCGTTTACGTTAAACGGAGATGCTAGTTTTGAGGAAAGCGTGGGAGACGAAAATTATGAAATAAAACATTCGATGTGGCGCCACGCGAAATATCCGTAGACTTTGAAGTGTGTATGTGATTCGTCATTTCCTACATGGACAGAGAGATGAATGTACACGACAAGGAATCAAAGAGCTCGAAACCGCCGACCATTGTCGGCCATATAAACTGTTGGTCTCGCGAGTGCGTAGGAGTGGAAGCGCTGGCCATTAATATATGGCAGGTAAGGTGCGCACCGACGTAATCGTCGATTCGGTCATGTAAGGGGACGCTACAGATGTCACGCGGGAGGTTTTGATGATATTTCAAGCGACTTGAACCAGAAAGAGAGTCAATAATTATACAAGCGAATATCAAAGTGGTATACACGAGTTCATATTTTTGCAAACTGCTAAATAAGTAGCTAGCTGTAGTAATAAGATCTTTAGATACAAGAATAAATGTTACATTATAAGATTATAAGAAAGATTGCAAGAAAGAGAAATTGGTCTTTTGTATAACATGCTTTACATTCGCACAGAGTTTCGTTTAGATCGGAATCATCAGGTTCGAAAGCTTTGTAAATTTCACGCTTTAAATTTCTGGAAAACTTCTTCGAGCATTAATGGGTCACCTGCCAGCACCTTTACCGTGTACAAATTTATACACTGTGTTTCGTTAAAAAAAAAAACAAAATCGCAAAGTTCCCTTAGAAAAAGCCTTTGCTTTGAACTTTTTTTTTTAAAGTGTCAATCATGTTGTGAAAATTTCCACGTAACGTCGATCCCCTACATTCATCCCCCCGAATATCGCGAAAGTCTTAGGCGGAAGGGCTGTACAGAGTCGCGGGATCGACTCGGAGCACGCGATCCTCGACCTCTTCGTGCAACGTGTATCTTTGATCTGACCTAGTCACCGCTGGAACACAAAGATCTGGCACGTATCCGCTTACGTATCCATCGAATAAGTTAAGTATGGAAGTTTACGGAATCCGCACGAACGCGGCCAAAGCCCTCGTTCAAATTTTACACGGCTCGTTAAAGGCAACCCAACTGGGTCAGCGGTAGTTCCCTTAAACTATGGATACAACGCGAAAACACTCTAGACGACTGGAATCCTTTTTTGAACGTAATTGAGGGGAAGTGGAGCGATCGTATCTCTCCTCGATACAGAAGTTACACGAGGGCTATATACGGAATTCGTTTTTCCATCGTGGAAATTTATATCGCCGGTGCTTTGTCGGTTGTGGCAATAGGCGTCGCATTTTGCATTTGTTTTGAAGGTAATGCGGGACAATGGCGTATCTTGAAACACTGTAGGTGGTACTTATTATTAATGTTTTCCGTAATCAGTTGTTTATAAGGATTCTTCGTTAATTTAATCCTCTATGGGTCAACTTTTTTTTTGTAGACAACTCGCAAGGCGTTTATTTTGATATAATTCAAATTTAAAAGTTTAAAAATTTGGATTTTAATCGATTCCGTAAAGGACTGTTAGTGGTTTAATATTGCTATTTAGAAAATGGTAATACTTGGTGGAGGTACTCACCATCAGGAGGCACAAAATCTTCGCTAAAACGGCAAGCTGTGGTAACCTGAAACAATCAATAAAAAAAACGTGATGAGTTCTAATTTTCTTGAGTTTAAGTGCGAATGAAATAAAATCGCAACAATCACGAAACTTCTTCAATGAGCTCTGTCAAAATAGTTAAAATTACTATAATAAAAGCTTTCGTGTTCCAATAGCGGAAAATACATAAAAGTTCTAATTTAGATACAACCCATACGATATAAAAATACAAATTTCAATTACGATATTATACCGTCAAGTATGAATATAGCCCATATAAATATACAATTTTATTTACTTCGTAAAACTTTTTACAACAAAACCTCTGACTTTTTATTATGCTGCAACAGTCCCAAAACATTCCAGTTTTATTTAAACAAAAAAAAAAAAAAAAGAAGGATAAAATTTAAACCGTTTCTCTTTGAATTCTCGGTTAAAGGCTGTTCCTCGAACTGTGCGCGTAGTACGCAAGGTTATGCTCGAAGGAAACGTGTCTCGAGCCACGACTGGTATTTGCTGTTGCACCTGCAAGATTTCAATTTCTATCGCGCAACCGAATCGCGATCTCCCCATGATTGATGATATTCAAATAAATTTCGCACGATTACGGTCCACGGTCGCGTACGACGATATACAGAATGTTACTATTAGCAGCGGCACAGATTGAAAGCACGGGACGCTGCGGGATCGCATCTGACAGATAAGGAAAACATGTACGAGATAATTAGCGGTGGAAACAAATTACGGTCGACAAATTGCAACGTGTAGCTAATTCACGATTCTATCTCCATCCAGATACGTTAATAATACTTCTGTGCCCGGAATGTCGAACTACTGCTCTGCGTGATGTTCCTATTTCATTTTGCATTTCTAACAGAGTATTGTGCGTGTTTTAGAGCAAACCTCTCGCGAGACATTCATTGGACGACTGCAAATAAAGAGATTCGTAAAGGGACCGTTGTGATTTTGTTTCTTAATGAGAAAGTAAGAGAAAGAGAAAGTAATGAGAAAGAGAACTCTTTATTTTAGAGTAAAGTTTATTGTTTTAAAAGGTATCAATAAGTCGAATAATTATTGCACTGTGATTTTTTGATAGGACATCGTTGCTTTAATATTTCTTTAAGAATAAGAAGTTGATGATATTGGAATTGAGATAATGATATCGATCGCAGCTTCGATGCAATTAATATAACAGAATAGTTTCTACGCGAGTAATGTAAGAGTTGGTATCAAAGAGATCATTCAACTTGGTCAACAAATTAGCCCTCAGAGGCTGTAGCTATGTTCGATTGTAGCTACAGTATGGGTTTAACAACCCCGAGGTAACCGAGCTATAGGGAGGACAATGGGCTCCGAACATTTCCAATAGGGATGTCAGGGAACTACGAAGAGTGGTATGCAAGCAAATGCAAATCCAAAGTAATCTAAAGCAAGAACTAAATGAATGAAAGAACGAAGGAGTGCAAAACTCGTACATTAGGTGTCATAGTCAAGTTGTATCACTTCGCACCCTTATGAATAAAATTCACTAACTCACTTACAATCATTTACTTGATCAACAAAACTTCCAGAATTCGATACAACTCTATTCTTCTAAATCTGTAATTATCTTTATACTTACGCACTTTAGTTGGCCTCTTTATCGAGTAATTAGTTATTATAATAGCTGTTACACATTTTAAATTAGACAAAAAAAAAAAAAAAAAAAAACTTTTCTAGCCACACGCTGCAGTTAAATTGCACAACGATTTCCGAGCTTTCCTATAAATTTCCCGTTAAACATTTGCAACGTCCCTTTATCAGAGAAATGTAGCACGAGTGGCGTCATAAGTGGCATCACAAGGTTGACTCATTTCCATCGCGTTCCAGAATCGCTCGCAACGTGAATTAATTTTCAAGAATCGTTTGCGTGTGTGAAGTCGAGCATTCTGCACTCGGTCAAGTATTCATTCGAAGCTTCCGCGGTGGCCGCGCTGCAATTAAACCACGAAACCCGAGTTGACTGCGTTTTTTGTGCCTCGCCTCGTGCATTATGAGTTTGACGTACAGCTCTCCAAATGCTGGGTGATAAATACGCGGAGTCACACGTCATGCAAATTTAACGGTAGAATTGAAGCATACCTTCTTTGACCTTCGTGGAAAGTGTGTGTGTGGGGGGAGGGGGGGGGGAAGTGTGTCGGTAAAATCACGATAAACAAATTATATGCGAAGTTAAGGCGACGAAGAAATTCAAATTGAATAGGGTATTCGAATTTAAAATGCTTAGCTTTTTGATTAACGGGTCGAAGGCGTGACTTTTTATACATGTAAGGTGTCCTCGACACTTGCTTGACACGTTGACCTAACTCATATGTGGGCGACAGGGCGTTGGATCGAAGAACTACACAAATTCATGTATTTCAGGTGTCGAAGAAAATCAATCTGAACGAGATTTTTATATTCGACAAGGTTAAAAAAAGAACTACTAGAAATGTTCGATCACATAGTTCCCAATTGAGCAAAAAAACAAAATTTTAGCATCGTGAAGAAGATGAACGATTATTGGGTAAGGCACCGTCAAATTATAACACGGAGAATGGAAAAATTCGTTATTTCATCGAGTCGTTGGTAATTTAGTGTATTTCTAGCTACAGTCTTGATTAAAAAATTGACAAGTATTCGATATGTATGTTAGGATATCGAAATTTCGTTCCTGTGATTAACTCACTTCGTCGTCAATTGAAACCATTGGAACTGCTCGGTTAATTGCCAAGTTGTATTTATAGGTTGATATCTGTTGATTGTGCGTCGTATAATTTTAGATATATCTATGAACCAAGGAAAGGTTAAATATACCTACGACCCAGGAAGGGTTAAATCGAACAAACAACGAAAGTCCCTAACAATCATTGGTAGCTTGGTCGCTGATGTTCACCTGTGCTCCGGTAACACGAGATTCAATATTCGCATTACGCAAGCTGTTGCAGCGGCTTACCGCACGCAGCTCGTGTACGCAACTGGGTTATTATTTACAACCTACCACGCTCTCCGTCGTTAGTCTTAATTTCTACGTTTCCCGATTTCCTCTTTTCGCTGTCGTAAATCTGCAACACTGATAGAGGGAAATAACAACCTTGATTCGATGTTTCAATCCGGGACGGGAATTAACGGCTCGCGATAAATACGGACGCTTTCAGTACGGCAATCTTCGAGAAAGTTTATGGACTGTAGAAAGTGAAACATTCTTTGCTAGATTGATAACATTGCTGTTGATGTAAAATTATGTGCGGGATGAAAGCAACGCGGCCTTTGAACGATTTTGTATTTGTAAATCCGTTTCACGTATCTTGGTATTCGAATAGCAGTACATTTAATATTGTTATTTGAATACCGGTATTGGAATATCATTATTTACATATTATTAGCTAAATACAAATATTCGAATGTCAGTATTTGCGCATTATTATTCGACAATCAGCATCTAAATATTGTCATTCGAATACTAGTCTTTGTCCACTATTATTTGAATACCAGTACCTGAATATTAATATCGGAATGTTGTTGTTCGAATTCTGGTATTCGAATATCAATTCAACTTAATTTGTTGTAGCCACACAAAATGTATACCTCTAAAGTTCCACTTTGTCCTGGATTAATTATAACCATATAAAAGTATAAGAGTAATGATTAATTACAAATTTTCACGTGGCCCAGAATATCAAGACTGCGTAACTGCATAATTAGCAACAATGTCGCAGTTTCCTCTGACAATTAATTTTTGTCAAGGGAAAATGCGGACGTTACAAGTAAACGTTCGATCGTACTTCGATATGCAGGCATTCGAGCCGTTGGAACTCGTGGGATAGATTAAAATTTAAATTTCCCAGCAGTCGTCACGCAACGAAGAAAATGTTAAGCAGCGTCCCAGTGGTAGGCGCGTCGCGAGGGGGGCAGGTAGGGTAACGAGGAAAATTTCTAACGGCGCAGACTATGTGGCACCAGTCGTAATACACAGCGGCACGATCTCCGTGAAAAATCCAGTATTTCCAGTATTTCTACTATTGATGAGAAGAGTCCTCTCCGAGGTCGAACGCGAAGGTGAGACTATGGGGGCAACTCTGCCATTCCGAGGATTTCCATGACGTACATTCCTAGACTCGAGTCACCATTCGTGGAATGAATCAGAATCGTTCTTGTCAGGTGAGACTCTGATAAGATACCTTATTAACCATAAACTTACAATTGGTCGAAATTAATGGAAATATAAATTTACAAAATGTACTACTTTATAAAATTTCACAACTTTCTCCTACGTTTGTTGTAAACATATAAGTTTATATATATATATATACCTGTACAATTTTTCTTTATTCAAATTTGTATGGAAACAGCGATTTCTTTAAAGGTTACTTATAAAAGTGATGGTAAACAATTATGAATTTAAATATTTTTTATAATCATTGAAATTATATAAAAAAGTAGAGAGAAATCTAATCTTTTTATAGGTTGGCTGCATAAAAGACCCAAGTATTTTATATTCTCTATAAAATCTATAAATTACAATATTTTTGAGAAACCACAGTAACTTGTACTGTTTGTTTAATTAAATAGCCGTGCAAGTGTAACGAGTCATACAGTTTTTAATTTATTCCAGATATCGAATTTACATATTCAATTCTTATCGCAGACGATCGGTACGCCAAAGAAGGATTTCTTATCGTACGGAAAGAAACATTTAAAAATCATTCGCAATGTCTCCATAAAAACACGTTCCAAACTTCGGAAAACGTTGTTTTTCAGGTGTCATCGAGTTCGAATGCGACAAAGTAACGATACTCAACAGTACGACGCGAGAAAATAAATAACCAGCTGTTTGAATAGTAACGATTCAATTAGGATAATTCTCCGTCACGAAATCTTTCACGCGTATCAACAAAGGTGTCATTAATTCTGCCATAACTCACCGAATCGCCGTAAACATATCTGCGTGTCGCCGCTTTGAAGTGTCATCTCAATCCGTGCATCCTAAGCTCGACGAATCGCGACACTAATCCGGCTTAGAGATTGAAATATTCTCTTCCCATTCGCGTATTCAAGATCTCACGAATCAGCTGTTTTTATATATATATCGAAACAACACAATTTACAAGCCAATAAAGGTCACATGGTAGAACCCAAAAGCGAGATCAACGACATTCGAGACGCGACACAATCGAAACACTCGGAAACTTCGTGTATTCGTCTGAAATCCAAATTGGACCGATGACCGGCATCGATCGCTCGATAGATTCGCTGGGAACTGATTACCGTCGCGCGAGCGAGGCGATATTAAACAATTAATTCAGAAGAAATGCTGCTCGGGTCCGTATTTGACAGTACTTGAACGAATTCCTCTATGATTGCGTGGGCGTCGAAATTCTTTGAGAATTTGCTCGGATTAGCCCTGGATTACGTCCTATCGATGTCAGTCGTTTGGTAACGCTGACGCAACGAACGAAGTGGACTCAACGTCACAGATGGATCCTCGCGAGACGTTTGGGATTGGTACCGAGCAATTGGACGTCTCTCCTAAGATAACTCTGTCGTGGTACGATGATAGGACTGTCTACTTGGACTAGAGAAGACGAAGCTGTCTAGGTAGCCGAGAGAACGTGGTATTCAACCGCGAATTTGTTCTGCAACTCAGGGGGCTGCACGATCACTTCTGTTTAACTGGTCCACGCGTTCGACCGATCAGGAGTTTGTAGAAGAGTACGAGTCTTGGCCGCGGTTTTGTTGTCACCGACGTGAGATCAACGTGGCGAATGCCTCGGAGGATACAATCCAGCTTGACATCCCCAACCACGTAGGGACTCATCTAAAGGGGATTTTAGTGGGGATATTTGTCGCCTGCCGCGTGAAAAACTGCCAACACTTGAATAGGCCCCGACACACGAATGAAAAACGCGGCTACTGACGCCGATGGCTCTCAGCTGGACACCGACTGTCGGCTAGATGCCCCGAGTAGACGCGGAGGATGATACCTTCATTCCCCCTAACGAGCAATATCATTCCTGTTGGACTCTCCCCTTTCGATGTAGCAGTACCTTTGGTGACGGGAAATGCCAGAAATCTTCGGGAAGTGTACTTGATCTCTTCGATCCAGTCTGTTCGACACTTAACGTGACGTGAATTCACGTCACTTCAAATTATATTCCTGATTGTGAGCAAATTATGAAAATCTTTCGACAAACAGAGAAACTTTATTTCGAGACAATTGAAAACCACATAATCCAATATTTGTCATAGTTTCTACTTAATTTTATATAGGAGTCTTTACGTATTTTTAGATTAGTACTTATTTTTAGATTAGATGGCGATTCTAGTTTTCAGATCCACTTTTTTTTTTTTTTTTTTGACAGCTCATCTTCCAAATTAACTGCTTTTGCTTCTCAGTGAAAAGCTCATAAATGGGTGACGTGGCGGTCACAGCATTAACTGGAGCATTTGAATTAGGCAAACGAAATGACTGGATGATGCAGATTCATTTTCTGTTCGTGGAAACAGTGACGATGTTCGGTGGACAAATGTGACTGGTCCCAACGAAAAATTTCTGAATCACATCGAAACAGTGATCAAACCCTTTCTTGGTTTGTCGCTTTGTTGGTTGATTTAGTCGATTTGCGACTAGAAGATTAGGATATTATTTTCCCTGTTTAAAATTTCTGTATAATTTTTGTCCATTCCAGGTGAAATTGTGGTTAGTCAAACTATTACTTACAGAAATAATTATTGACGAATGTTATTAAACGATATTGAGATAAAAAGAAAAACTGGTAAAAGCACCTTGTAAAAGGCAATAGAAAAATGTTTAGTCAAACGTTAACTGCTGCCATGTGCGATAAAGGAATATACTAACAAAGTACCAGAGTTCGTCTCCATTTCTTTATTATGCTTAAAGGAAATCATTTTAATTATAAACTTATTCGGAAGTCGTCATATACGAAGTCGTTAGTATTTAAAATAAACTATATTTTTCTAATCGTTTAATAGTTCACCCATTAACACCATTTCAACTCGTCTATGATTAACCGTGTCCACGAAAAACCAATTTATTCGACAAATTCTCCACGCACGCCCAATGAATTGCGAGGAACGTATATCGAATCAGAAATTGAGTCCGTAGCATGATTTGTTGTGGGCTTTTGGTGGTCGAATTCACAGGAGGTTGATCGCACGCGTTGCTCGTTAATCTCGAACTCGCTGCTGTCAATGCGGTGTCTCGCCTAAGCGATTGGACATGACAATTTGCCACTGTCGTGTGAGATTTATCGACGCCCATGATTTGTCGCAATTCGTCGCGCTTGTTTAGGAAACATTTTGAGGTATGCCATTGTCGACGCGAACGCCAGGTGACTTTCGTTGCTTGAATGCTTTTCAATGTAGTAAATCTTTTGGTTTTGTCAATGGAGACGTCGCGGACTTTCTCTTTTATTCCGAAAGGCGCCAGATGATCGTTTAACGATAACGAAAGCAATCATTTTCATTGGTTTTCATTGGTTATTATAACATAAATCAAATAGATTTAAACGGAGGAAACGAATATTTTGGCGTTGAGTGTTTTAAAATTTGCAATATTTTAAATGCGTTATTTTTTGGGTGATGGTAGTGCGCTGAAAATATGAGGAAAAGTGATTTACCCTTTGGTGTAAAAGACTGCAAATACGAAAAAAAGAAGCAGTATAAAGAAGCAGCTAAGAGACCAGTATCTCCCTATCTCCCTATAAAACACTTTGAATAACGAAGAATTTTTTGATAGAATATCTTAGCTCAGAGGGACAATGCGATCCTCTTGTCAACAAAGCTTTATTCCAAAGATTTACCAAATTCCCATGAAAAAGACTGGTGACTCATGAAACTCCGAATACCTCAAAACACCTCGTAAAATAAGAAAAAAATGCAAATATAGCGTATATTTGATCTAAGAAGAATATTTCTCTCTCATCGTCATCGAACTAACGTTCGAATGATTTACCACGCTTTTGACCGACAAAAGCAAACTCTGGCGAAAAGCTCTGAGTTATTAATCCCCGTGCGTTCCATCAATAAACGCGTCAAAGTTGACGCGTCGAATGACGAAATCCTTTCCGCGAACGCGTCCACGGATTCACCCAGTTCGCAGGTCATCGTTCCATGGAACTGCCAGGAGAATCAGCAATTTCCACGACGCGCTGGTAACGCGAGACGCTTGAGGCCAGGTTGCGTCGAATCGAGTCGCCGATCATTTTTTCCGTGGCGCGTATGCCGCGGCATGCAAATTATGTCGTTGATTGAGCCGAGGATTTTTTTCCTGGCACGAGGAGCACACTCTGGAGGCTGGTGGCAACGTGAAGTGGCAGATAGTAGTCGCCGACGTCGCTCGCTTAGGAGAAACGACCAAGGAGACGGAGCGACGTTTCGACGCGTCCTGGAACGCTACACAGAGGACTGTCGTCGTGCTTCAAGTGTTCCACGGCCGAGAGGACAACCTGGGGCGGGTGGGAAGAAGAGCAAAAGATGAGGAAGATGAGGAAGAAGAAGAAGAAGAAGAAGAGGAGGAGGAGGAGACACGCGAGACGAGTACGCGACGCGGTTTTTGCCTCGAAGCCGCGCGACGTTCCGCCGGCGTCACATTCATTCTGACACGCTCCTCGTCACTCCCCCTTTCTTCCCTCCTTAGATGGAAAAAAATGACTATTGAATATCTATGATGGCGCTCCAAGAAGGGGGATCGCGCCTTCTTTGATTTAATGGGAGATGGTAGACGCCACGCTCGGAATTGCACCTAACCCGTGATTTGTACAATTTTGGTAGCCTTGGGAAGGTTTACGCGAGGTTTGGAAGAATTTTGAAGACTAGGTGTCAAACAAGATAGATCAGGCATCTTGAATTCAAAATAAATTTAACACGTTGACTGCCAAACTACTCGTGAAAATTTATATGAGCCTGACACTTCGTTTCTATACATCTGGAACTTATTTTTGTTGAATGTAAAGCAGTACTTGTTTCTGGAATTTTATCAAATTCATGAATCCTACCGCAGAGTCTTCAGAATTAATTCATTTAATTTCTTAGTGAAAAGTCCTGTCATCCGTAATTGTGGTTTTGAATGCATTTGAAAAAAGCTGGACAAACTGGCTAAAATTCAGAAACCTACGAGAAACAGAATAAAACTGAATGAAACTAAATCAAATTGAACAAAACAGAATTTACATAAAATAGGACGTGCAATACACAGTCAATCCTTTAAATATTCGTACCCTCTATGTCTATTCAACAAGTTCGACTAAATTAAATAACAGTTTTGGTACTACCAAATGAATTCATCATTACAAATATATATCTGAAAGAGCTTATACATCTACGTAAATATGCATCAATATATTTGTACAAACATACATTAGGAAACATCGAACCTACCATTATGGGACTGACTGTATATCCTAATGTACACAAAACATATTTATTTTTATGCATATCCATTGGGGTGGGCCATCCGACGCTGTAATATGTGTTAAATCCAGACACTGCGTATATATTTCTGTAAAAGGTAACCCAATAACACGCGGAAGTCCGTGTCACGACGAAATTGAAAATTGAACGGGCGGTAGCATTCCACGCGGTGGTTTTTCAATAAAAATCGTGACGTTCGAAGAATTCCCAGACGTCGGTCACCGTCGAAGGAGGCCACCGGCGGGTTTATCGTGCGACGAAATGAATTCCTAAAACTCAATTAACCGTGGCCTTCTTAACTGACGCTCGCTTAACGAACGAGGCGAGTCGAGTAATGAATGGTCCCGCAGGATGCGCCTTGTTTAGTAGTTTCGTCCGAGACGAGGCCTAGAAGAGGACTCTCGCTCGAACCTGATATCCGCCCTAAGAGCCTTCGGGCGATCCAACCCTTTTAAGTAGACCTAAGTAAAACGCCAGGAATGCGGGGAACAGCTCGATGGTACTCGATCGACGGGGTAAAAGATCCATTTCACGGTGATTCATCGTCGGCTGTTCCCGGTGACACCAGCCATGAAAATCTATACGGCGGAGATTAAAAGAAGCGACGCACGAATTACGTGGGGCCCGTGAAGGCTCGCTTTCAAATGGCCGATTCTTTCGGGAAAGAAAACTTCGGCTCTCGATACGACAGGTGCTGAAAATTAGCTTGGTGAAAGTCTACGGAGATTTGGAGCATCTTCTATGTCGCAAATACGACACCAATTTATTATACATATACATGTAACATCATTTACAGTCAGTTCCACAAATATTCGTACCCTCTGTGTCTACTACAAGAATTCGTCTCGATTGAATGATAGGTTTGACGTTACCGAATGAATGTTACATAATAAATATGTACATGAATTTACATTACACACGTATATTTTTCTAATGAAAAATTTATTTGGAAACATCAAATCTATTATATCGTTTAGACTTTCTTCAGTAGACATAGAGACTATTATGAGACTGACTGTTTATATATATATATTAAATATTACGTATAGGTATTATAATGTAATGCATGTATATGTAAATTGTACTCGCGTAATGATAACGACAGAAATTCGCCATCTACCAAAGAAACGGTACAATTAAACCGCGCGACGCGTTACTTGTGTTTTTAAACGCCACACACGAAGATACATATACACGATTACAAATTATCATTTCAAATACTCGTTTCGGTGCAAGAGGAAACTTTTATTCCGAAAGGTGTCGCCGTTCGTTGAGTCTCATCCAAGCGGACATTTGTTGTACGACCTGTAATCTCTAATGGATTCTATAGGCATTTAAATAACCATCTCGCCCACCCACCGTCACTTAACTCTCTCTCTCTCTCTGTCGTTTCTCCGAACCCTCACGCTATCTGGACGGTGTATGCTGTGACGACAGGAAGACAACTGCTCTTCTCCCTGCCTTTCCACTTTTTTTTACCGTTACGTTCAGCCGAATTATTTGCCTTCGTCCTACGTGTGTCTTCGGGAACCGTTCGCGCCGCGCAATTGGGGCAAGAAAACCGTTCCTCCTCGAGGGACCATCGAGTTAAAATCGACAACGAAGGGAAACCGGTGGCTACTCGAAGCTTTTTTGAAGAGACGTCGATGAAGTTAGGAAATCGGACGAGATAGTAGAGAGGGAATAAAGGAAACTGTACACGTGGACGTTGGTTTATCTACGGGGACGTCTCGGGCAAACAGTTGGTCGTCCTCGACGTGATTCATGCATGGATGGACAGGTGCGATGATGAATGAACGTTTTGGAAAGTGAAGAGAGAACTGTGAGGAACTCGCGAACACTGAAGGAAACTGAATGTAAGCGAACGGAATTGAATATTATTTGAAACATTGGACAACGAAAGGAAATGACGAGAAAAATTGAATAAAGTTGATCGAAACTGGTATAAACAGAAGAAAACTTTGCGATACTTTATGAAATAGGACAAAACTGATGGAAACTGAAGGAAACTGGAAAGATCTGAATAAACCTAAAGAAATCTGAAGTAAGCTGAAGAAAGTTGAAGAAAGCTGTAGAAAGCTATAGAACATTGAACATAATTAAACAAACCTGATAGAAACTTTAATAAAGTCAACAAAAAAACTGATCTAAAACGAAGAAAACTGAGGAAAATTAGAGTAAACCTAAAAAAAGCTATAGAAAACTGAAAAATACGGATCGAAACTGAATGAAATATGTAGTACGATACAGGAGAGTATTTTACGAAACCCGATCAAAACTGGACAAATCTGAAGAAACTTGAACGCAACTGAACAAAATTGGGCAAATCTGGCCAAAACTGAAGAAGACCGAACGAAAGGTCACTCCTCCTCGAAGGATCTCCAAGTTAATAATCGACAACAAGAGGAAACTCAGCAGTTGGCGTTCCAGCGACGCTGCGAAACATGCTTTGGTAAAATCATTGCTGAGAAATTCACAATTCGTTCTCGCATCTAACATTGACGATGAGTCAGCGGAGTTGGTCATATGAAACTGGGAGCCAACGAATCCACACAAGAGCTGGCGCACTTTTAGGGAGCTCTTCTGGCAACCTGAGCCAACGAACCCGAACTTCGTCTAGCGATCGATTTTGCTGATGATGAATGAATCCCTCCAAACGAGAAAATCGAATACAATAATTATGGAAACTACAGACGTGTTGGAATTCATGTGGAGGATTTTTATCAATGATTGTTTCTGCATATTATGACGAGTGCTTTTCTGCACAGCTCCATAACTAAAAGTAAACAGTTCAAATAGTGATATTGGCATTGGAAAAAGCTTCAACGCGTCACTTAAAATCTTAGATTCCGTCCAACATCTTAGCAACAAACATTATTTATATTTTCGTTAACGTACGTTTTCACTCTGAATCGAGCCGTGACACTTCAAAGTTAACTGCTAAAAGATGAAATTATTTTCCCAGCAATCTAACATGTACTGATAAAAATTAATTCGCCTCGTTAAACGGTTAATAAATTTCATGGGCCAGCGAATACTATTTTTGGCTCGGTTGCGTGTTAAGGAAAGTATTCATGTGAGGTAACGAGCATTTAAGAATCGCCGATAACAGAAGCGTGGGAGTACGCGGCGATAAGCTCGCAAAGTGGACGCTGGAATTTGTGTAATCGTTTTTAGGAATTTCATGAAATCAGTCGCGTGGAGCAGACCCAAAAAAGGAACGTTACGTCAATGACTTAACGTGCATCGCCGACATACCTGTTCGCTGACATTGCTCAACGTGACCAGTAAAGCTAATCGAATTGTTTGCTTACCCCAGTAAAATTATCAGGCGCCCATCAATGTCATTCACGATCTACTATACTTAACAATTTCGCTAGACGTCAACCACGATAATGCTTCGGAGCAGATAGTAACGACATTGATCGGAGGTGGGACATAATTCTCCAGCAGATAAAAATTTCCACAGTCGAGTGAAATATAAACAATCGTTCGTCGTTGCTGGCCGAATAAAAATTGAAATTTTGATTGGAGAATTATATATATTTAATGAAAAAGTTGGAAATTTACTCGAGGAATTTAGTGGAGGCAACTACAAAAATTGTAAATAAAAGTTTGCAATTAAACAATTTGTAAATTAATGGTCTTCGGTCATGAAAAGTATGCTTGTTGCTTCGGAAGAGAATTTAATTTAAGGGATAAAGGGATGTAAAGGGATATATATTATTATAGTATTTAATTGAATTTCGTAACTTCTCTGTATAAGAAATTCAACGGTATACATATTTTTAATTTCTTGTCTCGATAAGCAGTCAGTAACATTTAGTGACCTTCCTGGAAAAAAATGCTAGCTTCGTATTGTTATTTTATATTTACCAATGTATTTATTTAAAGATACGTTTATGGAATTCCAATCGGGCATAATTTCCAGAGCAGTGCTGGATATAATAGGAATAAAAGAATCGAGCTCAGAGAGAAGATTTACAGTGGCATAAATGGACGCCATCGGTAAAGGTTAATTGAAAAGCACCGTGAAATTAAAGACCGAGACCTTTTGCCTTTAATGACTTTTCTATCACAAGAAGCCGCACTGATAATCGTGAAATTCGCAGACCGTTTATCGTCCATTACCCTTCCACTCTTCTTTTCGCTGTTTCTCAATATTAATTAAAATATTTTCATAAAAACAACAGTGTCATAATGTACGTAAAGACTGATTCCAATAAATTTTACCTATACCTTCTACATCACAGGCTGCGAACATTCTTGAGCGTTTTCTGAATTTATGGACGATTTCGGTTTTTAGTAAATTTTTGGTGCAAATTTCGAATAATCTTAGGCTACTAGCTTATGCGAAGATTTGCTA
The DNA here is from genome assembly GCF_026225885.1 of Hylaeus anthracinus. Taxonomy (NCBI): domain Eukaryota; kingdom Metazoa; phylum Arthropoda; class Insecta; order Hymenoptera; family Colletidae; genus Hylaeus; species Hylaeus anthracinus. The sequence goes on along the minus strand of NW_026534344.1, from coordinate 5,228,907 downwards.
CCGTTCTTTGGCTTCGACTATGTAGTTCCCCTACATCCGCCGAAGTCGTTTTAGATGTAATTAGCGAGTGATTTGTACTGAGTAATGATGCTAGCACGAAGGGGGGCGTGATGGAGGGGGAGAGAGAGAGAGAGAGAGAGAGAGAGAGAGAGCGAGAGAGGAAGGAGAGGAAAATGGAGAACGTGGAACCCTGCTCTTAGAGCAGAACCAGTTCAGAGGCGGATGTATGAGCGTGCATCTGGTAAACGGGTGGGACTTCGTCATGGCTGGGTGATATCCAATCAGGAGTACAGACAAGGAGAACGCGATATCCAATTGACGGTCCGCGACGCTGCTAATTAGCGCTGATAGTTCTGATAGCCGAACGATTACCTAACCGCGTCTAGGTGGTCTGACACAGTGTTGTTTTATTAGTATCGAGTATGACTGTCCTTTAGTACTTAACGGTCAACGCTAAATACAAAGATCAAGAAGAAGCTACGATATCCATTAAGTCGTTAAGTTTGTTAGCGAAATGCGCATATTCATGAATACATCACCGCGATACTAAAATATTTTACAAATAGTGATTACATTGTATGTATTTCGATGTCAGAATTATTTTTTGCTGAATGAAACACTTCGCTTAGAATTTTCATTCATGTTCGAGATGCGCCTAATTTCGTTAGCATTTTAGCATTCTTCGTACCGTAAGTAGCTTTAGAATTGTGTTCGGAAACATGTATTTGTTTTACAAAAGGATGTCAGCAAAGCTTCCTTCTTCGAACAACCAGACACCGTGAAACTCGGCGAATAACGAATTCATAGTCATCGCGCGTTCAAATTTGCCGAGTATTTCTAATTTTAGAAGTCGGCCCACGGAGTTCGGTCAATTTTTAACTTTTTTTTTTTAACGTTGTTTCATAAAAAAAAAATGTGCTAAAACACGGTGCCTTTTATATCACAATATTGACCATACGGTAGTGCGCCAAAAATATTTTTGAAAGCATTCACAAAGAGACTCAAGTACTTGCTAATTGAAACGTCATCGTCGACAATAAGAATTCCATTTGAACGGCGAAACGTTCAAAAGTAAACTAAACACAAAACGTAGCTCATTTCTATGGCAAGAAGGTCTGAGTAGATTGCTCTTTCATCTTAGAAAATTTTGTTAAATTAATTCAGTTTTTATGCTTCTCAAGAAACACACGTTTCGTAAATTTCCTGAACATTTTGCGATTTAAGCATATGCATAGTTGGTATAAATGCTATTCACGAGTGCTATTCGACATGGCTTGCAAACATGCTTGGAGAACGAATACAAGTAGATAAGGTCCGCACTAGTCAGACACGCTAGCCACAGACGTCTGCACTTTCTGTTCTTTCTTCTTTCTCTCGTTTCTGGCCTTGCGTTTTACAAAGTATCGTGTCATCCCACGAACAATACAGTTTTTCTTTGTACGTATCCATCTCGAGAACAAACACGACTGTTCGGATAATAATTATTCAAGGCCTTTCTTTGTTTCTACACTTAATTGTAGAATTCTTTCCTATGATTCTACTAATCTCTCTGTGCCTGTTTGATAACATTCTTTTTTTATAAATAATACAGTAAATGAGTAGAATAAATGAGCTTACTTATCTTGAGAATAAACAACTATTTAGTTAATAATTAATCAAGCTATTCTTTTGTTTCTACACTCACTTATGTACTTTGTTTTCCTATGATTATAGCAGTTTCTTTGTTTGCTAAAATTCTTCTGGTTTTTTCACGAAAGACTTTCCAATTCGATATTTAACACTGTGTTGATATCGATCCCTTGCATTTTATTTTATTTTTATTTTATCACGAAAACCTCTTCAATTACACATTCGTCACCGTTCTCGTCTTTTTTCTATACACAACGAGACTTTGCTGAACGCGTGAGTTCAATTGGCTAATATCAGGCAAAATGGCGGTATTATAATTTTTGCAACATTTCCTTGGCGACGTGTTATTTAGCGTCGCTCTGATGGAATAAATCTCAATGCCAGCCGACCAAAGCACGGCCTTTTTCTTCTAACCTCGATTCGAAACGACCTAATTGCTGATAATAAATGTCCTCGGTTACTGTTTGATTCTGACGCAATAATTCACTGCGAACGAGTCCTTCCGTATCTCATTAAACAGACAACAATGTTTTACGTAGTTACAGTCCTGGTAATGATTGCGGTACTAAGCACTCGTCGCGAACAGCCATCTATTTTCCTTATTTAAATCTACCACAGAGCGCAGCTCTGTTATAGATTAGCATTTATGTTACCTTCGCGTTATTATTGATGTTAGTATTAACTGTCAAGCATTTGAATAATAAACTATTACACTGATTGAGTCCAGGTGATCGCTTATCTAATTATTAATTATTATTTAATAAGTAATGTGGAAGAAATAGAAAATCCCATCGCTTCTGTTTAGAAATCCTCAAACTAAATATTCCCATTTTAATATTACAAGGTTTTGCTCGTCAAACAAAAATATTCAGTCGAAATTTCTCCAGGAAATCAAAGTACACAGACGTGCTTCTTCATGGTGAGAATCTTTGACATAAAACTCAAGGATATACTATTTCAACTCTCCTGTATTTTTCACTGAAATCTCTGAAGAACTTGCATTTAGGTAGACCTTTATTCGTATTTCTAGACGTGACTGTGTACGCCATGTCCGTATTCTACTGGATCTGGATTCCAAGTAGATACCTACACAAGTATCAAGAGCAGTTCCATCGAGATACTTTTGTTTTTACGACTTTACGAGCCGTATCACCGATTGCTCCGTTTGTTCAGGTTCAACGATCGCCACGCGGAATCCGAACGCGGTTCATCGTCATCCTCAAACTCCAGCGTTCGACGTTCGCCCTCCTATCATTCTCGTTTCTTCTCGTTGGTAGCCCCCATGGCGCAGGAGGAAACTTCAGCCATTAGGGTGCGCGATAAAGTTCGGCGAAAGCGGTTCTTCCAAGCTTTCTTGCACAGTCGATGAAGTTACGAAATCAGACAAGGTATTAGGGGTGAATAAAGAAAATTGTACACGTAGACGGTGGTTTGTTTACATTGATGTTTAGGATTGACGCTTGTTTTCAACGCGTTTCGCGCATGGATTTACAGGTGTGATTGGAGAGACTGAATGTAACAGAACAAATTTAAAGAAAACCGCAGAAAATTAAATATGAACGACACCGAGAGAATTTTTGTATGAAACTCGAACAAAGTTTTGAAGTGAAGAAAGCTCAGGACAACAGAGTAAAACAAAACAGACCTGATAATTGTAAATAAAATTAAGCAATTCAGAATAAAACAATGCAAAACTGTTGATATTTGAACAAGACTGTAAACATCTTCGCCACTGAAATTTAAAATACTCAAACAATGGAGCTACTTGGCTTCTTAAATAAATGGTTTATTATTCTATGACCAACGAAACGTATCGTTTAGTATTAATTCTTATTCCAAGAGAATCTTACTACTGGCATAAAAAGTTGGAGACAATCAAGTGCTTTAATACTGACATTTTTAAAACGAAGTAATTCTTGGCTCAAGAACTGAACTAAAATATTGCTCAAAGTCTTCGCTTCCTTTTCCAGCCAATGATTAGACAACCTATACGAATCCTCTGTCGAGGAAATCCGATTCGAAGATCTCACTTCGAATTTGTACGTAGACGGCTGAGCTTTGTCCAAGCTTTCGCGTGTATGTTCCAAATACAAACGTGAGCGGTTGTATAAACGTATCGGTACACACACCCTCCGGTAACCGCAAACATTGTGTCATTGTCACGAGAGCACGCGTAGTATCGCGTGTAGGCAGACGCCAGCCAGTCCGCACGATGAATTATACATCATGAATGTTTTCGGTCTCGAATTTGCATCGCCCAAACGGCTACCGCCTGCTATTCTTAGCCACGGGACACCCTTACCCTTTCCCTCGTGTCGTGGTCGCTCCTTCTGTCGTAGGACACCGAAAAAGGAAGAGCTTCCTCTCTTCCTTTGGTCGACGTCGACAAAGGAAGGAGCGAGAAGTCGCCAAGACCATCCATCGTCTCGCTTTACGTGATCTCGCTTTACGCAGCATCGATACATACTTCAACTTACAGTCTCTTTAATGAAAGCAATAGACCCTTTAATATATTTTAATATCACGCTCATTCGTTAATATAGATCTTCTCACTTTACGTAGTCTCGCTTTACGTGGTCTCGCTTTACGCAGCATTGATAAGTAATTTACCTTACAGTCT
>NW_026534344.1:5173851-5224648 GCF_026225885.1 Hylaeus anthracinus | reverse complement strand
GTGGTCTCGCTTTACGCAGCATTGATAAGTAATTTACCTTACAGTCTCTTTAATGAAAGCAATAGACGCTTTAATATACTTTAATCACACACCCATCCGTTACTATAGATCTTCTCACTTTACGTACTCTCGCTTTACGCAGTCCTACGTGATCTCACTATGCATCACAGTTTCGTCACGAAGCCGCGACATTGTTTCCCCATCAATTCCACCTAAACCGTGTGCACAAATTAAGTAGCCTACATTTTCCATCGGCACGTAAACCAACCTCTGAAGAAGAATTTCATCCGTCTGTACCAAAAATAACAGAAGTTACAGAAAAACCGCGAACACGCAGATGTAGAAATTGAAATCGACGACGCTGTAGAAGTTGTCGAGAGACGGTGCGTCTGCACTCGCGCGTTCCGAGTTCTCGAGGAACGGAGCTCCTCGTTCCGAACAAGGGATGGAGAGGAACCGGCATCAAGAGAGAACGCTTATCGCTGGACAAGCGCGATAATAAACGTCTGCTTTACGAGCGTGGAAAGTAGATACGTCGTACCAACTGTATCGAGTAAACTAAAGGATGAACGGGTGGTAGATGGGGGAGGGGGATGGGAGAAAAACCAGGGGTAAACAGTCTGAGAAAGGTGGCAGGAGGAAAAGAAACGCGGAGGGATGCACGGCTGGCAGGGGTTGCGGAGGCGACTCGCGTACAGCGAAACGTCGCCGTTTGTTTTGCACGCGCCGGCGGAAGCGGGACTCCCCCGATAAAAGGCGGAGTTACGATCGAGTTTGAAGCAGAGCTGGAAAAGAGATTGCCAACGTAACGGCGACCGCGGTCACTGGCTGTGTAACACGATTCGGATCGGTATCGCATTAATTGCATGCCTTACCGATTGTGCGCTCGCGGTTTTAGGAGAGCCATGGATGACGCAGACTGCTTACCTCCGTTCCTGCCTCTTGAACGCCTTTAACACCTTGCTGACCGGCTATCGCGGGCCAAACTATGCCGCGTGGACTGTACTGCTACATCTCCACGAGTGAATATCGAATGAAAACTAAATATTTTGTAAAAATACTTTGTAAAAATATATTTTCATCGAGGGTGATAATATTAATAAGTGAAAGTGGCTGAATGTTTTTGGCCAGGTCTAGCTCAGGTTTTCCCTGTTTTATAAGAAAATTCTGTTGTTAGAGATAACGATATAAATAAACGGACGTACATGGATATTTTAGATTTAGGGAATTTTATAAATAACGTACTGCGTGAGAAATTCGTTTATGGAAGGTAATAATGTAAATAAGAAAAAGATAAAAGCACACAAACGCATCAGAAATGTGAAACAAACAGCTAAGAAAAATAACAGAAAGAAAAACCGGCATCGCGCACGACACAGAGCGAAGAAGGACTGCGTTGAAACGAGCAAGTACGAAAACTAAAACATCAGAGAAAGGCACCGCGATGGAGTTAAATGTAATTGTACATGTATCATACCGAGGAACCGAGGAGTCATCACGAGCCGGCTAATTAAGAGCTCGGATTAATTTAATTATAATTTATACCCCCGTGGTTTGAAAGATCTCCTCGTCAGCTGGGGACTAGGTACGAGCAATCAATTATCCATTGCTAAACGCCACACGTCCGCCGAGCAATAATTTACAACGATTCACCGACCTTTCGCCGAATTCGGTCATCTTTATGAGTTGCTACAGGGGAAGAACGATTGCAACGCAGAGGGAGGAGACAACGTCTGCTACTCGACAGGATTGAGACGTCGTAGGTTATTTGTTTTGAGTGCAACGCGCTCCGCCCAGCTCGTCTCAGAGTCTTCCTCGGCTCCTCGCGTTCTTCTATGCTTCCGACAGCCGCGTTTTTGCTTCGTTCGCTGCTTCCACGAGAAATGGAACGGCGTGCGCGAGGTAGCTGCGCGTAGGCGATGCATACAGGATGACGCGTCCTTGGAATTCTGTCGGCTAGGCTGCGTCGCGCTGTCGAATGGAATAACCTCTGCATCATCGTGTCGAGGTCTCTGTGTCATTAGAAATCCGTCAGGACCGACGTGCGCAGTTGTGGTAACGTTCACCGACCTGAATCGATTGACAACAGTGTTGTTTATCGATTCTGCACGGTTGTTTGCAGGATGAACGCGTTTCGAGCAGTCGAGCAACCTATGGGAGCCTCTACGACGGTGGTATATGCCACTTTTTCCGAGACTAATATTATTTATTTATGATGTATTTATTTATGTGCCTTTGACAAACACTTTCATGTCAGATATTGCCCTGCGGAATGAGTATGCTAGAACCCATAAAAATCGTTCGAAACGATCGAAGGATTTATAGCATATAATTATGGTTCCCAGGTCGCGAGAGCATTTTGAAACTCTCTGTTCCTCACTAGTTTGCATTTTGTTCATTCTGTGACACTTGAACGTTAGGATTGCAGTTATTGGTTCCTTTTTTTTTTTTATTCTTAGGAATGGTATTTTTGGATTTTGTAGCTCGGATTTTCTCCGATTTTTGATTAACCTCTTTATTTTATTGGCTTCTAGTATTACTTTAATATCAGCTGTTTTCTTTTTCAGGATCATAAAGCAGATTAATTGTTCATGCGAAGTAAACCCTCAGGGACTGTAGGTATGTTTGATCGTAGCTACGGTACGGGCTTAGCGATCCCGAGGTACCCGAGCTTTAGGGGGAGGGGGGCAATGGGCATCAACGCACACGTAAAGAATGTAAGAAGTTAAGAATGAATGTAAATAACTCCGTAAGACAATTTTTATAAAGACACGATTACCTCGAATGTTATTTTGGAGTAGATACCCAGCGAGTAAAAATTAAAAATCCATTTTAAATTCAAACATTTATCGGCTATTCGGATATTTCTATGCAAATATCCCTTAGAAGCGTCTTAATTAACCAGGCACGTCCATGAAAGCGCCGAGTAAACTACCTTACTCGTCCAATAAACATTTTTCCGGATTCTTCCAAAGAAACCCGAGTATTTCGTAACGGTCGATTAAAATTCCACGTTGAAACTATCGTTATTAGAAAATTAATCTCGAATGACACCAGCGCGCAGGTTCTGGTACGGCTCCTGCTGCTTTTTACGCCTCGACCCGCTAATCTAGCTACCAGAGCGCGGCGCAACGACCCAATCAATGTTTTCCTCGAACGGCTCGAATGCCTTCCTAAAGAGAAACAAGCAAATGATTGCCCGCGCTCTAATCGTCAGGGCAAATATCGGCGTGACCACCGTCGCAGTCGCCGCCACCGCGCCGCTGCGACCGTTGAAATGCAAATTAAGAGAAAGCTTCGCCCGTTCAAGAAACGTGGATTTACCGAAATCCTCCGAAACTCACGTGCAGTCTCGAGGTCCCTTCAGAAAAAGCCCCAAAATATGTGTACATTGCGGCAAGGCTTGGATCCTCTGAGAACGATACAATAGATACGATCCTAAGTGAAAATATTATCTCTAAACACAAGTAGTTCCGCTTTCTGTAACCTCATTTTACGTAGACTCGATTTACGTAGTTTTACGAATTTATTTTACAGCCTCTGGAATAGCTCTAGTATTATTTAATAATACACCCATCTCTCGGTATAGATAGCATCCCTTTACGTAACCTCGTTTTACGTAGTTCCGCTTTACGTAGTTTCATTTTACGTAGCCTTTATTTACGTAGCTCTTCAAATTAATTCCACAGTGTCTTTAATAATACTAATATTGTTCAATAATACACCAATCTCTCGCTATAAATAGTATCCCTTTACGTAGTCTCGTTTTACGTAGTTCCGCTTTACGTATTCTCGTTTTACGTAGCCTTCATTTATGTCGTTTTACTTTATTCCACGATCTATCGAATAATTCTAGTATTATTTAGTAATGCACCCATCCCTCGGTATAAATAGTCTCCCTTCGAGTATTCTCGCTTTACGTAACTTCGTTTTACGCAAGAGTCCAACATATTTAAAATAATTCTACTGTTAAACTTTGAGACGAAGATGGACACCCTGTATAGTCTTATTAATAATTTATTATATAAAGAGTTTGCCTACAAATTAGTTATTACTTCGCAGGCGGATGTTCGTTTGCGTTCGTAATTCGTGGATTTAAGTGTGTTTAGCATAGCGATTAACGCATCGAATCTAACATGTTAAGTACTATACGTTTCTATCGAATCGATTTCCATCAATTTTAAGCGTTAATAAGCATGCTTGTATGGATTTCACTGCCAAAAAGAGCGAGGCAAAGTTTAAGAATTTTATCGTTCCTCCGTAAAATATATGTTTCATAACAACAATAGTTTTTGCTTGGTTAACAAAATGAACCGAGATTGTTGAAATAATAAGAATCACTTATGATATGAATTACTATGTTGTAAATCAATTTTATGAGACGTATATGCTTCCTACAAGCAGGTTTAACTTTTTGTTTTTGAACTTTGAAATCTTCCACGTTCCTGCTGGACGTCAGAAATATATATCGTCATTAAAGTAACAGTGAACAGTTTCCACGATATTCGACGAAAAAAATAAAAGCATCTCGAGGCGCTTAAATAGTTGTTTTTAATAGAAATGACGCAATGTAGGCACAAGAAAGAGTGTTTACCGATCGAATGGAACATCGTGATAATATTAGTATGATCCTTGTGCTTAATTGCAATTTCCGTAAAATGGGAGAAGCTGGAAGTAAAATATGTTCGAGAGCTTAATTTTAAAAGCTTATATCACCGTCTTCTCAAAAATTCAAATGCATTACAAGAGAAGACAGACTGTTTTTGCATTTTATGCGATAAGTGGACAACGAACAAAATCACAGAAAAAGTGTACGAAAATTATTGTACAAAATGGTACGCCAAATCCTTTGAATTGTGATGTGAACGTTTCCGACTTGCTCTCGGTACGAAGTACAGCCATTTTGCCATTTATGCGTCGTTTTACTAACGAACCTAAACACGACAAAGATGAAAACAATAACCACAGAATAAAAAAAACTGGCCGGCCGACATTTTAATGAAAAGTAGCGCACATTTGGACGCGTTAAAAGCGTTCTATTAATCCTGGCAGCGAAAGTGGAAATGCGACAAAGAAGCTGCGGTCCTTTCGAGACGGTCAATAAAGTGACAAAGATTCCAAACTTGGTGATCGCGAGTCTAGACTTGACAAGAGGAGAAGCAAAGAAAACGGAAAAGATGTGCTTCGTGTTCCCTCTATAAATACATTTACCTTGTTTGCGGAGCACTTGTAGTTGGCGGCCTGTATTCGTGGAATGCGACTCTCGTCGTGTTTCGATCGGTTTTCTCTGAGGAACGTGTGGTAGAATTTAGTGGAGAAGAACTTTAGTCGTTGAAGATACCCAAGACAAGCTTGCGACATTATCGTTCCGAAGTTATTAACCCAATTAACACATTGGCGACCGCTGACGTGAAATCACGTCATTCTGAATTCTACTCCTGGTTGACACTGATGCGAATTCTTGTCATTTTCAAGCTGGTTTCTGGCGGTCGTTGGCGCGAACTCCCGTCATTTTCCATTCTTTTCTTGGTTATTACGACGAATCTACGTTATTTTTGATTTTATTGCTGATTGGAATTTACATTATTTTGAATTCTATTCCTGGTTGCTGCCGACTAGAATTCCATTCCCTTTGAGTTCTGACTTGAATTCTCGTCATTATGAGTTCTTCTATCCAAAAGGTCACGATTTATCGTAGTAAACAGAAATATTGAATTTTACTTTTCCTTGTCGTTTTTCCAAAACAAATGTGTCATAATTCTAAATAAACGAAACGTAATAATAACAAGTTCTATTCTAGACGTCACAGTCTACAGAATTGATATTTCAAAACAAATGTTTCAACTTCTATCCTCTTATTAACAATAAAAGTTTGCAATATCCAGCTTTTGAATTCCCAATGTATTTTTTTTTTTTTTTATTAATTCATAAATATCTTTAATGTTTCACACGAAGAAATATGTAAACGCTTATTACATTCTATTGTCTCTCGAAAATGCTCTTATTGTTGTTAGATCTCATTGGTACACGCTTATCATGATCCACAACGAGCGTACTCTTATTCCTTACAGTAGCTTAATGATACTCACATTAAATTAGAGGTATCGATAATTATCTTTTTTTAATTATTAATATTATCTCACTCCTCGCGCAGACGCTACGATAACGGAGGCTGATAAAGATTTCCCTGCTTAATTCAAAGACAATACGGTGCCAGAGAGTTTTGGCTCGGGTAACGTGACGGGAAATTGGTAACATTGAATCAGGGAACAGCTATGCGATTAATTATTACTGATTGATCAAACGGCGCACTACGAATTTTATTGGTACGCTGTATCGATATGCAACGCGTTCTCCGTTTCCATTGGTATTTTTATGATCCGTAACAGTTGCATAGCTTTGCTATGGCAGAAGTTGTGGCACTTCTACGCATTATCGAGTTGCTGTGTACGCGAGAAATTAAAACGGGAGTTTTGCGAGGATTAGAGGAGAAATATTTCAAATACCACTTTAAATAACGGACGATATATTATTTTAAATAAAGCGATATTTTAAACGGTAAGCAAAATTTCAGAAAATAAATACATGGTTATTTTAATAAGCTCAAGCGTACAGTTACAGTACAGCTGAAGTCGAATTACAGTATAGACCATTTATCATTTATTCTAAATAATTAATATTGAAATGATAAAAATTAGTCGATACACAGGTGTAAACATTATTCTCAGATGCTATGAATGTGCACGAGAAAAACTGATTTCTAACTCTTGTGCTTCTATGTTCGAAATAATAACTCACGATTTCTAGAGTATAGGGCAGTGACACTACTCAAGTCTTGTTTACATTTACTGATAATGGAAGGAGACGACGAAACGATACGATCAGCGTTGCAATTTTGTGAGATATACCCGTAGCAGAAAAATATTTTGTCGATATAAGACACTCGGTTTCAACTAGAAATCTGTCAAGCATTGAATACCAGAAAAGAATTCTTCAGAAACTATTCGAATAAAAAACTATTCGTTACTTTCGACACAACTTCATCTTACTCGTAACCTCCATTCGAACACTACTCAATGGAGAGTTAGGCGAAGGGAAAATTATTCGTAACTCTGCTCGAATAAAAACTTACTCGTCCAACTATTTTACTACGTTTCTCGCGTTCAAAGCAGGAAAGTTATCGTGTAAACAACCGGTCGGTTCTCGAATTTGTTCAATTGTCGTATAAATACATTTGCCCGTTTCAAATGTTACATGAATAATTTATATTTATGTGAACCGTCCTCGTACTGCAACAACATATTATACGTTCTTCTGCCGATAATGCCTTTGGTCAATAGTCATCAAGCTCGAGCGACACGCACGTAGACGCACTCAGGAGGGCATACGAGCTCGCAGCCTTCGCGCAATGCTAACAGGCCTTTGCGGAAAAAGTTGGCGCCAAAAATATTTACCGTCCGACGGCCACTATACACGAAAGTACTCCAACACGAATAGTTATGCAAAGAGCCATCGAAATTGCGGTTATATCGCTCCTTTCTAGTTCTCCATTTTTATTTTTATTTTTTTTTTTTTTTTTTCACTGAAAACCGTACCCAGCGAATATTAAAGTGATTATTCACGCACAACATAAAAGCGGTTTCGAGCAACTGAAATAGAATCGCGACAGAAATAATGTTCCACGTTTCCGAGGAACCAATATTTTCCTCATCGTTTTACAATATGCACCATTTATAGAATTTCCCTATAAATTACTTTCTTTGTATAGAATTCTACTGTGTTTTAAAAGGTTTCTCTGCTGCCTGCTCCGAGCGATAAAGACCCTAGTATCGATTAATGTAATATCTACTCTTCGATATAAGCAATTTCGCTTTACGTAGCTTTGAAAGTGTATTCGAGTTCCGATACACCAATGAATCGCTATAAACAGTTCTCTAATACTTTCGCTTTGCGTAACTTCCCAAATTAATTCCACAGTCTTCCTAATAGCCCTAATAACGTCCGACAATACACCAATCCTTCGCTATAAATAGTCTCTCTTTACGTAGTTTCGCATCGTGCAGTCTCGTTTTACGTGTATTTTATTTACGTTTTTATTTATTTATTCGCAGTCCTTTCGTACGAAGCAATGTTTCCTTGCACGTGCCATCGCTTGTTCTGTTTAAAAAAGATTTAATCACTTAAATCGATTCAATTGTAACAGACAATGGAAGAGACAGTGTTCTCGGCATCGTATATCAAGAATTTCGTAAAAAATCGCGGTACGATATTCATGCCTCGTCGGGAAGTTATTACTTTATCGTGGTATCTGGGAATCGTGCACTTCAAATGTTTAAAAATCAAACGTCCTAGACATCAAAGAGTGCAATAGTTACGATAAACAACTAGAACAATGGCTACACGCTATGCAATTGCAAGTGAAAAGAACGTAGATAAACGTATTTTCCGTTTCCACTTTGAGGAAAGTAGAGTGTTCTAGCCAGTAGATTTCCAGTGCGTCTGGTTACGGATGGCATAATCTACTGTGCGTCTACTTGCTGGCACCCTTTTCCTTCGAAACATATGACTGACAGGGACCTTTGCTAAGAAATTAAAAAAATCATTTCTGATAGGCGCGGCGTTGAGGAAAGTAAGTCTGAGTATAATTTTTGAATGTTTTAAAGTTGTAAAAATAAATACTGCAACAAATGATAGATTGTATAGTTTCCAATTGGCTCCAATATCAGCATCGTAAAAATTTGCATAATTATCAGCCTAACAGTCAATGTGATAAAATAAACAAGGCTCGATCGTTTGTATCTTTTAGAACATTCTAGTCGTACTTAATAATAACAATTCCAGTAACGTTACACCTAAGCGTTGAGGTACATAAAAGGTGTTTAATAACAGAATAACATATGTAAAAACAAGAATTCAGCTGGATCGGCACTCTTCTCGCCAAATTCTCAAAAATCCTTCTGAAAGATAGATTCGCGTATTTGCTGAGATATTTTTTTTTTTTTTGTCACAGAAAATGAATGAACGCATAGCTCCCAGTTCGTGAAGACTAAGATCTCTGTGTTATTTTCGTACTGTCCGACTTATAGACGCCGTTGGTCTCAGCGTCGATAATCTAATCTTGTGATAATACGTTGGCGTATGTTTCCATATGAGCGTAAATTACATACCCTGCGAAGAAAATAAATGAATTAAAATGGCACTCCTGCGAACGCCATTAAGATGTTCCCAGATACCTCGAGAAATGCCAAATTCCCCACAGAATATATTTCGATCGATAACGAAATTCTTTCGGATGATATCTTCGCGGTATCGCGAGGTCATCGATCGGCTGTGTTACATAACCGCAATACAATTCCGTGTATTGTTATCCATATAAATTCCTAAAAACTCTATCAAGATACTTGATGGAGCTCTTCGAGTTCCATAGCTGATGCATCATTGAAATAAAACGAAGATCGACCAGTGTTTACTTCCTGATCGGCAGATATATTCACTTCGGCGATATTTAGGTAACGCTGTACGTAGGAATATGTAGGCATAGTGCTCCGTGCTGGCAAAGAAAGGTATATCAACGAGGTTTATCGCAGTCATTACGGAAACATCGGGTTGCTCTGCCAAGGGAACCAGTTTGATGGAAGGGGTAAAAATGGCTTGGTGGTTTCCGCTCTCGAGCAACCCTTGACGCTTGTTCGTTACAACAATGATATGATTCGGTACACGTGACAACTAAGATGCCAGTTTTTACAGCAAGAAGAGATAGTCTTATCGCTATCGCTATCCTATCAACAATCACATTAATGTCGTAAGAATCTCGTCTCTCTGCAACCCGTTAATAATAACAATAGAATTAAGTTTGGAATGATAACCGGGTCTAGTTGCGTTGCACCCTAATGTCCTAACAGTACCTTACTGTTCAACTAATTGAACGTGATCGTAAGGGCTCTATTGAATAACCTTTGTTCCATTTAAAGTTAAGGGAAAATTAAAACGTCCAAATACGCTATTTTAATTTAAAAACATGTTGTATTATATTTGTAGATTATATTTGTTTGTCTACTTTTTCAAATTAAAGTAATATTATATATTATATTATTCGATTTTAAATTAGATAAATAAATGTATAATATGTATATTATATCATTATATATACATATATAAAGATATAATAGGAATCGTTTAAACATGGTATGTTGTATAATATCCTGTATATGTACATGTACGACATATACAGCATATTATGTTTAAAAGATTGCTAATATATTTTCTTTTATGTATAACTTCTATCCCCCCCCCCCCCCTATACACTAATTAATTCTATTTCTTGTTTTGCACTAGCTAACAATGTTAATACCTAAAGTAATTCTAGTAAATGTTTAGTCGACCAAATATGCGAATAAAAATACAGTGTTTCGAGTCGTCCACCATTATTCCAATAAAATGTTCATTTTTGAATACCGTTGCACCGAATTAGAAGTACAATAAGCAACAAACTATGAAATTCCCCTTCACTAGAAAAGTGTTACGAACAAGCCAATTGAACATATAAAAAACGTAATCCCAGAGCCCCTGTAGAAATCGTTCGTTTCGCATTGAACCAAGAGAAATTTATTTGGGCGATCCACCAACCACAGCGAATAAACGTAGTGTTTTAATTCGTCGTTCATTATTCCAATAATACGTCCAGCCTTAAGTACCGTCGCACTGAATAACAAGTACGAAATGCAACGAGCTATGAAATGTCCATTTACCAGAGAACCGTTCCTGAATAAGGCATGCTTCATGGAAACTGTTACGCACGCGACCCGCTGCAAAGTGCAAAGACGATATAGGCTGCCGGCGATTCTAAGAAAATCAATCGACTTTGTTCATAGAAATCCAGCGGTGCTACGTGTACGATATCTCGTTCCCTATCGCGGTTTCACCGCGGAAGGAAATGGAAACTTGGGAGAATAATCGATTGGAAAAAGTCTCGGGTAGCGATCGAGGCGGTTCGAAGAATTCAGTGCAAAAATTGAGCGGCGCGAGTGCGCCCAAAGAGAGGCCAAGGCAGAGTCCAGAGGCGCATTAACATTCCCAGCATAATTCCGGCATAAATATCGGTTCGTGAGATATGCAAAGTGTGATCAGGAGAAAATATGTCCGGCAATTACATTTATTTTGGATGCCGCACGGCCGTGAAGCGAGCTGATGTATATTAGGGTGGTCCTTATTTTAATGATTTTTGAAATCTATGTTACGCATCCCCCCAAACGCCTCGCAAATGCAACAAAATTCCTGGAAAATGTTAACACTCAATTTTAACATTAACACGTGTCTCGGATCTTTCGAAGTTTTCAAAGTTCAATCGGTTAATTTTTTTTTTTTTTTTTTTCTATAACTCTCGTAAAAACTGAACTGATTTGAAATTTGTCGATCGAAATAAAGTAGTCGATTGAAAACAATCCGCGTGTTCTTCGTTTGAAAGCTTCGAAGTGTTGAGGCACGGTGTCGATGTTAAAATTAATAGCTTGAATTTCGCAGGAATATTTTCTTGTGTATTTGCAAGGTATTTAGGGGATGCGAAGCATAGATTTCAGAAATCGTTGAAACAAGGATCACTCTGATGCATATTGATCCAAACCCCTCGGCTCGACGGATCGTTGCTGACGCGTTTGGGAACACGTCATTTGCAAAACACCGGGACCGATCCATAGTATCGACATGGTTGTAAAAATAGTTGCTGGCGGGTTTTACACGAGCCGGCGGAAGTAGACTATACCCTGTCGGGAAGGCGCGATGACCTTTATTCGCGCTTCTTCAATGGAGTTTAATAACTCGTACACTGGGGGTATGGTGAATGCAAATGGAATTGGAGGGTTGATGAAACCGACATAACGTAACAAATTGTTTAATTACGCGTCGATTGTGATACTCTTTGCCCTTCGGTATTCAGAAATTTTGATTTCTAGACATTTTGATCGAGTCTCACTCGACGTATGACTACAAAAGATTAAGATAAATGTTAAGGGTAATTGATTTAGGCTTGAAACTGGAGGAAAGTGATATACGTTGGATACAAAGAATACAGATGCAAAGCTCGGGTTTGATTTTTCTTTCAACGTGACGGTTATTAATTTTTAATAAATACGAATATTAAAATACTAAGGGAAGTGTAATAATTCATAAGAGGTGAGGAAAGTATTGAAGCAAGATAACTCGGGTGTTAACAAACTTAGTTATATATAAAACGAGAAACATGGATATAAAGATAATTTAATCTACAGAGACATAAAAGTGTATAGATAAAGAAAGATATAATAGTGATCTCTTAAAGATAATACGTCGTACGATATATACATATGTATACATATACATACTATAACTCTTTATGTCTTCATGTTTTAGTTCTCAGAATTAAAATAATATTCATTTTATTCCGATGTTTCACTTTTTCGGAATGGAGACAATATTTTTTCCATATTTTAATTACATATAGTTAGGACCCAAGGAATCGGTGCATGTAAGAAACCTATTTGGTTCTGTTTAAAAATGTGTTATTACACTTGGCAGGTGCACCGATGCACTTGGGAAGAAAATGGTAGCATAAGATAATAGAGGTCGTTAATTAGACCGTATAAGATTCTCCTGTACATTACTTGAATTTAGTATAACAACACACGGTTTACGATGACAATTTTGAAAATGTAGTGTCAAGAGGTCAACACTCTTGGTGCACGAGTACCTAGAATGCAAATAAGGATGTCGCACATAGATGAAAGGGTTATTCAGTAATCAGGAACGAAGTCTTGGTGTCTGACCCAGATTAAAGCTATAAGCAGCCGAGTCATAACAACGAGTACACACGCTGTAAACTTAAGGTTCGTGCTATATACGCTTTGTCTACGTTTGTAATAAAAGGTTCGTACTTTTCTTGACAAAACAGAGAGGTGTTTCGTTCTTTATGAGTCTATACATTAAAAAAAAAAAAGAAAAAAGAAAATAAAAGAAACAGCATCATCCGTCACGACCAGTTATCGATCGAATAAGGCCGCGGTTAAACGGAATTGTTCCTCCAGCAACCGTTAACCAGTAAAACGTCGTTTCAAGACGTTTCGCCAATTTCGCGGATCAGTTTTCGTTGTCACGTTTCGAAAAACAAAAAGCAAATCAGGGTCGGCTACGTGGAAGATAAATGAGGAAGCGTGATACAGAAGAAGAAAGCTCGCATCGAGCGCATAAATAACAAGCCGGAACGTCACGTGTGGCAATTCCCAATGGATCCTGGATCGTCGTGGACCGCGGTCGGCGCAACAATTTTCACCGTCGATACGACTCTGTGATTATCAGTTACGGCACTGATATATCGCCGCGGGAGTTATTATTCTCTGATTGAATATGTAATTGCAACCTGGACCGGACGAAATAACAGCCCATTAAGGCCGATCTCGCGCGAGAGGCTGCGCGCTCCTGGACGGCACGTGAAATATCTCTCGTCGACTTTGTAGCCGATAGAATTATTTGATTAGGCAAACTTCCAGCGACGAACGTACTTTTACGTTCAACAACGACAGTTCGGCCTTTTAATCGAATGTGAAAAGGACTGAAAAAGGTGGAACTGTTTTTTATGTGAAAATGCACGTACGTAGTTCGAGCAAAATGCGGAACAGACTGGAAAAGGTGAAACTATTTTTCATACGAAAGTTTATGTTCGTATTTTGAATGAAATGTGAAATTAACTTGAAAAGGTTAAATTACTTTTCATATGAAATTGTATCTTGAACGAAACGTGAACGAAGTAGAAAATTCAGGGAAACTATTTTTTGTAAAAAATTGTAAGGGATACGAGGCAAGTATTAGCTGCTATAGATGTATGTAACTCTATGAAATGTTTAAAGCGTATGTTGCAAAATTTGCGAACGCGTATTTAATTAACTATAGAAGAATTGAAAAATATTGTATTCATTTGATGTAATTCTGTCTTAAGTATTATCCAGCGAAAAGTATCATGCACATCTACAAGAATAATACTATATCCAGATAATAATTATTATTGTACGATTGGATACGCATTCGTGTTGCGGCTAGTTTGAGATAATTGACCATCAGGGTTGATCGCGCGTGAAATCTTGTTCTCAGGCTTAATCGATCAGGCTATTAAGCCTTCGGAACAACAGGTTCGTGAACATCCCCCAAACGTTACCTCGAATTTAAGGATCATGATGGTGTGAAACCGTGAATATAAGATCTCTTCTTAGGTGGTCTGCGTAACGACACAGGGATAATGATAAAAAAAAAGAAACCATTTTAAAGACTCCCGTGATCACCAGTTCGAGCTCGAAAACACCAGCTAACATTTTTTTTCTTCTTCTACTTATCTTTAGAAGCCGTTACACGACATTTATCTACTAATTAGGTATATAATTATCGCGGATACCTACTTTTATACATTGTATATAATGGAGTTTTCGGCTGATGCATTTTCATAGGGATCGATGTCGTTGTAAGATATATTTGAGTTTAAAAAGAAGACAGTAATAAAACGTATTTTGTTTTTTAGTAAAACACAAATAGTATAGAATACATATATGCGCTTGCACGAGTGCATGTGCGCTTTCTTATTTTAAACGAAAGTGGCGAAGGTCTGTCACTATTTTCATATTAAAAAACAAAGTCCTAAAGGCCCCTCCGGGAAACTCTTCAGTCGCTAGGAAAAACCGAACAAAGGGTTCTAATGCCTTCGAGACACCGTAAGACGTCGATTGTGTGTGTTTTGCCACAAAAAGGTTGACACTCTGTCACCCAGCTTGATCAAATTATATCCATGTATGAATATAACGGTCGATATACGTTAAATACTTGACAGGCATTCTGTAACTACAAGTCGAGGCCGCCCGCGTCGCGGACTCGAGATGTTTATTTGGTTTTCCCACGAAGAATGTCCTGAAGAACACTCGAAACTCAGGCAACCGTGCACGTCAAGCATCCAAGAGTTTCCAAGACTCGATGCTTCCGTCGACGTTGTCATTGTCATTCTGTAACGGGGGTGCAACAAACTGTGGAGCCCTATAATCCAATCGAACTTCCAATTTCGCTGAGGAAGATATAGACCAGTCGTTAGGGACTTTAAAACTAGTAATTTGGGTAATAATTAGTTTTCAATGTTCCAATTATTTTGTAAAAACATTCTCTTCGCAGATTTACTCCGTCACCAAATATTTAACCATTCCGCTTAGACGAAACGTCCTGTATATAGTGAATTTTATTGCAATTGCTAAATCGTATATCGTATATAACATATAGGAACGAAGTACTTTTACTATATTATCGTTCAAGGTAATATTATATGTCCTATGACAAAAGAATAGGTATACCTACTCGAAAGGTTATAGAATACAAAAGGGACATAACATTGAATTCTGTACATTGAACCTGGTTAAATTTCAAGTATTATGGTCGTCTGGCAATCGATAAAGGATTCCTGGCAGAAACTAATCCAATAGACGCGAACTCATGGATTGTTTTAAGACCTTGTAGGGGGTCGACGTCACCGTAAGTCGATACTTTAGCTCAAATGTCATGGTTTGGTCTGCACAAACTCGCTATGCCTCAAGGTGCATTCAATTCCTCGTTGCGATAAGACAAAATGCAAAGTTATTATTGTCATAGATTTTTCTGAATGAAAGCCAAAATATGTGCAAATGATTTCTTTTCCTCGAAAGTTGAATTTCTACTAGTTCACCAGCAATCGATTTTTCATCATTGCTTCATGCTGATAGAAACGTTTGCATAGCGTGTGCAACAATTGATTTTTCTCCTCTCTAAAATTTATTCTTCTTTGTCGAAACACGAAAGAGGAAATTTTTCTCCATAGAATTTCTAATTAAGAAATTGCATAATATTAATGTCGCCTGAAGAAGAAATATGACAAGAACAGAATAATATCTCACAACAGGATGAAATCTTCTCAATAATTTGAAAAAAAAAATGAAAGCATGTGATTACCACGATCACAACAAATAAAATAAGAAATGAATGTAAAATTAAGAAACACCAAATAGAAGTCAGTTTAACAATCTCGTGAACGAGAAGACAGGTCGACGATTCCTCTGTCAACGAAGCGCTGGATTCTCGATAATATTGATTCATAGCGAAACAAATTCCGACATCGATCTTGCTTTATAAATATTTAGCTTCTCGATCACTGACCCCTCTCAACGAGACCGTCGTTGCGAGCTCAATATTCCGATCACGTAGTGTAATTACAGCGGTAGTTCGCTGTAGCTCTACTCTTTGTTGTTATACTTTAATTGAAAGGGCCTGATAACGCGTTGAAGGCATTATCGCAGCAGTATTATGTTTCCAATCGAGGCGACTCCTGATTGTACCATTCCAGGTCTATATCAGGAAGTCCCGACACCCTCTCTGTTTTATTTTATCTCTGCTATTAACGTTTAAAACTTGCCACTTTGCGCACTGTTTCCGTGTAGATCTTCATCCTTGAATGTTGAGAAAGATTTATGTTACAAGTGGTATAAGCTTAATGTCAATTTAGATAGCAATCGAATCAGCATTATAATAATTTTAAGTCTTGAATGTTCAAACGTAGTCGTTTAAGATTTAAAGCTGACGTTGAGTTACAATATTTTAAGTTTAATAAAATTATCAAAGAAAATTGTAGCTACACTTTCCAATTGTAGAAACACTTTGAAAATACAATAACATTTGTATTACGACAATTAAAGAATGCAACAATCGTGAAAGAAATATCGAATCGGGGACAAAACTGAAAACAGACGAGAAAGGATAAGCCTCCCACAATTCACAAATAAAATAGACAACGAAACAAAGAAAGAATTACGTACACAATCGTCGCTAAATAATTCCCAGATCTCCGTCATCTTTCCCAAATATGAATTACATCAACTGCCCACAACTACACAGATTAAACACACAGATTAAACCAAGGGAATGTCTGCCTCTAATCATCCCACTCCTAAGAATCTCGTGGGAGAACGTCGTCTCGCGTTTTCGTTTGCATTTTTATGGCGAGACAGAAGAAGCGTGTGCAACAGCAACGACAACACGAATCTCTACCCGGTAGCACCGTTTCTCAACGAGTTACGTGACGGAATTCTGGGTTCGACGTCCGACTCAGGGCTGAGGAGGGTCGGGGATGGAAACGCGGACAAAACAGGAAGCGCGGAACTTAGCGACGAGTCAGCGGGATAAACTTTTCTCCGTGGCGGCGCCCGAAAACTTGAGGAAACTGGAAGTGTCCCCAGGTTGCGGGGGTTTGCTACCGGAGAGGCCGAAGAGGGAGCGAGAGATGAAAGTCGGTTCGGAGGCGATACCCCGAAGTCGATGGCTCCGCGGACGGGGCCGAGCCGCTAGAGGGGTAGGGATAGGGGGGAGGATACAGGGTAAAATCGACTGGACAAGTTCAATTTGTAAACAGAACTCTCAATAATGGAAAATTGTTACACCCCGAAGAGCGAATCCCACTGTTTCTGGCAGAAGCGGGACGGGAGAAGGTGAAATGAGAACAATGGATACGCGAAGTTTGGTGCCGAGAGATCCTGGCGAGTAGATACCTGGAAACTGCAATGGAGCAGTTACTCGAACGCGTTATTCTGTTTCTAAAGCTTGTTTACTAGGAGTACATGCGATCGAGGAAGCAAAGAGCTCACAAGGCGATGATAAGTATGCTTTGAACCTATTTAGATGTACGAGTGTCACTGACGCAGGCGTTCACACGTTCTATTATCGTCGCATTTCTGAGCTCAAAATACGTAACAGTAGCATCGAGTAACGTTTGATCATATTTAGGAATTTTGGCTCGGATGCGCTACTGGAATCCCTGAAAGTACTTCGTGGCGTTCGTGGTGTCCCAAATATGTATTTATTCTTAATACATTGAAATACATTAAAATTTAATCTTAAATGATTTTGTGTTGGCTAGACTGTTTCACATCTAACAAACCTTACGAATGGTTGATGCATATACTGAAAGAAGAAATAATACTAAATGTAACTACGCGATGGAATTATGAATCAATGCTCACTGTAGGGTTAGTCACTCTAGTCTGAAGAAAACTTGTGGCTCACTCCCCTTGATGTCCTAAAGTAAGGCTGTTGGTGTATATTCTCCTTATTCACTAATCACTGGCTGTAATTTACACCACAATAGCAACAATAGTACTGCAACGACAACATCTTATTATTTCTGCGAGTCTTGGTATAGCTTCCTACTGAATTTATTCTACAAACACTTCGTACATCAACTACTCCCCAATTATATCCACATTTAGGGTACAGCAAGCTCCACGTCACAGTCCCAAATACTTTCCACCTAAATACCGACGCCATTGACGGAATTCCATGCCATCCAACGACCCCGACCCCCTCTAACCGTTTGTTTAGAAACAATTTTAGTAATCAGTGGGTTTACTTAATGGAATATTAAATCAGAAAAGGGCAAGAATCAGCGTACAGGTTTACGAGACGACGTATTACTAAATTAACCACTAACTCGGCTCACTCGACCTTCTTATTTCATCTTCGACATGGCTGTCATCACTCCTGGCGTCCCATTAAACTTTCACGACGTAAAAATTAATTGCCACCGTGGCGGTATCCGCAGAAAACACTCGTTAGAGGGTCCTCGGATCCCAGCTACGTCAAGCATAGCAACGAGGACACGGGGACCGAGTTTCATGTCCTGTCCTGCGTCGAGTTGGTACCCTGGTGTTGTTTATTATAGCCTCAGCGGTGTAAAAAGTCCGAGAATAAACGTCCTTGCAACGGATGAGATTAGAGTCGAACGAAGGCTTTGAGAGGGCTCAATATCGTGTCTTCTGGCTTTGGTCCTTGGTAGGAGGTGAATCATGTTCATAACGATCCGCAGATTTAGGAAGTTATAGGCATCGGGAACCCCAGAAACTTTTATGCAATTTCAACATTGGTTTGGGATCTATTGGGTGTTACTTTCTCTTTGGTGTACTTGATAGAAATGTCCTTCGAGTTGATACTCGGTTTGGATGGGACTTTAGCAACTGGAAGGTAGAACATGAAGCCCACTTAGTTGCGTTTACATTGGTGCTACTTTGTAACAACCTCAGAGACAAGATTGTGACGACTCGATGTACAAGAATTATAACAACTTGAGAGACAAGATTTGCAACAACTTGAAGCATAAGACATGTAATCACTCGAGGAACAAGATTTGTATTATGATTCGTTCTTCGTGACTCTGGTTCCAATACAACTTTATAAAAGGAACGCTTATTCGTGATGTCCAAAAGATACAAATTACCAACTTGAATCCCCAAAGAATCATAATATTTGGAAGGATGTTTACAATGTTTTTTGTACGTTGTTCTGACACTGCAAATGAGGAATGAATACTTTCCTGTTGTCAGCGCCAAATATTTTTGCAGATCAAGGCCATAACACTTTAGAATTGACCAGGATGTTGTATCGTGAAAGTGTCAGTAGTAAAATGTAAAGATGGGGAATTATAATAATATGACTCTCTTCTGATTAGAATTCTAAACAAAATATCCTTCTGCTATGTATTCGACGTAAAAATTAATTTCACACCTTTACATTCGTACAATTATAAATCTGGTTTAAGTAGAAATATTCACTCGTCATTTTGTCACAACAAAATACCAAACATTCTAAATCCTCGATCTAATCTTTATTATAATGAATCTAAATACGTAGCCTGAATCTCGACCTGAAGGGCATCACAGTAGAGTATTCATCCTTGCTATTCTTCTGTCGGATTATAAATACACTTGAAAATGATTTGGTATAGAAATTAACTTTTTTTTACAACTGTATGTGCTCAAAAGTTTTGTGATTTTCTTTCACAAACGAATCGCTAGTTTACTTTAGAGAGGGACGGAATTAATTTCTACGCTTAATACGACACAGCATGGCTTCGACCATGGGAGGTAGATCATGCTCAGTTATCTAGCCTAGGCGTTTATAGTCTCAGCCCCAGGTACTCCTAAGCGTCTCGTGCGCGGAACATGCAGCACATGTCCTGTCCTTCACCCTTACGGAACATCGGCATGCATGGTGGTAGTCGATTCATCGAGTGGCTTCCCGTCCCGTTCGTGTTGCTTGGCCGTTCATTGTGATTTACACGATCATTAACGATACTGGCCAGAGTAAGATTTACGCCGTTTCTGGGGAAACAGCTGTGTCTCCAGGATTGTACGGGCTGATGAAGGACAGGCCACGTACGAATATTCACCAACAAAACCTTTTACGAGTGGTCTAGCTCGTTATTCTTCGGGCCGAAACGGAACTCCGGCTCATCGCGGACAGTTTCATCCTATATTATCGTTCACCTTTTTTCTTTGTGTGCCAATAAACGATTCGTGGCTGACCCAACAAATTTTATTCCTGGGCGTAAATCTATTTTTATAGCCGCTCTGGGTATATCCTTAATTGAGATATCCTCGCAAGATACTGGTACGAAGGAGAAGGATTCTATGGAGGAGACCTCTGCCGAGCTAACAGGAACAAATCGTCGGAACTGTTGGACTATTTAGTGCTCATTTGTACCATCGATGAACACTATGTGACAGTTGGAAGGAACGTGGTAACTTAATGTTAAGATAGCAGGATAACAATTAAAAAAAATTAATAGGAGGAAAACAGAGCCTTTGTGAATCTAACTGACCGAATCACCCAAATGCAAGAGGAATTATTAGAATTTAATACTCAATGTGTACTAATTCATGTCTTTAAAAGTAATTACTACGTGCTAGTTGGAAGAAATGAGTGGCGACTTAACGTTAAGCTGGAAACAGGATTTGCATCACTGGCAATAACTTGATAGTCTTATAGATTCTAGTATTATTCACTTCCAAAACAATCTTAACTATTTTCAAAGTCTATAAAGTCTCGAGACAGAGAAAGTGTCAAATGTGAAATGAATCTTGTACTCCTTTATTCAAATTTAACTACTTTTATTTCTGTTAATATACCCCATTATATAATTCAAATAACAGTGTAATAATTGAAATAAATATATCAATAAATCCGACTTAGTTTCGCTGATTCGGTCCTGGTAGCCGAACGGTTAAGTTTGTTTGAACAAATTGATAGGCTAGATTAATCCGTTGAGGGCTTAGGAGAGGTAATTACAGGTGGCTAGACAGGAGAGTATAACTTCCTCACTCGGCGGAATAATGAATAATAACTGTAAACCACGAGGATCAGAAATCAAGCGTCAAGACCGCCGACGAAAGGCATAGCGTGTCACTGAGGTACTCTCTCCTTCTCCGCTCTTCAGGATCCTCTTTCTACCGGTCTCCCTCTCAGCGGATCGTCTACTCCGTGGAACGGGCTGATTGACTTTTTAATTGAACCGCTGCGCCTGGCAATTACTCGCCCTCCTCTGCCCCTCGTTCGCGTGCTTTACATGCACGAATATCGTCCCAGTGCGTCCTCTTCTTCCCATTATTATACATAACAGTTTGCCCCCCATCAACCACTTTGCACTGCCTCTATTATTGTTGATCTAGCTTTTTCTTGCAGGGACATCTGTGGAGAAATAGTTGGATGGTTGAAAAGGAACAGGATCCCGACTTGATGGGATGTAGAAAGTGAAAATTGGAGACACTCTGATCGACTTAGTTATTTTGTGAATTAGTTGACGAAACAATGTTGAATTCATTTTTGTGGCGGAGCTACCTTCCTAATAACCATTCAGAAGGTAGCTATTAAGTTCTGTAACACTTTGGTAGGCAGAGTAGGCAAGCAATTTTGTGAGTTAATTGCAAGACAATGTTTGATTGATTTATGCGGAGAACTACCATCCTAATAATTATATGGAAGGTATTTATTAAGTTCTGTAACATTTTGGTGGTCGGAGCAGGTAAATTATTTTGTGAATTGAATATAAAAACAGTGGTTAGATCGATTCGACTGACTTTTATTACGAACCACCTTCCTAACGACTATCTCAGAGGTAGTTATTAAGTTCTGTAAGATTCTGGTGGGTGGAGCAAGCAAGTAATTTTGTGAATTAATTATCAAAACAATGCTGGATTTACTTGATGACTTTAGTAGCTCAACACGTTTGGCAACGTATTTTTCTATGAGTTTTACATGAGTATCTACACAGTAGTATGCTCAGAATGAATTCCCATGTATGGGTGACAGTGTTTTTCACTGAAGAACTAAAAGGATTAATTCTGAAAGTTCGACGTCTAAGAAGACGAATTTAAACAAAATTCATGAATTTTGATGTAGTTCCAACAATAAATTCAACGATAAATGTTTCATTACTTAGACTCTAATACCCTAAATAACATTTAATCTCAGCAAAAGTTTTCAAGAATATTCGTTTGGCAGTGAACGTGTTCAGCCAATAAATTCTCCCAAAGACCCACGCACAAATTATCCTACAATAGGATACTCAAATTAAGTATCATGATCGTATCGACTGCCCAACATGGTCCATTATGGTCAATTCTACAAGCGTAAAGTAAAAGCAACATCTAGAAAGCGATGCACGATAACGTATCGACTAAATTTTTATTAACGCTTACTTAAGAGAATCTAGAACGTTCAAAAGAAATGATAAATACCATCTATAAGGAGGACGATGCTCGAGGTGGACGTCGTTCAATGGACAACAAACACGTACGCGCGGGCACAATGAAACGTAATGCAGTTTGAGAAGCGACGTGCTATAGCGTTGCGCAAAGTACGTTATCGAACGAGGAAATAAATTTCAACGAGCCAGAGTCACATAGTCATGGAACGATCGACCCATTCGCCGGAATCGCCAGTAGGCACAAAAGACGATGGGCAAGGTAGCCAAACCCTCCGCTCACAAATCTCACAATACGGTTTCCGGGTAACGACAACGCCGTGGGGAGAGGATCTACGATGATGGATCACGAACGACGCACGCTCTAGGAACAGAGGAACCATCGACAAACGACACGTGCACGATTGCCCCGTCCAATTCGTGTATTTTCCGCTTTTTTTCTTCTTCTTCGTCGGTTTTTTCTTTCTTTCTTTCTTTCTTTTTTTATTTTTCTTTGTTGTTTTTTTTTTATCATCAGCCCGAGAGTCGACAGAGGCGAGCCAAGACGTGGCCATTTCTGACGGTCGTTAACCGAACGATCAGGCCGCATTGAGATCGGGCTATTGCACTTTTAATGTCGCCTCTCTGGGAAATATCCAAGATTTCGCCGCAAAGAAGCATATGGAGAAGCTGGGGACGCGCGCGTCGTGCATAAAGTATAAAGGATGCACGGGAGACGGGAGTATAGGCGCTTAGGTTCGCACGCACGCCCATGCGTGGTTCCCACCCTCGCAAAATAATGGGGATCGTTCGTTCGCCTTTTTTGCCCACGTGGCGGGGGCTCATTGTTCTCCGATAGACGACAGGGAAACACGTAAAGCTCTTCTTGTTATCGATTATGCAGCCCCCCCCCCCCTTTCTCTACTTCTCGCGGGATTCAATACGTTAGAAGTGGAAAATTAATTCTGCTTTGTTGGTGTGTCTTTATTAGGGAAAAATCATGCAACGCTTGGAATTCATTTTTCATTTTTGTTCTTAATAATTCTCTGTCTGTTTCATGTATTCTTCTAAAGCGTACTTGGCATTTACTTCTAACGGTAAAATATACGGCATTTAATTCTAAGCATTCTGAATTTTTTTCAATTCTTTCTGCAGGAACAATTCTCTGTTGTTTCATGTATTCTTCCAAAGTGTACATAACGTTTACTTCTAACGGTAAGATACACACCATTTAATTCTAAGCATTCTGAATTTGTTTCAATTTTTTTTTTTTTTTTTTTGCAGGAACATTATTATCTAATGTCTCTTTCTAAAGTATACTAAGCATTCGTTTATAAAGAGTAATTATACAATTCATGACCATTTGCACTTCGAATTAATTTACAGTTTAGTTTATAATAACTCCCTATTATTGCGTGTGCTTCTCTAAATTATTGTTCATATGATTCATTTCTAAAGGAATGTCATACAATTCTTGACCCTTTGAACAACAAGATCCCGCTGCTCAAGATACAACTCACGCGAATAAATATCCTGGACCTTCTTGTACTAGCTAAATGTATGAGATAGTTGGTCTTCCTCTTACGAAGAGAGCAGCTTTTTAGGAAGCTTTTGGAGTCCTTCCAATCTCGACGAATTAAGTCGCGATAGAACAGATGTAACGGATGTAAACGTACCCTGAGCCAGCATAGTACTTTATACACGGCTACCTGGTAGCACTGGTAGCATTCAGCAAACACACACAGAGGCTGGAGCGTCTCGAGGTCAAAACTCAATCTGAGAGCCGACTACCACGCACCAAAGCGAATAAGTTAACTACCGTGAACAGTCGATTTCTCGCTTACGTATATCGCTCCAAGTATTATGCCAGAGCCAATACCGTATCGCACAATCGTCAGGTAATGTTATGGAGCTAACGCTGAAACGGTGTCTTTTAGATTGCAATTATTAAAATTCAAGAACTTTACTAGGACACTCTTTTTCCTTTACCAGTTTCGAGGCAATTTTTATGATTTTTTTTTTTTCGTAGCCAAAATCCTTGACGAAAGCTTTTGAAATTTGGTTACTTTATTGATAGATACATGCGCAAGTTTCTCTAAAATTTTCAATTGATCCGCTCAATTTGTTTACAAGTTAAACTGATAATTAGTAAAAGGAATGAAAGCTGATTATGTTGTTATTCAATATGAATGTGATTGTACGAAGTTTGAAAATGACAGCACTTTAAACTTGAACCTTACATTTATAAAGCATAAAAGTGTCTAGTTCAATCAGCTTGATAGGAAGGTCTGTGATATAAATAGTTACAAATTTAGCGATCTAAACCTTTTTTTAATATAATTTCATACAAATACCTTAAAGACTTCGACAAACAGGAATATTAACAAAATAATGTCTATTTTCTAACCCAGAAAAAACAGTGTCTACTTGACATTTAACTTTCGATCTTCTGATTGCAACGTTTTTTACCCTTTTGTCGTTCGACTTTAATTTCCGTTCCATTTCCATTCAGAAAATGATTTTTTACACCCTCGCTCGTTATTTGATATTTCTATCTAGATAAGAATTTTCCCCATATTCGCTGTCTTGATCTTGGCTCTCGATCGACGGCTGTATTGAAATCAATAACTTGAACCTACGTCGTGTCATTCTCTCAAACGCTCCCCCATGCAGTCTGGAAACGGGTGTTTATGTGCATGAAGGGAGAATGAGTATACGCGATACGGCGCAGCGTTAAGTTACTTTCGTACCGTGCTTGCCGTATGTATTCTTTCAGCCAGACCGAGCTTATGGGAAATTTCTGCGACGTTAGGTCGTTGTTGGAACTCCTGTTATCGCGACCTCGTTCTCCAATCAAGAAATAAACAATTAAACATCACAAATTCGAGAGAAGTCGAGTCACACAATTTTCGAATATTGTCATTTGAACTCAACACTTGACTTTTAATATTTCAGTGGTGACATGATAGTATGGGATTCTGCGAGAAGAATAAAAGTAATTAAGGTTCCATTAAACAGTTCAATCTTTTAGGAAATTTCTCCGACGTTCTGGTCGTTGCAGGATCATCTCGTTCTCCAATTAAGAGGTAGACAAATAAACATCACAAATTCGAGAGAAGTCGAGTCACACAATTTTCAAATATTGTCATTTGAATTCCATGATTGGTTTCCACTTTTTCAATTAGAACATTGAATTGTAGGAAGAACGGAAGAAACTAAGCTCATAGAAAGTTTCTGCGACGTTAGGTCGTCGTTGGAACACCTGTTATCGCGACCCCGTTCTCCAATCAAGAAATAAACAATAAAGGAACACAAATTCAAGAGATGTCGAGTCACACGTTCTTCAGCTATTGTCAGAACTTTGAATTCAACGTTTGATTTGCACCTTTTCGATTGAAACACGGATGCTGCGGGGAAGAATTGAACCAAATAAGCCACTATCGTCCAGTCCACGTTTATGGGAAATTTCTGCGCCGTTAGGTCGTTGCTGAAACACCTGTTATCGCGACCCCGTTCTCCAATCAAGAAATAAACAGTAAAGGATCGGTACCTCGAAAGGAGTCAAGTGACAGAACCGTGAGAAATTAGAATTCAACGCTTGGTTTTCACTGCTTCGGTTGGAACATGGAATTGTGGGAAGAATAGAAGCACGTAAGCTTCTATCAGGCATTAGGCTGATCGGACGACCGCT
The DNA here is from genome assembly GCF_026225885.1 of Hylaeus anthracinus. Lineage (NCBI taxonomy): Eukaryota > Metazoa > Arthropoda > Insecta > Hymenoptera > Colletidae > Hylaeus > Hylaeus anthracinus. The sequence goes on along the minus strand of NW_026534344.1, from coordinate 5,198,423 downwards.
TCTACACGTTTAATGTCCCCCGAGCAGATAAGTCGAGTAATGGCGCTCGTTCTACACCTGCCACGGGCAGAGAAACACTAATGCTGGTAAACGAGAGCCTTTACTTAGCACGTTATGGACCCAAGTAATTGACCAAATTGCTGATAAGAAATTGCCGCCCGATTTCTGGGAAAATCACTTCTGTACTCTTGTGCCTCGCCTAACCGAGATGGGGGGCGACAAAGTGCTCGGCTCCTAGTCGAAGGTTGAAACGACGATAAAGGTAATGGATCTTCTATTAGAACGCCAAATATGCCGAGGAATCCTCTACTCGACACTCTTGGCCCTAATCGGAAATCAAAGGATGGTACTCTTCAATATTTCCAGTTAGCACTTTAATTACCGACCTATTTAGGAAGAGTCTACGCTCTGAAAGAGGACTTTCTACATTAGTAGATATTAATGGTTTAGATTAACTTCTGCCTAAAAATATTTACAAAATTATAGTGCAATATTTCCTAATCCAACTCAGATCTACACTTGGCGACAAACAGACAGCAGACGATGTAAGTTTGTTAACTGTTTGAATTGTGATTGACTAGTAACTGCATTCGTTTATATGAATTTGAAGCTAAGGGTGACCACCCAAAATATGAATTTAATTATTGAATTGCGTTATACCTTACATTTTCACACGAAACAAATTTTGATAATCATAATGAAATTATAATAAAATTGATTATCCTTTCAAAAATCCATCAACATCATTCCCAATTGTATATTTTAGCTCATACCGGATAAAGGTGTTCGTGCTGTTTAGTATAGTGTCAGTGTAAATTATTTCTTTTTCCATTGACATTTGAAAATACGATTGTTCTTCTTCTAAAATTCATTTTTCACTTTTTTTTCACGATAAAATGTCACTTTTTATAGAATTCGTTTTCCACTATACTATAATTCTGCAAAAATAAATGATCGCTCTTTCCGAAGTTCATTCTCATACCACTTTTCTATTATGCGTATGGTTACGTAACAATAGGACGTCGCTTTTTCAAAAATTCATTACCCACTTTTCCATGGTGCTATGGTTATGCTCCGCCCAGTGTATTGCTCGTTAAACACTGGAACATTTATTATTCGAAACGCTGAATTAACGAGTATTAATATGGATGGCTTTTGAGAAGGCAAAACTGTGATTCTGCCGATTCAGTAAATTCAAAGAGCACGTTTAGACTTATGCTCACAATGTTCAAAGCTATTGACGAAGCCGTAACGTCACAGTATTTGATATCCGTGACACGAGGCGGATAATATTTTTACTGCGACCTTGTTTTCCCTGATTGGATTACACTCGTACTTGTATCGATACTGCCCACGATTCGGTATACCCTATCGAATAGAAGGAAACCTTAATACCTTGCGAAATACACATTTTTACACTAATATTTACTTTTCATTGCATCAATTTTCCTTAAAGTTCAAATTTTTGTAAGAAAGATTATAATTAATATTCAATCGCTTCCGTTCGATGTTGCTACATTGTTCTTGGAAATATTTCTATTAAATTTGAATAACTAATGACGCATCACATAAATGATGCATTACAGCAGTTTATGATCCTCTCTTTGAGTATCATTAAATTCAAAAAGAAACACATACCGCATAGTATCACTGGACTGATTAACGTTAATTAACCTTGTAACGATTTTAGTTCCAAAGCTTTCGCACAAGTAGCAAATGTAAGAGACACTTTTGAGAGTCAACGACATGGAATAATCGTAAACATGTGTAGGTGTGTGTGTGACGAATGATATCGACTTGCGTTCAATTCGTTTAATCTCGAATAAACAAGCGTATGGAAACGATAAGAAACAATTTTAATCGGAATTGAATATAATGTACGTTAAGTTCATATACACTGATCACCGTGAAACGAGGCAAATCTGGAAATCTGATAACACGAGGAGTTCCATAAGTTACCCTAAAAGCTTCCCCAATGTGACGAGATATTTGGATTAAAAACTATCGCGCAATATGTATCGACGAATTTGTCTAAACAAATGCTTTCTAATTGTAGATAAGAACATAAAAAGGTTCCATTTAAAAAAATTTATCTACCCATTAAATTCCCTCAACTTTCCAAAAGCAACGAAATACACAGACATTTGTTGATTGTACGATACATAATTTCAGTTACAGTCGTACAAAAAAATGTTCCCCATAGAGGAATGTAAATAAACAATGCGTATTTGTGTTTGATTAAAAAAAATATCTTGAATCACCTTGTAAGATATACCTCGGACAAGCCCGCTCCCTCTTTCTCAATTTACCAATTAGAACACATCTGTCGCAACAAGCAGGAACAAAGATTGATGAAGAAGCATCGACAGGCATGATTCAAAGTATGCCTCGTTCATTCTTACTATGTCAATAGTGGATCCAAGTGCATCATCGATCACTACCAACCGCTAAAATCTTTCTTGTGTTCACTTGTTATTCATATTAGCACACGTGCCATCACGATTTAAAATATTTATGCGTTCGCAACGCAGCTAGTCGTATTCAAAGAACCCCCATCCGAATCAGTACACACAGGAAATTTTGTAAGAATTCCTACGATATGACGCGACTCCTCCGTATCGATTGCGATACATCGAACACTCGCGAGACTTTCTGATACGCACGGTCCCAAAAAGCTCTCGTTCTCGCGTTGCAGACAACGGTGATTTATTTGAAAAATTTGTAAAAAGAGCCCACGGTAATTACAGGCTAAATTGTTCGACTTGATGGTATCGACGTGTAAGAGGTGGAGACTGATTATGTTATCGGTACGTGTAAAAATAACATTTGGCCACCCGTTACTAGAAAACATGGCCAAAGCCTGCGGGGACACGTTGATATTCCGCTGCAGTCGTTATCGCGAAAGCCAAGGGATAATTGCATTAACTCGGTGGAATTTTATTGCTTATAATGTCGAAGATTATTAAACTAATGTCAAAATAAAAAATGCAAGTGTCATCTACAAAGCTGACGCTTATGGGATTGGAGAACTCTTGGTTCGGCAAAGTGTAGACGTATAATTGATTCTTCTTGATCAGATCTGGGCGTATTTTAATGAGAGTAAAAATGAGAGATGAGATGAGAGTAAAAAATAACTATTCGATGTAATTTCTTTTAAAATATTATTTTCGGTACAGTTATTTGAAGATAAAAATAATTATATTTCATTCGAAGGGACAGCTGTTTCAAGCAATGAATTTTTCAAATATAACGACAAAAGTAATCCTCGAAATGATATTATTATTTATGAGATTTTTCTCTGTGTCCATCTAATACTATCGAAAATTCTGTAGTATTTTAAGAAAACTTATAATTGTACGACCATTTAACATAGACAGCCCAGGTCGTTTATTTCGATAACAAAATTCGAAATTGTCGTGTATTTGTGATTGAACCAGATCCAACGTTAAAGAACTGTTTCACAATTACTTGAAACGATTATTTCAAATAGTTAGAAAACCAAGTAGTACGTTACTTGGCATAAAATTTAAAACAAATTTATTTCGAAAGTGATCGCAAGTACGAATACAATTATGAACCAAAATAACATGTTATTTGGCATAATGTATCAGATAATACCATTTGAAACGTGCTCAGGTACGCTTTTGATAACTCGCGACATTTATAAAATTATCGATAAATAAACATAATCGAACAAAAGGTACCTTTCCATAATCTCAATCTAAACAAATAATAAATCATGATACTTTACTGGTTCCTCAAAACTTAGAATCGCACGAAGTTGAAGCCTTATTAGGCAACGGCGAACAGTTAAATTATCGTGTCTCTAATATATCATCGACAGAAGAACAGTTTGTACCAATCGATTAGACTCCGATTCGAGGCGAGAGAGAAATACGAACACCGTGCGAGAGATGGAAAAACGAAACGGAGAAGAAAGTAAAACAGAGATGAGTTGCTTAATCGTGCGGGGCTCATCCGGGAAGCATTTTAATTGTGCGTTTCACTTATCTAAAATATGTCGGCTTATCGTCGACGTATCGTCTGATTTTCCAGCTGACAATCCATCGGTTTCGATAACCGCCAAAGTGACGGAATTCTATCGTCGAGTGCTCGCGTCCATCCGAGTATTGAGAATGATCCCGCGCATTGGCCGTCGGTTACGTGAAAGCGAACTACGCTCGCCCTTCGTACCGCGGAGCGCGTGTCACTATGTCACAGTGCGTCGAGTACTCATCAACGTGTATTAGAGCCAGATAATTTAGAAAAAAAAGTATGCTCGAGTGGCTTCTCCTATCGAAGATTTCAAAGTTAGATACGTTTGCTTCGTTTAAAATAAACAAGTCGATATTGTAACTTCGTTTCATAAACTTAACGTTGAGAGAAGAATCCGAGTGTCATTGTGAGTAAACAGTTACGAAGTATATGACATATATTTTCATCACAAATTTCAACGTTTGATACAATTGTTTCGTTCAAAATAAACAAATTAACATTCCAACTTTATATTGCATGAAATTATAATTTAACATCGTATCAAATTAGATGTTATAATAAGAATTCAAGTGTCACTATAACCGAATGCATTGGTAAAGCCAACGCGTGTGACTTATATTCACATTATAGATTTAAATGTTGAAACGAAGAAATATAACATTCTAACTAGGAACCATTCTTCGAAGCTTGATTTTTGGATGAATAAAGTGCTACCCATATATTCCATATTTTAATCAGAGATTATCGATAAATACATCGAGTAATAGAAATATCAAGTTCATAGAAGAGCAAAACGTAGAAGAGTGAGAAGATAAGAATACAACGCATTAACGTGCAACAGAATGTACTCTGTTTGCAAGATTGATTTTGTTGCCTAGGATGTACTAGGATTCTATCATTACCCAACTTTTGTGAAAGTATCGAGAGACAACTTGATGTACCCAGCAAGTGTCGTTTAAAAACTTCCTTCCATAGAACATTCCAAGTAATATTGCTCGTAAAATGTCGAATACAACACCAATTCCTGTTTTACATAACGTGATTTTCTCGACACGTACCAAGAAACATTAATTCCACATCAGAGATTTCTTCGCACGGTTCGCAGAATGTACCACGCAGGGCCCTAACACATCCCCTGCGAGCCCAGGTACCGTTATCGAGGTGCGCGCAACTCGAACAAGACTTTTAACGAGGTACACGCACTTCAGATTTCGAAATGTATAACCTACTACATCTATGAAAATTTCGACAGGGAATAACCTTGTCGTAGAATGCATTACGAAACGTTTCCATAGACGTTTAAAAATTAATAACTTTCTACATCTCTTATGAAAATCTTCATCATGGAATATACATACAACTGATTCTGTCAACATTTTTGCAGAGGATAATTTTGTAGTGGATACATGCACGATTATACCTGTCAAGATGTACAATCTTCTACACTTCGTAGATCATGTAACTATACAAATCCTGACAGAGAACAACCAGAGAAACGAACAGGTACATTTCCTATGAAAATCTTGATAGAGGACGACTTTATCATAGAATACATGTATATAGAACTGCGTCTGCGAATGTTTCGAAATGAACAACCTCCTGCATCTTTCAAATAAAAAAAACTATACAAATCTTGGTAGAGGACAATTTTGTTACGAGATATATGTATAGTTCCCGCTAATGTTTTTATGTATATACATAATCTCTTGCATCTCCCAAAACAAGAAACTATACAAATCTTGATAGAGGAGAAGTTTATCACGCGGTATAAACACAACTGTTCCAACAAAAATTTCAACCTCCTACATCTTCTACGAAAATCTTGGCAGAGGACAATTTTGTTATGAAACATATAGTTCCTGATAATGTTCCTATGTATATACACAATTTCTTGCACTTCTCAACTCAAGAAACTATAAAAATCTTGACCGAGGAAAAGTTCATCACAAAATATAAATGCAACTGTTTTAACCAAAATTTCAACCTCCTGCGTGCGCTACGAAAATCTTGACAACAACTTAATCACAGAATCTATACACGCAACCAGCGGTTTCAACCTCCCACATCTCTCACGAAAATCCTGAAACAGACCACGGAATCTCTACCGACCCCGAACAGTATGCTTGAACATGCGTGCTGCGACACTTACATTTGGTTCCGCGTTAGACGATGTGGATTGAGGAGATCGTGAAGGGAGCGCGTAATCCGAAGCGGACGTCATCCCAGTATTCGTGTACGAAAACCTTTGTCAGCCCGGAGTCAGGATCATTCACCACTCTTGCGCACTCGCGACCACTACCACCAACAGCGATACCACACCACGTCTAACACCAACCGTATACACATAGGGGGAGGGTGGGTGGCGAACGACAGTGGATTTTCAACCAAACACGCAGATACCACGGAGCCACGTCTAGCACTAACGATACACACCGTAGTTGACGAAGGACAGTGGATTTTCAACAAAACACGTACAAACCACGAACCACCGAGAGAAAGATTCAGGTGTCCGAGTACCGTGGCGGAGAAGCCGAGATCGTGTCTTTACCGGATCCCCTTCGAATCATCTTAATCGGATCTCTTCGTACGGTTCGATCGACGAAACAGAAATCCCTCGAACGACCCGATCGGATCGTCTCGAGGCAAAACTAGCCGTTTCCCGGGAAACTTTTCGATTAATTCGACACGGTCGGAATGAAATGAAACACTCACGTGCTTAAAGTGAGACGCATCCAGGCGCGTTGCGTCAGCAGCGTCGACGCATTGCGTCGGGCTGGCCTTCTGGAACTACTTTTAAAACCCTTGCATCTAGCGACTTCCTCCTTGTCGTGAAATTTCGACGTGGTTACACTTCTCTCACTCACCGTTACTTCTCGCACCGATATCACCGGTCAAATGTCGCGTGTACTTCACTGAACGCGCTACGCGACAATGTTACTCCGTTTCCTGGGATCGCGGGATACGATTCGCGCGCGTTCCCTTTCGGAGCAACTCGTACGACTGGCCGAGTATTCGACAGCGTGAACCGGTTAAACACCGCGCACTTCTGTAAACGTGAACAACACTATTCCCCGGAGGTTCCCTCGAGACACACACGGCCACGCAACGCGACAGACACCGCGCTTCGACGAGATTGCGAGCAGGGTCGTTCATCCCCTAATATTTTCGCACCCCCGACGCACTTTCCCACTGGTTGGGCGCGATGGAAGCGTGAACGGGAACGGCAAGAGCTTCAGGGCAGCGCAGGTAGCTGGAAACCACTGGGCGCACTTGGAGTTGCGCCAACATCGTCGCGAGTCGCCCTGTGGGTTGCTGGCAGCCATCCAAAGCGACTTGTCGGGATGCTACCGAGGGGTGAAGAACCAAGCGACTCCTCCTTAGGTGTCCTCGGTTACCAGGACCAACCTGTGAACCTTCTTCCTCTTTCGCTGGAGGCGGCGAAGAGAAAAGAGAAGAAGAGGCGAAGAGAGGCGGTCCCTGGGAATCTGTTGCCAATGCGTTTCACCGTTGACAATCAACACGTACGCGTAGTTGTCACTGCACAAGCGTAGCGGCGACGGCGGCAACAACACGACCGTTGCACGCGCAGCACGACGACATACAACCGCTGCTTATGCGAGTCAGGAGGCTCGGAGGCGCGCGAGTCAGTCCCACTAGTGTTCGTTCCTCGCTTACCTGGCCGCTGCCCTGCTGCCGTTGCTTGCCTAGACCGTACCCCCACCCCTCACCTTCCACCCCTCCACTCGCGCGTGCACGAGCCTGCCCCTCCATCGCCGTTACTTTACCCCCCTCCCCTACACGCCTCCTTCTCTTCTTTCTAGCTCCTACCCCTTTTTCTAACGTTCGCTCGCTTAGCAAAACCTTCGCTACCATCCAACCCTCGCCAGCGGACACCCTTCCAAACCCTACCTTCGGCTACCTTAGGGTAGGATGGCCTCTACTCCGAGGCGCATGATGCCGACCTAAGGGCACCGAGCCGTGCCACGCACCAAACCTTTGACAGCTCCTTGACACTGTTCTCGATTGCTCAACTTCTCTGTTTGCTTAGAAATAGATTCTTCTGTGTCTCTCTTGGAGTGGACTCCTTCGGAAGGAGTTATCACATCGGTAGCGGAATCTGATAGCTTGTTTCATGAAAGCGGGGGACTCCTTTGTCAATTTTTTAATGAAATTTGAGAAAAAGGTATTTATTTCAAATTCTGTAGTTGTTTCTGACGAGTTTAGTCGCTCATAATATTACACAAATCTTCGATGTCTTTACCTGACATCACTCTTTCAACCCTACCTTCAGGTACCATAGGGTACGATACTCCTCTCCTTCTCCGGGGCCCATGTTAACGACCTAAGGGTGGAAACCAAACGCGCGTTTGATAGTTTTTTGACACCGTTCCTGCGTTACTCAACCTCTCTGTATACTTAGAATGTCTATGTGCCCTTAGATTTGTCTGTTTCAGGTGGGATGAAATCTAAAAGTTTCTTTTACGGAAATAGCAATTCCATTATCGTAGTCGATTTTTTAAGGAATCTCGAGAAAAATACATTTATTTCAAATCGTTCATTTCTGACGAGTTTAATTGCTTACATCGCGAACCTCCGATGCCTCACCGTCTAATCTTTACCTGTAGACGATCCTCTCAACCCTACCTGGGCTACCTTAGGCTACGATAATCTTTCCTCCTCCGAGACACACGCTGGCGACCTAAATGCACCCCTACCAAGGACCAAACGCGCGTTTCACAGCTTCCTCGAGTTTCGACAGCTTACATTTACTCAACTTCAAATGTTGAGCTTAGAAATACATTTACCTGTGTTTTATCTCAAATTGAAAGTATTCTACTGATAATTTCTCGAGGAATCGAGCAGTAAATCGAGGAATTTCGTCTCTATTATCAGAAATTATTCAACGAACCCTAAGAAAAGATACAAATATTTCGTTCGATTTCCTCTAGTTCTCTAATCGTCGTCGAAATTCAGTCCCATCGCGAAGTAAACGCATCCACGTTTAGCGCGTATTCCGTATACCTCGCGTTCGATTCTCTCCGTCCCGTCGGTGTTTCTTATTCTTTATTTCGCACGGAGGACGACGGGCGCGAGATATAAATTATGATACGCACCTATAAACCGTCTTCCTTGTTCGCTACGGATGACGCGACGACGTTACGCAATTCCAACCAGTTTATTTTCCCAAGAGAGTCAACGGCACGGTTATTTCGATACGTTTCGATGAACGTCGAGGTTGCACCATTTACGAAAAAGAAATAAAAAAAAAAAAGGAAAAGAAAAAATGGAGAAAGACTCCGTCGAGAGTCTGCTCATCCCGCACGAGCGAGAACGAGACACTGGCTGAAAAAACGTGCCAATCGACGGCGAACGGGCCCAACGACGAGATAATTAATTATCAATCGAACGATTATGAGCGACGCCCGCGCGAACGGTCGGAATGGCCCCCGGAATGACGGATTGACGCTCGCGCAGTTCGTCACTGCGTTGCCAGTGGTGGAGAATTACATTACGCGAGCGAGCAATTCGCTTATGCTTGCGTCTGAGTATCGCCGCGTACACCGCACGCCTAAACCATGCCTGACTAATGAGTTTTCTCATTTTTTTTTTTTTTTTCTAGGGCGCGGATTCGCAGAGCTGCGTTTTGCTTATGCGCGAGACACGTGATTGCTAATGCGATTTAACAAGGATACAGAGGATGTCACACCTAAACCAGGCCACGTAATTTAAAACTGATATTAAAATACGTTCAAATCGCATGTAGGATGTTTTTAAAATTGGAACACATATTCAGGTAGCCTGGTTCAACACTTTGTATAATTAGTGATAAGGTAATCGAAGTATGAAGAATCGAATGAAATCTGAAGGAATTCGAAGTACAAGAAATGTCAAAAGAGCCTTTTGTTTGATTATTAACTCTCCGTTAAAACCAATTATATGTTTGGCTCGCGACTTTGGACATCCTCAATTAACTTCCATTTATACTTCGAACCGTTTGAGGATCGATGATCCCCATTACTTAAGATTTATCTACAGATTCATTTCAAAACGTAACCTGTTCCCACTGCCTCGTTAAAGGTCCCCGCCGTTTATCGCCGAATCTCGCCCCGAACGGTCTAATTTTTCCCCGAATGGAGCAAACCTGTGAGAAAATTTGACACCTCCTCAAGACCGTACCCTTATTGACACGATTCTCCCAACATTCGCCCGTCTTTAAGTAAACGCCGCGTGAAATCCGTAGTCCAGACACATCTTCGTTCCTAGTAGAAACGCGGATTGCGCAATGCTAAACAGTTCGTTGATTGTACTAATCGAGAAACTAAATAAAAAATTTTCTATTTCTTTTCCAAATAATCCCAGCGAATCTTGCCAGTGTTTCGGAGCACGTACCTGAGGATCGGCGCGTTTGATCGTTGCGAGACACGATTTCTTTTATCTCGACTATCTTTGCCCCGTTGGTGTCGAGCTACCTAAAGACACGTTACACCGTTTCCGTGCTGGCCAAGGAAGAGCGGAACAAGCAGTTCGGTTACTGCTGAGGACGGAAAGTCGGCACGAAGGAGAAACGGGTAGAGAGGCCTTGGTTGGGCGAATTGGGGTGGACACTTAATTCCAAAAGGTGACAAGTACCGATACCGTGGCGCAGGCTTCGAGAAAATACCTGACCGGGATACCTGCAGACTGCGACGGTGTAAATCATCCAACAATGCGACAGGACCTTTGTCTTATTTATCAGTTACAGCCAAAAACGCTGGACGGTTTTGGAAATCTTCTTCAGCCTCGCCAGACAAAGGTGCACCGACTGAATTGCGTGAATCCTTCGCTTTACGACCTAAGCCAGTGCGCCAAACACTTGTTCACGGTGGTAAATTTCTCTCGGGCTGAGTGGAATTCTATCTTCACAAGAAAATTGAACAGGTTGATGATGCGATTGTTAAGAAATAAATTAATTGACATGGCATTAACAATTTTTCTATCGGAATATCGAATTTTGTTTTTATTTTTTTTTTTTCTTTAAACGAATAAAATTAAAGCCCACAAATTTAGAATATTTAAGAATTTTTGCAACATATTTAAAACAGTTTAACGACAAATTTAAGAACAAATGTATCCCAACGCATTTTATAACGGATATTTGTAATCAGTAATAATCTTGTAACGGTATATCTGGAAAAGGTATGGTTGCTATCTAAAAGTTTGAGTCAAAGTCGAAAGTATAAAGTATTTTGCAGATGTTGATTAACATTTAGTTTATCAGTAACGAATGCCACTTTATCCGAATAAAAAGTCCGACGGACTAAAAATCGAATCGTTACCGATTCAATCGTCACCAACGAAAAGTTATCCGCCAATCAGAATGCAATTGTGTTTCAAGTCGACGACTACAATGCAAATTGCAATTATGTTCTCTGCATTGGTTCGAAATTCCATTGATACCATACTGACCTTCCCGAGGGTAGCCTTGAAGACCGATTAAAATATCTGCATACACAAAAACGTGGACCGTATAATTATGTATATTACATAGCTTTTAATATTCTCGGGCAAAATATACGATCATCAATTATATACTCTGTCGTATTAATTAAATCATTTACGTGCAACTTTCGTCTGGTAGACACGATTTTTACCGAACAAGTGTTCAATTTGTAAACGTCGATGCTTGCAGTGTTAGCGTTAGTACATTGTTTCATCTGAAATACTGTTCTGTTTAATTAATTCAGGAATAGGTCTCTATTAATCATTAAAATTGTTAACCGTGGGGTCGTCGCGCTATTTTACGAGGAAATCTCGAAAAATCCTCCAGACGTACTGTTCCTTTGCAGATAATCGAGCAAAGAATTTTAATTTCGTCGACAAAACAAAACTAACGCTGGACTGAGGTTGAAAAAAGGTTTCTATGAATAATGAGAATGGTTAATCGTGCGATTGTCGTGTTTCGTTTAGAAGAAATCTCGAGAAATTCTGTAGACGTATTAGTTCGACGATCTCTTGGACGAAACCAGACCCAGCAGCGTGTTACAGAAATAGTCTCGATGTACGTAAGGGGCAATTAAGGGCAATTGGTACAAAGTACTGCAGGTGGATCTGTAAAGAATACTTCACACCGTAAATGCGTACGTCATACGGGTTATCCTTCAGCTCGCGTATGCAGCTTACACGAGGCCGATACCGAGCCCTGTGGCGCAGCGGCATAACCTGGCCAGACCGCATTTAATCAGTTTGCGGTCGCGGTCCGCTCTCTTATATCCCTTTAATATGTTTTCTCCTTTCTTCTCTTCTTTTGCTCTCGCGCGACACCGCGACGTGACTCAACTCCCGCACATAACCCCGCTGCGCAATACCAAAGCGTTTCTCTATTCTCTGCTTTGCCTATCCAGTGCTTTAGATAAATATAATTATTTATCCAAATATTAAAGATTCTGATCAAATCTTAGATAACAACATTCAACGTCGTTAATTTCAATTATTTTGTAGAGTTGATCAGCTCTACGCTTTGCATAGATTGTACCATATTATGATTAAATGATCGATGATTAGAGATCGTGATTGGTGGGATTATGGGATATGATGACGTTGTTGCTGATGGCTGATGATTGATGATGCCGGATCGTGACTGACTAACGATCATAACAGACGATGACTAGTAATCGATGATGCCAGATAGAGATGGATTATTGATAATTACAAATTACGATTGGTGATTGATGATGCTAAGTAATTATAGATTACGGATAATTACAGATTACCATTGATGATACGTGACGTCAAACAATGACGATAATTGATGATAACAGATCGTGATTGATGATTGATAACGATAGATTTATGATTAATAACGACATATGATGGTGGTTGGTGATGGTAAATGATGATTGGTACGTGATGACTGACGACTGAATGTGGTTATTTATGTTGCTTGTAATTATTTGTGTTGTTGTTCGTTATATGCCTGCATATTTTAGAAATTCGGTAAACTTTAAAAAATATTTTGCAGATTGAAGAAAACGATTATTTTTCAGAAATTCTTGATGAAATTTTCACAATTAAAGAATTGAATGTATAAGTTAATCAAACTGTACCTCATTGTTGGAAAATACACATTTATATTCACGGGTTGATAAAAAATAACAATTCAATACACGAATTAACATATGCGGGCGTAAAATAAAACGTACAAAATATGAACTCTAAAATATACGATTTATTTTATATATACTTCGTTCCATATCGGCAGGCTCGATTTATACACTTTTCTAAAGCGTCAAGTTCACTTCCAGGGAAACTCTAATTTTTTCAAGTAATAATATCAACATCGTCAATTTCCTTTATTTTCTATTTTAGTTTTATTTCTCCATATCGCTATAAATTATTACAAAATGCGTCCAGTTTATTTCTTGTAAAGATTAATTTCTACAACAACGAGGCAATTTATATTTGTAAATCTAAACGATCTGTCAAAAAAGACGCGATCATTTGTTAATAATAATAATAATAATAATTTCAGAAACGAAGCATGTAGAACGCACCGATTGTTTGGCCATTTTCATGAAACAGTAGACGATCGTCGGTGGTAAAAAAAAAACGAATGGGACATTTCCAACATTTCCAACATTTCCATTCTGTTGCCTGTGTCAGTTTTTTTTCGTAGAATCCAGAAGTAAGAAAGTCCTGCGGCGATTTTTAAGACGCTTTACGCCTGTTTCAGGGGCCGGGCGGCAATTTAGTGGAATTAAATAATAGTCCGTCCCATTAACGTAACGACTCGACTGAGGATGTCCCGCAGGATCCACAAGAGGATATCGAAAGTGGATGGAGGCATGCCAGGTACGCTCACGTTTTATTTCATCGTAACGTGCCACGAGGTATATGTATACCTTCATCTCAGAAGTCAGGACCCTCCAAGGTTATATCCTCGATCCTGTGTGGTCCTGAATGGCCCGTCGAATTATTACCAGCGATTTCGGAGATTCTTACGTTAATCTTAAAATTTGTCAAGAATCCCTACCTCGGGATCCCCCTCGTTGACACACTGTAGAACGAATCAACGAGAAAACCTAGAAATTTTCACCACCGACGCACCAATCTCGATATTTTCTCCCATCATACCTGCGTAAATTAATTATTTTCTGGTGCGATATCTATTTAAACTGTTCGTAAATTAAATCGGATCTTACCTCAAACATTTCGTTGAATTCCGATGTCAAAGCGTTTGAGTAACTCGATAACTTTTTATTCTTAACGTGGAATTTTTTAATACTTTAGCTTTGAGGCCATTAAATGACGTAGACCTAACCCAGACCTAACCCAAACATAACAAAACAAATCTGGAAATTTTCGCCACTGACGCATCAATCTGAATATATTCTTTCAAGTCACAAACCAAACCGAACAATTACACTCTTTGAATTCTTTTGAATTTTAGTGTCGTTATTTCAAATATATATTAATTATTTAATAAATATCGTTTGAAAAGGTAAAGAAAAAGAATACTACTTTAGCAGCTAATAATTTTGTAAATGAAACCTCTTCTATTACACAGCTTTCGAAGATATTAATTTCATATCAGTTCGACTTGTATAAAATTCATCTGAGTTGCAATAGCACTCAATAACAATAGAACTCAAAGGCAACCGAAAGATTTACATTCTCACTACAGCTTCTATATTAATACGTATACTTTCTTGTTAAGTAGGTCTGAGTTATGGCAGTCTTTTCCACTTCTAAGTTACTCTAATCATTTTTATATCTCGGAACTACTTATTATTATGTCTTACTTCGTATCGTTTGGTCCCTTCTGTATATATCCAAACAACGAACGAAGCAATCGTAAATAAAAAAAAAAAAGGGATATGAAAATGTAAAAACTTTTGCGATTCAAAGTTGCTAAACAATTCAAAATAAATAATACAAAAATCCACGTGGGCATCGTAAAGACCACCTTATCAAAAATAAAATACATCAACACTAAACCTACCAATCTTTCATTTGCACCTATTTCTACTGTGTTTGAATAATTAGTCTTAACGACACTTTTTCAATTTAATGCAAAACATATTTCTCGTGATACGAAATTGAATAATGCACGAAACGATCGCATATAAAAACTACACAGAAACCTTTGAAAATGGACATTTGACCAGTGGTAGATTTAGCGTTAATCGTTATCGTACTGTTTCTTGAAAAAATGGCAAAAAGTTGTCCGAACGGGTTGGTGCAACGACCCCTTTTTCAAAATTCCTCCAAGTGGCGTATGCCTTCGAAGAAACCACGGTTCGTGGCTGTCGAGGGTAAATGAAGTAATAGATACACGCATAAAAGCCCAGTGAAACTGACAAACAACGCGAGTTTCGGACCGCGGGTAGTATCTTTCGGGAGGCTGACCGTGAAACTTGAGCTCCCATAACCATAAGGATGTATGTCGAATGTAGCGACTTATCACAGGTGAGCTGTCCCACGCGGCGAATTTACAGACAGATTTGTCAGCGGTTTTTGTCAAACGCGGGGACCTATTTGCCATTGACGATATCTTTAGGCGATCCGCACAACATTCGGAATGCCGTGGGACCCACCGCAGCTTTGTGACACCACAACTTTCCGCTGCAATAACATTCGCGCCTTTACAACAACAGCTCGTCTTCTGAGACGAGAGACCCACTCTGCAACAATAATACTGCATGTGTGGCCGTCCCAGTGGCGCTCAAACTTTTCGCGTCCGTCGCTGACCGCTGGTACCGAGTTATCTGCAGATCGTGTATTTTTACACATTTCGTCTGGCCGTATCGCGGAAATAACGACGCCGACTCGCCAAACTAATCTGAATATTTCGTTTTCGCTTAATCTTCGTCTCGTTGCGTTGGATGGCTGAGACATTCTATTTCTTTTCGTTTTTTTTTTTTTTTTGTTCTAGTACGTCAGAAAAATAACACATCTTGGGTAAATTAATGCAATCACACCGGTATTCATTCTTGTGTTCATTTGTCAATGAGAACTTTGAGAAATAATAGCGCGTGGAAAGTCTTTTTGTAATTATTTTTTAATGATTTTTTTTTTTTTTGGAGGGACATGGAAAATTGTGGTTTCATTCATTTTATGTTTAATTTGAGTAATTATGATTAATAGTAGTAATAAGGAAACAATTAATTTCAATGGTATATTTACATTACGTCTACGTTATATCTATGTTATGTCTACGTTACATTCAAGTTACGTCAATCGAAATTGAACAATCCGTCTAAATTACGTAATTCTATGTCAACTGTTACATGCCAGCGCCTGTAATTTAAGAAAGTGCGAATTTGTTAATGATAATGAAAAGGAATCAGTTACTCGCGTGACTTCGAAGTTGTGCTGAAGTGAAACGATGGAGTACCTCTGCGAAGTTTTATAAGGAAGCTACAAACCCGGGGAAAGACGAGCGAAACGTGAGCCGGCCGATGCGATGCAGAAACGTCGTCAGGAAAATGTTCTAAACTACGAAGGTAATATTTGCAAACAAGTAATAGACGCGTTAGGACGGCGCCTCGATAAGTGACAGACTGTCCCCTTGTTGTTCGAATGGACACGAATGTGTGAATGGATTTTCTGTTCGCAGAAGTGTAGAGAGTTTCACAAGATTTCCATTCACGATGACTGTCCCGATGCTCTTTCAGTTCCCTCGCCGTCAATCACTGAATCGCGGAATGAAAAGTACACACGTACGCGGAAATAATAAGAAACAGTTTAAAGTGTTTGAACTCTTCGAGGAATCTGATCGATCCTCGTTTGCTGTATTTTGCGAACGGCATTTTCTGAAAATGAACCATCGGATTGTTTCGAGTATCGAGATAACTTGTAGATTCAATCGAAACAGAAAATAAAGGAAATCGATAGATATTCAAGGGAACGTCTTCTTTTTAGTTAGTCAAACGAAAAGTTCAATTTCAGTTACCGTTCAGAAATAGTGTATTACAAGTATTCGTATTCGATTCTTTAGTGATATATTCCGAGAACGATTCCACATTTTTAAATTTTGATTTCAATTCTATAAATCGACGAGATCTCGCCTCGTCTCGTGAGCATCACTGCTCAGAGAAGACAACTGAAATCTCTCAAGAGATAATAGGATTTCCGCAAACACTGTAATTTATAAGAAAATTCTATGAATGCGTCCTCTCCATTCGTCCTTTCTTATTAAATTAAGAAACGTGACACGAAACGTTAATGTCGCACTGAATACCGTATGCAACGTGCGCATGTGTGCGTGCGGCGATCGTGCGTATAATAGAATCACTAGCGCTGATTGGAAAATAAAATTCGAGACACCGGCGTGCCTTTGATAAGATTGCACTCGTTGTCATTACTCTCCCGTTATCGTTGCTTATTTATTGTTTGCAGATACACCTATACCGGTGCCGAACCGTGATTAGGCGAGCGCGTGCTCCATTTTCGTCGAACGATCCGTCAATATCGACTCGCGCGACCGTTTCTGCGATCCTGACGGGGGATTCCTCTCTTTTCCTCGGATTTCAGATGCTCCTTCGTGTTCACGGCGCGAATTTAAATGTTGAAAGTAAACTTTCTAGGAAACGCAATCGCAGTTTATTGTTTCGTCGCGTTTCGAGGTGCGGAAGTCACCAAAACTGGTGGATGATTGGCTAGTTCCGAAGAATTTCCACTGGTTGAGAGTCGAAGCGAAACAATCGACCGGAATGTCTTCCGACGAAAGGAGAGAGATACACGGGATTCTTATTGGATTTGTAACGTGGAGGAAGGTTCATTCTGAAACGTTTTGGAGTATCATTTCACATTCTTTCGATTTATGCGTTCTTCGCCATCAAATTTTACATACACCCTCTCGAGTTATATTTCCATGCATTACCACCGACACCGGGGAGTACATTTCCATGCAGAAAAAATAAGAAATATTTTTTCTACAAATGTATTGTAATTATTAAAATCTATCAGTAATAATAATTAATTGGCGATTGCGAGTGAAATAAATAAATCATGTCGGATTCAGGATGAAAATGCGATAAGCAATTCGTCATCTCGAAGAAGCTTCTTAAAGTATCGCGAAGCATCCTGGCTGCATTCTTTCAATTTATGCGTTTTTCGCCGTCAACTTTTACTTCCACCCTCCGAAGTTGTATTTCCGCGCGCGTCACCGACACCAGGGAGTGCATTACCAAGCGGAGTCGGAAGTCAACCAACAGCCTCTTCCATTTAGTCCGCGTACTCGAGCGCTCGGTTTTATGGGCAGTAAGATCAGGCTGATCCTCGATTAAACGATTCTTAGGCACGGCTTATGCGAGGCGACTCGATAAGACGGCTTTGCGCTGGTACTTGGCGCTTGCGTAAAGAACCGTGTTAAGTCTTCCGATTAACAGCGCACGCATTCGCGTGGGCCAGTCCCATCGACACGTGGGCTATACCACGTCGACACGTGGACGGTGTATAACCTTCGTTTCGCCTAACCACGTGTCCCGAACCACCTCCGCTTTGTGAACCGACTGTCCGCTTCTCAAAAGGAGCCTGATCTTTTGTTCATCTCTGGACACGCTCGTTCCCGGTACGCTGCGCTTTACCCAGAAACTTATTTTCCAGAATGAATCATTGTTATTCCGTTACCTTCGGTAATAAACTCTGGTTAACCGGCTGTTTCGTAGAAATATTTTCTGGTCTTCGATGTTGCTACTCGTTCTTGTTTACTTTGTCCGTTTATTGTTCTTCCGACCGTATCTAAGACGACGTATTTCCTTTTTCCTCGATCGCGAGTTAATTGTTAATTAATGGAAAGTTTTAAATACTATTATACACTTGGAACAGAAGTGTTTTTATATGTACATCTTCTCGACATTTGCTACTTATTTTGTCTAATATTATTTATTTAGCTTTCAATCGATCACGAACTAATTGTAAGTATTATTAATGTGAGATTTTAAGTATTTTTATTATCACGTTTTGTTCTTGTATCTAACGCAGTTGGTTTAATTAGAACTGCATTCGTATATAAACTATCTAATATCATCTGTCGTATGCGTTGGTATGCACGAGTTAAGAGATTGATCGATCGTTTTATTTTTGTTCTATAATGAATTCCCTTCGCTATTTATCGATCGACGTACTTATCAGCCGATTGAATTACTTTTATCATTTCATAATTCCGATGTCAGGTGATCACTTGCACGCTACCAAATATTTCACATTATTCACAAGCCATCGCTACGCTTAGATAATATCGGCCATGGCTAATATTAATCATCTTATCGTGGGGGTGACATTTCGAATGGATAACCACGTATTTTTCCACAAAAAAATATCACCTCATCAATTTTTTCCCTTATTAATAGTTTTTATTAATATTTGCTACTTAGATATTGATTCGTTTAATCGAAACCAAGATTACTTTTAATTCGTGTTATTGTTTTTATTGCAAACCAGTTAAGGTGGTTGTACAATAAGTGTATCTTCATATAACTTTATAATACTACAACTAACAATATTTTTATAACTGTTTCTCATAAAATTTTCAACTATATCTTCAAATCTATTTTTCAAATTATTTGTTCCCCATTTCGCAAAACAATCTTGATTTATGCTTGTGTATGAACATGCTCGCAGTCGTTTCAAGCATTCCAAGTATGCATGAAATTTTCTTCGAAATGATTTAGAATTCTTTCACCGTATACAGATTCAACGTAACAGTTATTTCAGACGGAACCTAATAATTGCGATCGATAAAGAAGGCCACAGAAAATTAAACAAAACCAAGTAATCGATCTTTCGTATTACGAAGAGTACAAGGAGATCAAATTAAGAAATCACATCGTTGACTTTCATTCCACTTAAATGATACAAATTGATTTTCTTCTGCATGATTTGATAAAATGATAATTCTACGTTATCGCTGAATTACTCCCACGTGAATTAATTATAAGACACATCAAGCAGAAGTATTTTTCTATCCAATTGATTTGTTTACTGTTCAGCAACTCGGCTCTGTACACGCCATACTACTTGACCACCATTCTTTTTCTTTTTTCTTAATTCAGCGTCGAAAGAAAATTCTATAAGCAACGCATCGTTTATCGCGAGATAGCACGAATACTCTGTTTGACACAATTTCGATTGTAAGGTGAAACACAGACTCGATAAGGAATTTTTATCGCGTGTTGCAACTCAAAGGAAATGGTAATAAGAAATCTTACTCACCGTACTTCCCTCGTTGCATGAAACACCATGTCATTGTTGAATGGTGATCGTTTTCCCGGAAGAATCATTTCATGGTTCGAAATTCAACCAAGTTAAGTGCCTTTTCAATCTGTTTGCTCGAGATAAAGAAGGTACGCTCCTTGTAGATACTATTTGTAACGAAAAACAATTAATATCGCGGAATATAGGACTTTAGAGAAGACCACTCGCGGAAAGCTTATCTTCAGACATGTCTTCGGCGCCTAATCGACGGAATGTTGCGTCTCGACATTGCACCAGAGACTCAAACGAGTTCTCTTGGTCTTATTAAACTTCTACAAGTTGAGAATTCACCTTGGAGTAATCTGAGATTATAATATTCTGAGGCTTGATGAATGCGAGAAACTTCTATGGTTCGGTTCTCGAAATGTATAAATATTACACTAACGTGTGTTAAATACTTGTATATTTTTAAACCAAAATCTTTGGGGTTAATAACTAATAGTAATTATTTCGTTAAATTCTTTTACCATTCTTTAATTTAAGGAACGTTCTTTAATACCGTTAAATAGAATAGAATGTTTGGTTTCGATCATTTTATTCGTTACGATATATATTCAAGTAAGGTATGGATGATTTTCATCTTCGTGAGAACGTATTCCGCATACCTGACTCTAGAATGTTTACACCGAATAAAGTGTAATACACCTGCAAACTTTAAAATCAAGTAACCGCCACTACAAATATTCCAAAATCAACAACGACCCAACGTACCATTAAATATTTCTAGTTTTTCCCACTTTAGTTCGAGCAAATGTCGAAGACATCCCCAGGCATGGAAAAATCGCCTGGCATCCAACGCGTTAACCGTGCCGCTGCGAAACCATTCCGAGGAACTGTAAACGAACTGTACATTTGCCGACTCGAACGCAAGACGAAATTTGTTCGCAGTTAATGGTAATACTCGAAACGTGGAATTTCGCTTTTCCAACTCACCAACTACGCCGGTGCGATTCGAGCGATAGCGGAATGTGTCGGACAAATAAAAGCGTAGACAAACACGAAGAGGCTACAACGAAGAGGTCGAGAGAAATGTTCTCCTCGCAGATACAGCCCGACTGGTCCCAGAATGTCCGGTTAAAAGTGTTTGCATAAGGGTCTCGTCCGACTTCTTCGCCTTCTTCGACTTCTTTGGTACCGAAAGTCATGGCGAGGATCTATCCTCGCCGATCGCCATCTGCGTGGTTACTATTGAAACCGTACGTGGGAAACGACAGCCAAAAATGTTCGAGTACATCTCAGCCGTATAAAATTGTGCAACTTCAGAAGTACCGAGGATTGTTCGCCTCAGCGTCGACTATTCCAGCGAGGATTTATATTCGTTTGTAGCGCCTGGGTTCTTCGAATACGGAGTCTTATTCATCGCGAATAGAAATTGATAATGATAGCTTTCAAAGCATAGATTTTTGGAGGTTTGAGGGCACTTTGATTGGTGCTCAGGGTTGGTCTCTGTCTGGAGAGAAATTATCTACTTTTTCATATTAAAAGAGAAGCTATTCTCCTATGAAGTGTAAAAGCATTAAAGTATAAAGGCCAGAAGCAGCTTTAAGATTTTTTAAAAATAATAAATACGTAAATGTAGTTATGTAAATTCTATATCATCCTTCGCGTTTAATTATAATTATGTGTATTTTCGTTAGAAATAAATTCCCGTATGTATACTACGAATAAATAAAATCTTAAAGCATCTTTTGGAAACCCCTTAATTTATGCGTCGAATAAATAGAATTGCCAAGTATGGTTATGCTCTTTTTGAAGTAAAGATTATTATCTTTTGTTTGTCTACCTTGTCATTTCAATATTCGAACACGCTTAATTAAATTAATATTCGATGGAAAAAATGTAATATTCTCTACTTTGTTATTTTTTAAATTCTAGACCCCCTCTTGGAGAACACTTTGCACCTAACACTTTCGTCGTCGTCATAATTTCGTAAAATTTGTATAATCCGCTGCCTAGAAACTAATCATAAAATTAAAATTAACGCAACGATTACTGAATTTCGCAAAGATGTTGCGTACGACATTTTGATAACCTCGTTCATCATTTTATAGGAAAGAATAGAATTGTTTTTGAATCACGCTAACGAACCTCGACATTAGAATAGCAAAGTCACTTAATCGACGGTGCAAAGATCGTGCATTAGACCGTTTATCGATGGTGGTGCAAGACACCGTTGAAAGAAGGAAGAAAAGTTCAGCGAATAGCAGAGTGATTAATGTTTTATTGGTATGACGATCGCAATAGTTACATGTTATGGGCAAATAGAAATGCGCAGGTTTTACCGTGAAATCGGGAGGATGGATCGTACAACCCCACCGGAAGCCGACCTCAGACGATGACTGTTCTCCGTCTCTCGCAATTCACCGTTTACATGCTTGTTTACATTCGCTGGCATCATGGTTGTGAAAGTGCGGAGCGTTTACGAGGGAAGAAATATGGATTCATCGACATTTTATGTGATTCCCCGTTCTTGTTATTCACTCATGCCAGAATTTCACGCGTTGAATAAGAATTGCGAAGGAAGCTTCATTTAATGAAAAGAGTTATTAATTAGCGTGAGTCTCGTACTGACAAGCTTGAATTATTATTCGTCGAGAACGTTTGTGTTTGATTACTATTCTTCTTTATTCAGGATCAATTGTTCGTGCTAATACGAATGAAAAAGTAAATTTTTACTATGTTACATTTTCTTTGACGTTACCATGTTTACATTGCCGCAATTCAAAATAAATTCTAGGATGACAGGCAAGCAAGTACATCGAGGAATATTCTCCACTATCGTTGCTGCGTATTCTTTTGTATCGCCCGGATTTCAAGGCTCGTACGATGATAAAGCAATACTTATTGTTCATGATTTATTACCCTGGTGGTGTAGCGCGATTTATTCCACATTTCGATTTTTACAAGGAATTCCAAGAATTCTTGAAGAATAGATATACCAGGTGAGAAATGAGTTTGCCTTTTTTTTTCTCAAGGATCACTGTTTCGAACGACCTAACTGAAATTATATACGGGATGAAAAGAAGTTAAGTATTTCCTAGCAGCGAAATTTAAGGCAATTTCGTGAATCCGTTTTGCGTGTGGTCTGCGGTTTACCAGAGAATCGCTTTCTTCCCAACAGTTAAAGACCGTGATCCGTCGTTTTTCTCGTCAGGGTCCTATTGACTGCTTTCTTCTTCTTCTTCTTCTAATATAATCTGTGTTTGTACCAAAATACAATTTTGGAACGCATGATTCGACATTTATTTTTCATATATTAATGTGAAATAATTAAAGGTCGGCAATGAAACAATTGTTCCATGCTCTTGACAATGATGCGTATAGAGGAAAGAAATGATATTAAACTGTGAACTTAAAAGTTCTAAAATTATTAAATCCTCGTGTAAAACAGATATTATACTATCCATTTGTTTCTCGAGAATAGTGCGTTTAATAAAAATTACGCAATGTAAGATTACACACGCAAAGGATTAATTCCCAAAGAATCCTTCCATTTATACTAGAATCCATCGTTTACCCTAACGTTTTCCTGAAAAAATGGCCGACTAGTGCCACCGTTAACTAACTTCTAATTAGATTTAGAAAAACGAACGCGAGAATAGTCGTTTGACCCACTACTGTAACTGAAATCGATCGGATCGAGAGCGACGGTAGATACGCGAATGGTCGATGCTTAGGCGTTGGATTTGATGACTTATTGACTCTGGCCCGTGTTTACCGGACTCGGTGCGACGGCCATGCGGCGCCAAGTGTCGAGAAATGCGGCCACCTTTGGAACCGAACGCATCCCGCCGGATTGATCGATCCCGCTTTTTTCACCGCCACTTGTTTTTCAATTCCTTGCTACCTTGATCGGCACGGGGCGATCGTTATCGTCGCTGGATCTGCGAATCTTAATCTATTTTCGCGTCATTCTACTTGGACGATAATCCTAGAATATCGTCGCGTAATTGCAGCACCGACGACAAACAATTTAACGAACCAGTTTCTAAACAATTTCTAAACTATATTTATGCCCCCAGGGGCTGTAGCGGTGTTTGTGGCTACAGTACGGGTTTAGCAACCCCGAGGACCCGAGCTAGAGGGCCAGCGGGCCCCGATAGATGAGAAGTAAGAGATACTGCGAACAGTATTAAAACAATGCAGGAGTCGTGTAAAACGACGATAACAAGAATGGAAGTAAGCTAGTAATAAGTAAGCAGTAGTGTAATAACTTTTTATAAGTTACGCACTTAAAACAAAAAAAGAAATATATATATATATATATACAAACTTTCTGGACAACCCAATATTTAATAAATATATATATATATATATATATATATATATATATATATATA